>NC_081408.1:694156347-694483473 GCF_030272615.1 Cryptomeria japonica | reverse complement strand
ATTATTTTTAATTTTGTTTCAATGATTTGACTTTTTCCAATGTTCAAGCAACACAATTAACATCCAATGTTCTTAAGATTCTAGCATACTTCCTTGGTAGGCTTTATGTACACAATTGTCAATCTGTGCCAAAAGGCAAGGTTAGGATAGCATGTTGCTCCAAAATCCAGATGTGTTGTGTTGATGTTAAGAATTTTTGTTGTTGCTTGGCCAATCTTGAGTGATGTAATGGTTCACCTTTAACACAGATTGCGGTAATCTTGGGCCACCATTTCAAGTCTTTAAGCTAGGTTAAGCTTGAATGTACCCTATTAAACCTAGCTCACACTCAAATGCACAACATCAAACCTAGGGGAGAGGACCCAGTAGTTGTGCACCCTAACTTCATGCTTCTCAAAATCTTACATGGAAATTTCAAATCACTCCCAATTTTTTACAGTAGCTTACTTGGCAAGTCCCCTCCTCATAACTAAGGTTTCAGGGCGACATCATCAAATATGATGCCATATCAACATGCTTTTTGTCAAGGTGTCCAAAACAACCCCCAAAAAAGGTGAGATCAATAGGAATGCAAAAGGTGCCCCAATACTTGTGCAACTGATATGACATCACATGATTGGTTGCTTTTCACAATGAAGGGTATATTTCATTCAATTATTGGTACTCATCATCAACAATAATAACTCTAAAGTCGCAACTATTGGTCCAATGTTTTACAAAAATTGGACATTAAATCAACACATATGGAGATATTAAATCAACAACTTCTATCACAACAATTGGAACACGCTCAACTATTGGGCCCTCTCCCCTAACTAAACTTAAAATTCCTTGATGCTATGTAAGATTTGTTGGCTTATAACTTTACTTTCTTTTGTTGAATAATTTAACTTTTTTATCCTTACAAGTAAGCCACTACATCTTTTAAATTTGTATGTTTTAAAGCATAATAATTTCATATAACATTTTTTGTGTTTATTTTTAAAATTAATAATAATTTGTTTTAAAACATAATAATTTTATATAAAGATTTTTTTATTTTTTTTAAATTAATAGTAATTATAAAGCTTTGTGTTGTTATATATTATGATTTAATATATTATAATCTTTATTAGTTGGATGATATTACAATAGAAATGATTTTGATTATTGATTAATTTGATGAGCATTAATAGTTTATTTTTTAGGTGGCTATTAT
Source organism: Cryptomeria japonica (assembly GCF_030272615.1). Classification (NCBI taxonomy): domain Eukaryota; kingdom Viridiplantae; phylum Streptophyta; class Pinopsida; order Cupressales; family Cupressaceae; genus Cryptomeria; species Cryptomeria japonica. The sequence goes on along the minus strand of NC_081408.1, from coordinate 694,482,275 downwards.
TTTTTAACTAAAAAAATAACTATGACATTGCACTGGCAATCTCTCCTTCTTAGAAAGACAAAGAGGACAATGACAATGCTGATGGGGGAGGGGTGGACTCTCCGTAACCCCCCTCCCTCCTGACCACACCGATGTATGGGGTAAAAAGGATAATTTGGATCCCTCATCTCCTTCCTCGGGCTGGGCCTCTACTCTCGGGGAGTTATTTTTTCCTCCCACCTCTTTTTTTGTGAATAGTGCAAACTTAATACTTTTTTAATATAATGCCTATTCATAAAAAAAGGTTAAAAATTCAATTTGATTTACTATGAAGAGTTAGATATAAAATATTTTATAGAATCTTAATGTAAAATGTAAAAAATATAAAAAATATAAAACCTAATGCATAATTGAGAATGCAAAATTTAAGATCCAATGTCAAACATAAATCAAAATAATTTTTTTTAATTATTCATGACTACTTTAAGGGAAATGACATAAAATTTTAAAAGAATAAAATATGACATGGAATGCCAATTTTAATGTAAAAATATAAATATGCAAAACTTAATATAAAATAATTTTGTATTAAATTTTTATAATTAATATTTTTTTATTGATTCATAATCTATATATAAGTAAAATTTAAGATCCAATGTGAAACATAAATCATAAATAGAATGAACTTGGGGTTATAATTAGGTCCAACACTACAAAAAGCTACAATAGATATTTGTCATTAAATGATCTTGGCATTTACCTGACATTTTCCTTTGAGAGACTCCAAAATGAACAATCCTAATACACCCGTCTACAGTTTCTCTCTATCTAGGGTCAAGTCATTAAATGATCTTGGCATTTAGCCGATTCTTTATGTTGTTGAAAAACATGTGAAATAAAATATGATATCTTATTTATCATCACTTGATAGAAAACACATCAAAACCAACCTTAAATAACATTAAGGTAGCAGTTTTATTGACAATTGATTGCTTACAAATAAAGAAAAAAATGAAAGCCATTATGAAAGAATATACAAAGAAAATACATTATATATAACCATTTAAACTAAAAACAACATACTAGATAATGATCACCAAAAAACACTTAATTTATGATTAAACTCTTCCAAACTATTCAATTGAATTATTATTAATGATAAGAATTTTAAGTTGATTAAGCAATCAATCTTTATTAACTATTTTGTTTCTCCTTCATAAATGACAATAATATATACCATCTGAAACACTAAAGTGAACTTTACATCACCTTAATGACTAAACTCAACGCTCTATAGAATGACTCTGCGCATATAGAAGAAATCTAGAGCAAGCCAAAGTGTTAAATGTTGCAATTTTTCGTGACCATAGACCTAGATATTCTGGCCGATGTAGAACACTACCACCAATGTATGCTATTTCTAATTTTCAAGGGGACAGCCAATTAGGCAGTATAACATGGTTTTATTCCAACCAGATGTTTTCTGTAAATAGAGACTAATTTAAGATTTAGAAGATGTGTTTTCTGACGAGGTTGACGAGATTTATTGCTTATGTTTATAGATTGATGGTGTTAGAACCATATTTTCTATATGTCAATTAGAGAGAATTACCACTCAAGTCAAATTTGCTTCAATCTCCCCCCCCCCCAACAAAAAAAAAAACTAAATAAATAATGAAAACCAGGTCCAAAGCTTGTCAATATACTGGCATTCAGTTCTTACACCATTCAATTAGAGTTTTGACCTAATAATGAGTAATACAGCTACAATATACAGTACTATTGGGAGTCCAATTTTACTGTCAATAAGGTAACCCTTAACATAGCAGTAATACAAACAAAAGTGATAAACAGAGTTTGAGGAGAGCAGCAGAATACAATATAGCAGAACATGGGTAGCTGAAGCTACATATTGATTTTGTACTGCTTACTCTAATGATCTTTGATATTAGGCACAAGAATACAAATTTGTGATTACAATTCCCTCTAAGTTTTTAAATGTCACACATTCAAACCACACAGCTCATTAAGGACACAACCTAATTCCGGATACTCACAATGACAACTGACTTAGCAAAATATACATACCTCAATTTATTTCCTATACAAGAAGCATCCATGTCATACTAACAACACAGTCGTACTAACTTAGACTTTCAGGCGAACTAAGTAAAACATGAGTATGTTGGCTTTGTCAGAATAGCTGCATGAGGAAATTTGGAGATAAAAATTAGTGTTCTAAATATATAGTTGAAATATTAATTTTTCTCATGTGCATAGAAAGAACAGTAGTTAAAGATATATTTAAAAATAATAATAATATGAATAAAAAATTTAGTTGTAGTTGTGCATGAATAAAGTATATTTGTTTTTCTATTTTTAGCTGGTATTTGTGTGCTAAAGACTTCTATTTATTGAGATAGAATTGTATTGTTTTCTTGTCTATGGTCTCTATGATCAAGTGATCTTTGATCTCGTGATCATTATGTTTGTAATCTCAATTGAATGAATATATAGTTTTATTAGCTACTGAGTAAATAGAGATAGAATTGTAATGTTTTCTTGTTTCTAATTTCTATGATCAGCTGATCCTTGATCTCATGATGAAGATGTTTGTAATCTCAATTGAATGAATATAAAATTTTATTAGCTGTTGAACAGCAATTTTTGTGGGTTTATAGCTATGTCGCAATTTGTCTCTTTTTATTATTTTCTTCAATTGATATCAGATCTATTTATTTGCATCAAAATATTATGCTGACTAATCCGATTGGGATTGGGCCCTTTAACAAGCAAATACTCTTTTCGAGGTAGATAATTTTGCCTTTTGCTATATAGTAATTCCTGTGGTGCGATACTTTGATTTGATCCAAGTGAAGGGAAGGATGAACGAAGGCTGCAATGAAAGGCTTACAAATGTCTTTCCACATGGCAGCAATGAACTCGTTGCTTATCATGCTGTTTCCAGGAACAATGATGCCACATTTTCTGAAGACTTTAACGTCCTTGGCAGTGTCGATCAGGCTTTTCATGAGCTCCACATACTGCGTTATAACCGTCCCTCTACTCATCCCAATGAATATATTCCAGTGCTAACAAATTCCGCAACACCACTTCAGTGAACATGTCAGTGACAGTTAAACGTCGAAGATAAAGTATGCCGGAATACCTGTCCAATCTCACTTGCTGCATGCTCTTGTCGAGAGTAAAAGATATCAACGTAATGCCATGCCAGCTTCCTGGCGTTCACCTTAAAATCACTTCAGCGGGTGTGTTAACAGGATGAAACTTTAAGTGAAATTAGGATGATAATTTTATGCAATTGAAAATAAATTAGCAATAAATCAAATAAATCAAATATGGAAATGGATAACAAAATAAATGCAAACCATAATTTAAGGTGGAGAAATATTTTTAGAAAGAAATATATATCTAAAGAGATTCAAGACTTGTATTAATTCTTCAAATGAGTTACATTTATACAGCTTCTTTTTCTGAATTTTTGTAGCACAAGTCTTTGCTTCAACAACTTGTCAATAACATATGATTCCTTCAACTCAAACACTAAATAAATATGTTTGAGAGAAACCATAAATCACAAATGATTTCTACACTAAAACACAAAAGATATAAAAAAAAATCATCTTCTAAATCTCAAATTAATCTCTACATACTCAAAGCAAAAAATGTTGTTAGACTTTCTTTTGTTCGAATAAAATCATGTTATACCAACTATAAATAGTATACATTGAGCTCAAGTTTCCTAATATATGATATTTTGTTTCACTACATGGAGCATTGATTTTATTGACTAAAGTGGTGTAAAGTTGACTAAAGTGTCTCAAATTGTCAAATATATAAGGTTTTCTTTCATTCTTGAGAGCATAAGACTCTACATTTACATCATTTGTTACATATGATTTTGGCAAGAAATTTGAACCATTTTAGACAATTCCTGCTTTGTATTTTGAAAGTTTGAATGTTTAAGATTTGCATTGACTCTCATATGGTTAGGATGCATGTACACAACATGTCTCACATTTATATTACTTCTAAAAGAAGCTTCGATTAGTTTGATTCAAAATATTACAAAAACTATTAGGTTATCTATAAGAGAGATTCCTATAAAAAGACATGGTGTTGATGTTGGAAAAGGTAATTGAAATGACAATTTTTGTTGGTGTAAGAGAAAATATGATATACATTTTTTGTTATTACTTGATTAAAAAATATATCAAAGCCAATGTTGAATATAATTAAGAAGGTTGTTTTAATGAAAATTGATTGGTTGCAAGAAACAAGAAAAAGAAAAACACTATGAAATTTTTTACAAAGAAAACATATTATATATTACCATTTAAACTACAAACATAACACTAGATAACAGAATTATACACCTAATTTATGATCGATTAAGAATGTACTAACTATTATAAATTTAAACCGATTAATGCTTAAAAGCAATCAATATTTATCAGCCAATTTTTTCTCCATCATAAATGACAATAATATAGACAATCTGAAACACTTTAGTGAACTTTACGTCACCTTAATGACTAAATTCAATGCTCCATAAAATAAATCTGCATCTAGTACACACTAGAAAGCTTGAGCAAAGCCAATGTGTTGCATGTTGCAATTTTGTGGTGACCATAGAACTAGATATTTTGGCCGATGTAGAACACTAATACCAATATATGCTATTTCTAATTTTAACGTGAACAGCCAATTAGGTAGTATATAATGGTTTTATTCCAACCAGATGTTTGGTGAAATAGAGATTAATTTGGAATTTAGAAGATGTGTTTTCTGACAAACTTTATTGCTTATGTTTCTGGATCAACGATGTTAGCAGCATTTTTTCTATATGTCAATTACAGAGAATTACCACTCAAGTCAAATTTGCTTCAATCTTGGCCAAAAAAAAAAAAAAAAGTCCAAAGCTTGTCAATAGACTAGCGTTCAGAATTACTTTCATTTTATCTAAATACATAATTCCAGTCAAAAAGGATTTCGCGGTCCATAAATTTAAAAAACGAAGCATTTAAAGTTCTTACACCATTCAAATAGAGTTTTTCTAGACGATAATGAGCAATACAGCTACAGTATTATTGCGAGTCTAGTTTTATTGTCAATAAGCCAATCCTTAACATAGCTGTAATACTAAGGAAAGCTACAGTGCGGAAATGCTCTCTTAATGCTAATTCGCAGAGGATGTAACCAATAATATCTTTCTACTTTCTAAATTGTAGAATCTGAAGATGACTTAAGTAGAAGAATAGTGCACATATAAAGACCATACACATAAACACGAAGATTTTTATCGTGGGAAACTCTTTTGGGAAAAAACCCACACACCAAAAAGTTGAGCATCTTCGTTGTATTACAATAAATTATTACATACAATTGACATCGGACTTTTTGCATAGGCTCAGATTGTGCTACAATCAACCCGAATTTCTATCACACATCATTCCCAATGAAACTTGTAGCAGTTTATACACACTGCAATCCGTTATGAAACCTGGTGCGTTAACTGTCACTACACAAAAAAACCGGTTACTCACAGCCTTGGCACTCCTCCATCCGATAGTCACCGAACTATGTGTGGACATCACCACACGCTGGATACTACTACACAGGCATCACTGTCTGGTATGGCATCACTGTACGCTCTACAGCTTCATCGCAGACCTTCGTACACTATGAGGGCATGTCCATATGCCACACCACTGGATCTTTCCACACAACCCGTACGATTTGTCCCTCCGCATAGTCCACACGGTGACTCCATGCATAGGTTGTACGGTGTCTCATGACACATCACCATATGGCCATATGATGTCTCACCGCACAGTGAACAAACACCATATGGTGAATTCACCGTACGTGCCTCGTCATTCTCAACAATCTCCCACTTGACAAGGTATGTACAAATATTTGTGGAGTCACTTAACATGGCTAATAAGAGTCAGGGGTTTTACGCCCCATTGAGCTTGTGCACCATTTAAACTTAACTGTGCTCATCGACTTTGTCAATGCATCTGCAAAATTCTCCTCAGTGCCAACCTTTTCTAGCTTCACCTTCCTATCTTCAACCATGTCATGTACAAAGTGATATTGCACATCAATGTGTTTTGTTCTGGCATGGTAAGTAGGATTCTTCGCCAAACAAATTGCACTTTGGCTGTCACATAAGATAGTGATTTGCCCTGCATCAAAACCAACATCAGAACACAAGTGCTTAAGCCAAACAACTTCTTGACATGCACAATAGATGCCATGTACTCCGCTTTAGTTGTAGATAATGCAACTACGCTCTGTCGTTTGCTCATCCAACTGATGGCACCACCATTCACCGTGAATACATATCCACTGGTGGATCTTCTTCTTTCAATGTCCCCTGCCCAATCAGCGTTCACATAACCTTGAATGCTAACTGATCTACTTGATCTAGCTGAGTTACCTTGATAGCACAAAGCATATTGTGTCATACCCTTCTAATATTTAAACACTCTTTTAACGACATCCCAATGCAGCTTGCCTGAATTTGCCATAAACAAACTCAACACTCCCACTGCTTGGGCAATGTCTGGTCTTGTACTGACCATTCCATACGTGAGGCTGCCAACATCACTTGCATATGGTACCCGCTTCATGTCTTCAACCTTATCCGAAGACTTTGGACTATCATTAACTGACAACTTCGTTCCTTGTAAAACTGGAACTACTTGATTCTTGCAATCAGTCATATTGAACCGCTCAAGAATATTGGTAATATATTTGCTCTGGTTGAGCCAAAGTTTCCTACTAGCCCTGTCTCTCTTGATTTCCATCCCTAGAATAAATTTCAAGGACAATTGAGATTTTAAATCTGGGATCATTCCCTTATTATTGCCTATAAACAACATATCATCTACATATAGTGCAATAATAAGTATCTGATCATCTTTAATTTTATAGTACACACAATGATCTGATTTAGGCCTCATAAAACCCAGAGATAAAACATATGAATCGTACTTCTGATACCACATTCTGGGTGATTGTTTCAAACCATAAAGAGACTTCGTAAGCTTACAAACCAAGTGTTCTTTACCTTTCTCCACAAAATACTCTGGCTAGGACATATATATTTCCTCTTCAAGATCACCATGTAGAAACATTGTCTTCACATCCATCTGGTCAATTTCAAAGTCATGTGTTGCTGCAAGTGACAACAAAAACCTAATGGATGTTAGCTTAGCTACAGGAGAAAAGATTTCTCCATAGTCAATCCCTTCTTTTTGAGAATACCCCTTTGTAACTAGTCTTGCCTTGTACTTGTCAATGCTGCCATCTGGACCATACTTCTTCTTAAATACCCACTTACAGCTCACATGATTTCTACCTTTAGGCAAGGGTACCAAATCTCAGGTTCCATTTTTCTCCAATGACTTCATTTCATCTTTCATGGCTTCCAACCAAGAATCTGAATCTGGCATATTAATTGCTTCGTTCACAGTCCTAGGCTCATCAACATCAGTAAGCAAAGCATAGGCACAATTAACATTCAACTTTGAGTAATTAAACCTTTATGTACCTATCAGGTTGTTGTCTCTCCCATGTGGATCTCCTTACTTCATATGGTAAGGCTTCATGAGGTTCAACATGATGTTCATGATCTCATGTTCTTCTGAACTCGCAAAACTACTTGAGCTCTCCGCATCCTCAGGCATATTGGGGTCCTCAGTCTCAGACACATTTGGGGTTTGTAATATCTCCCTTTTAGAAGAGAAAGGGATTACAACTACTCCTTTTCCTTTTTCTGTTTTCCCTGGTAGTGGATCTGCAGACATAGGTTTCATCTCATAAAAGATAATGTTCCTGCTGCACAACACCTTTTTAGTGAGAGGGTTCCACAATTTGTATCCCTTCACACCAATGTCATAACCAATAAAGATGCATTTCACTGCTTTGTTATCCAACTTTGACTTGCTCACATCAGGTACTTGAGCATACGCCTCACAGCTGAAGACACGTAAACGTCTCAACGAGGGCTTCTGACTAGACCATACTTCCATAAGCATTTTGTCGACTAGTGCTGCAGTAAGATAACAGCTCAACAAGTAACACGTTGTAGCCACTGCTTCAGCCCATAACTTTTGCTCCAAACCAACATTTCTCAACATGCTTTTCTCTCTTTGCATTAGAGATCGATTCAACCTTTTAGCTATTCCATTCTGCTGTGGAATATAAGGCATAGTCTTATGCCTCTTAATTCCATGATCTACATAAAAATATCAAAATCTGCATTGCAAAACTTACCACCGTTATTTGTTCTTAAACATTTAATCTTTCTTCCAGTTTGATTTTCAACAAGGCTTTTAAATTCCTTAAACCGACTAAACACTTCTGATTTACTCTTCAAAAAATAAATGAATGCTCTTCTTGAATAATCATCTATAAATGACACATAATATCTTGATTTAGACAAAGAAGGAACACCCACAAGACCAAATACATCAGAGTGAACATAGTCTAGCAAACCAGAAGACTTTTGAGAACTAGAATAAAACTGAACATGGCTTTTCTTTCCATATATGCAATGTTCGCAGAAATCAAACTCAAGATTATAGTCTATCAGCCCCTCAACCAGGTTTTTATTCTTCAAGGTGTTTAAAACTTTCTCACCAATATGGCCAAGTCTATAATGCCGGAGCATTGTTTTCTTCGCTGGAAGTTTAACTTCCATTGAGTTCACATCATGTGTTGCCGTAGCAGCTTGATTGGATTTTACTGAGACACTGGGTTAGTGCAGGATCAAGGGGGGCCAAAAAGTGGTGATGTGAAAAAAATAGCCTTCCTCACTCGCCTAAAAACACGAAAATCCGTGTTGACTTTTTGCTTGGCCTGGGTGTCAGTACACCTTGGCCTGGTAATTACCTATGCAAATTGGATATCCGATAAAATTGGATATCCGATTTTTATTTGTAATTTTATATTATAATATTTTATCAGATATAATATTATAATAATATATTATATTATATTATTACTCCGGATAAAGCTCGGGGCCAGATGGTTTTACTCCTTTATTTTTTCAAAAATGTTGGGATTTTGTGGGAAATGATGTTTTATTGGCTCTTGAGGAAGCTAGGAGAAATAGGTCTATTTTAAAAGAACTTAATACTACAATGATTGCAATTATTCCTAAAAAAGAGGATACTAAGACTTTTGCTGACTTCCGCCCCATTGCTTTATGTAACACTTTGTATAAGATATTTACGAAGGCAATTTCCCTTAGGTTGGCAAAACTTCTACCTAGGATCATTTCATTGGAGCAAGGTGGTTTTGTTCCCAGAAGGGAGACGACAGAGGGTGCAATTGTAGCACATGAGGTGTTGCATTCTATTTCCACCCAAAGAACCCAGGCCATTATACTTAAACTAGACATGATGAAGGCTTATGATAGAGTTGAGTGGGGGGCTTTATGTGTTGTTCTTGAGAAGTTAGGTTTTTCCAAGGCCTGGGTCAAATGGATTCGTGCATTTATTTCTTCTGCAAGATTCTCGGTTTTAATTAATGGTTCTCCTTGTGGTTTTTTCACTTCCTCTAGGGGTTTGAGACAAGGAGATCCCCTTTCTCCCTTTTTGTTTATTCTCCTAGCTGAAACCTTTAGTTGGGCTATTAGGGCTGCTAAAGTGAGGGGGCTTTGGAAAGGTATAAGGATTCAAAATATTCCCCAGAGTATTTCTCATTGTCTCTTTGTAGATGATACTCTGTTATTTGGACATGTTTCATTAGTTGAGGCAAAAGTAATTAAAGGAATAATACAAAATTATGCATCATTTTCTGGTCAGAAAGTGAATGGTGATAAATCAAAGATTTTTTTCCTTAATACATCATAGCTGGTTCATCATAGGTTGCAATCCTTTTGGGGATTTGAGACTAGAAATCTTCCATGTACTTACCTTGGGATTCCTTTCTTTGTTAAATAGGATAAGATTGGTTTTTGGGATAAGATTATTTCGGTCATTTCTAAAAGAATTCTCTCATGGAATCATAGATGGTTAACTTTGGTAGGTAAAATTGTTCTCATCAAGTCTATTTTGAATGTTGTTCCCATATATCTCATGTATGTTTTGAAGTCTCCAAAAGCAGCTATTGTTAGCTTACAGGATACTCTTAGAGATTTTCTTTGGAACAATAATAAAGATGGCAAGAAGAAACTCCCTTTAGTTGCATGGGATAAGGTATGTTTGCCTAAGAAACTTGGGGGAACAGGAATTCGGAGTCTTGAGAATCAGAATTTAGCCTTAGATGCTAAGTTAGTTTGAAAATTATATGACAAGCCTAGCTCCTTATGGGCACAAATTATGTTTGCCAAATATTTAAATAATGGACCAAGAGAGTACATTTTTAAAGTCTCAAATTTGCCTTTAGGTTCTGCTATTTGGAATTTCCTTTGTAAATGTAGATCAGTTATTTTGCCTCATCTCTCATGGATTGTTCATAATGGTAGAAAGGCCAGATTTTGGGATGAAGTATGGAATGGACACACACCTTTAGTGAATATTAGGGATTGGTCTCCTCTGATCACTGTTCTTTCCTCCCTTTGGGGTGTTTTTGTAGCAGATTATTTTGAAAGTGTGACTAGTGGTCCCCTTAAGATAGCTAGATGGAAGTCGATTGATTTCTTAGATGTTGATCAAAGCATGAAATTAGATTTTGAGAAGATTTTGGGGGATAGAATTATATTTCTTTCTGATTCTGAGGATGAACTTATTTGGACAAAGAATATTTCTGGTAAGTACACTGTTAAAGATGGTTACAACTCTCTTATGGTTGCTAAAGATTTATCATCTTGGCCTTATAAATTGTTTTGGCATTTAGCTTGTCTTCCTAAAGCTGGAGCCTTTGCTTGGTTGGTAGTTCAGGACAGAGTTCTTACAGGTATGAGACTAGACAGGCTTGGTATTACTGTTGTTTTCCCTTATGTCCTTTGTAACAAAAATTTGGAATCTTCTTCACACCTGTTCCTACATTGTAATTATGCTTATGAATGTTGGCAGTGGTTGTTTGAGAAGTTAAATATATCCTTTGTTAGTGGTAAGGATCTCATTTCCCATTTTAGATCTTGGCCCTTTATGTTTGCCTCATCTTTTTATGCATGCCTTTGGATCATATCTCCATCTATTGTGATTTGGAATGTCTGGCTAGAGAGAAACAACAAGATATTTAAAAAAAAAGGTCTCCTGTGTCTGAGGTTCTATTAAAAATTGAGTCTTCAATCTCTGAGGTTGCTTTGTCATTTATTTATAAGAATTTGGAAAATCTTACTTCTTTTTCACACTGGGATAGTAGAGTTACTAGAGTTTGGAAGATGATGTCAGTTTTACCCTCTCATGGTTCAATTTTAAAAAAGAATGATGCAATAGGTAAGAGATGCTCCGCTAGATGGAAACCTCCTCTGCAGGGGCACTTTAAACTGAATTTTGATGGGGCCTCTCATGGTAACCCTGGGCCGACTAGGATAGGCATGGTAATTTATGATCACAATGCAAATTTTATTTGAGCTAAGTGTCATGCTATTGGTTTTAAAACTAACAATTATGTGGAATTTCATGCTTTGTCTTTTGGTTTGGATATGGCAATCTCTTTGGGAATTAAGGACTTAATAATTGAAGGTGATTCTATGGTGATTATTCAATGTGTTATGAAAAAGAAATTGAATTGTTGGAATTTGCAGTATATACTTGATCCCATTTTACAAAAATTAGAATTGTTTGAATCTTTCTTGGTATCCCATTGTTGCAGAGAAGTTAATAAGATTGCGGATTATTTGACAAATTTAGCCATTGATAGTAATGCCAATTAGCGAGAGGTGGGTTTTGAGGAAATTCCTTCTAGGGTATGGGAAGGTTTGCAGCAATAGTTATGTGATTTTCTTGAGTAATGTTGATGTAAAATTTTATGATGATAATTATTCTCGCTTTCCCCTTTCATTTCAAGTATTCATGTTCCTTGTCTGAAGGAGAGTTCAAGCTCATGGTATTTGATACAATACTGTTTTTCCAAAGTTTTTTTGATAATTTCTTTTTTGGCAGGAAGGTTTTTGGCTCATGGGATTTGGCACAGGGCTTTGGAAAATTTTTGTCTTCTTCCATTAATAGCAGCTGTGGAGTCTACATTTGAAAATTATCTGACGGGTTTTTTTTTTTTTGACAAATTCTCATATGGGTTCTATGCAAAACTGATATTATATGTGTTGTGACCGCATTTTGTATGTGGTTTTGGGTGGGGTGTATAAACTGATCCATTAGATACTATAGGTTTATTTTATGAGCTGTGACTGGAGGTTTTCTTCCCAGGGTTCTTTCCTCTAGTATGCTCTTTGAATCCTGTGTAAAAATTAAAAAATATTAATAAAAAAGTTTGGTGGAATAATCCACTTTTATTGAAAAAAAATAAATTATATTATATAATATAATATAATATAATATAATATAATACAATACCTATTATATAATATAATAATATATTATATAATATATTATTATATTATATTATATTATAATATAATAATATATTATATAATAATATATTATTATATTATATTATATTATAATATAATAATATATTATATAATACAATATTATATAATATATTATTATATTATATTATATTATAATATTATATATAATATAATATAATATTATATTATATATAATATAATATTATATAATATAATATAATATAATATAATATAATATAATATAATATATATAATATAATATAATATTATATTATATATTATAATATATATAATATAATACAATGCGTATTATATAATATATTATTATATTATATATGTTATTTAAAAAAATTTAAGTATAAAAATCGGATATCTGATTTTCTGAGACTTTTATATTTCAACAGTGATAGCACGTGAGTCATTTTTAACTCACGGGCCACGCAATTTCATCAAAATCCGATATCCACTCCATTTGATATCCGGGGTTTTGACAAAAAATTGCTAAAAAATAGATTCAGAGGTAAGAATTTTATTTTTTTGAATCATTTTCATTCATTTTTTGTTTTTTTGGTAATGTTTATTTGATTTTTCATTGAAAATATGGTATTTTTATGAAAACTAGGTTTTTAAAAATCAAATACCTAATTGTTTAAATTTGTTAACTAAATTTAATTGTTTACATTCAATTAGGTTAAAAATGGGGGATAACAATGAAAACACTGACCAACCACAACTACAACAACCAAACCCTCATTTGCCAAACCCCCCCTCAATTCAGGATTTGATTGCACAAAATTTGAATGAATTGAGGGGGATTGCAGAAGTATATCGTAGGATCCCTCATCTAAACCCAATGTTTGATCCTCTCACGTCAATCATAAAAAGTATGGAAACCATGATTGAGGAGCACGATGCCACCCTTTTGTGGCGAGATTTTATGAGGGAAAAATATGCAGATGGCTTGTCGTCTAAGGATATCAAGGATCTTGAGATATCTAAAGCCGAAATCGCCTCATTGTTTGTCAATCCCCGTACTGGTCAACCTGTAGATCCCAAAAAAATAAAACTTTTTATTAAATGGTGCACAAATGATGGGATTGTGAAAAACTTTTGGGATTGTTGGTGGATGGTTTTCGACAAACCACCCAACAACAATCTTGATATCCCCTTCTATTTCATAAAAAAATTGTATGTTGAGTTTGTTTTACACAAACATGTGAACTACTTTGACATCCAACCTTTCCAGGGTGTAGGTTTAGGTATGCCCCAAAATAGACCTGGGGCAGTCAGAGTAGTCTAGGGCCCGTATGTCCCCCCTCCTCCTGTTGATCCCCCACCTGTAGTGCAGCATCCTGATATCATTTGTGAGGCGGCTTCACGGACTATATCGGCTATTCACTCTTTGAGTAGCCTTTTGGTTTCTCAGGCTGCGTCAGTAGCTCAACCTACTCTTGATGGTAGCAGTTCATCCGGTGGCGTTGACACGTCATCCTTGGCTCCACACATATGCGTGCCCCATAGTTGTGTCATGTGTGGGCACATATGCTTGGGTCCAGTTGGACAGCCCGTCAATCCTCCTGTGGATAGTGTAGATTATGAGGTGCATGAGATGCATGATGCACCAAATGTTATTACATAGACTGGAGGATACCCTGGGGAGTCTTCACATGCTAGAGGCGAGGAGGCACCGTCATCATACATTGATGATGTAGTGGTAAGATTTGTATTTTCACAGTTCATGTTATATTTTAATTAAATATTTATAAATTAGATAATATTAAGTACTAATTTTTATTTACATGGTCTATTTAACAGTTGATGACCGAGAATGAGTTGAGATAGATTCAGGAGGGCACCTTGTTGGCCATTTCATTTGGCCTTGATAGCTTGACGGTAAATATATTATTGCACCTAGTCATTTGTATTTTATTGTACATACATGCTCATCATTTATATTGGTATTAATTAGATTATGTAGTAACTTGCATGTATATCTTATTTTACTCTTGTAGGGCACAAGCAACACGAGTGCGGGGCAGTGTGATTTAGGATCTAGTAGTACAGTTGGAGACAAGGGAAAGGTAATTGAATGCAAATATGATTGATTGAATAGTTTAAATAACTTATAGTGATTATACATGTCTAGACATAGATTGATAGTTTCATATACTTGTTGTGTATATATACAGAGAATTCTTGGCTTCACATCCTTGATGACTACACCCAGTATACCTAAAGAAGAAGAAGAGATGCCTTGAGTAGATGTGTTTTTATTTTATTTTTTGATTAGTAGATATAATTTGTTATTATCAGTGACAATTATATGCTAACTTGTATCAATGTCATGTTTTTGAACATATGTAGGTTGTGTATGAAAATATTCAAAACATACCTCCTCTACCGAAGACATACATCAAGAGTCCTGCAAAGCTGAAGAGAAAACGTGGAGATGAGGTAAACATGAGTAGTTCAATTATAGTTCATTTTTATGTTAACTTTTCGAATGTGAATTATATAATATAACTAATATTAATCATGGTTTGTTTTTATTGTGCAACATCCTTCAGAGCCGAGTAGTGCGGCGAAGAGGATCGATTTTGATGATCTATCAACAACTTAGGATGTTATAGATAGTTTTGGGATGCTTACATGTCTAGTTGGCATGTATATTTTGTATATGGACATACATTCATGTATTTAGACATACATTTTGTTTTAATTGGCATTTATGCCATATTTGTGTATGGACATACATTTGTAATCATTTGACATTTTTATATATACAGAAGTTGATATTCGATCATATAAATTGTTGCTCATCTGTGCATGGTGTTATCATGGAAATCTTTAATCTCCATTCCAATAATTAACAATGGTTAATAATGGCTATTTAATGAACAATACAATTCATTTCATTTCATCGTAAGTGCTGTTTTTATAATGAACAATATAATTCATTTAATGAACAATACAATACAATTCATTTAATGAACAATACAATTTATGAACAATACAATTCATTTAATCAACAATACAATACAATTCATTCAATGAACAATACAATTCATTTAATGAACAATACTTGATACTATTCATTATTACCCTACACATGCTCCTATTTTGCCCCCCCCATTCGATCGAACACACGGGGTCATACCCTACCGGCGTCGTCCCTTGAGCACCCTAAGTGCTCAAAATTGTCAAACTTTGACGGGCCCCAAGTCGGAATTCGTGGCACCTACGAACGATCCGTTTGAACCTACGGGGCCACGAGAGGGGTCCCTACAAAAGCCTATCTCGGTTTTTCAAGTTGCCCTACGATTTTATTAGGGCAGCAATTTTTCGGTTGGCGAAAAAATCATCAGTCTCACTCAATGGAATGTTGTTGCGTGGCCGATTTCTTGTTCTGCTCGTTGTGATGACGAACCGTCGGCTCGGACATGTCCAGTTAGGCATTATTACCCTACGCATGCTCCTATTTTGCCCCCCCACTCGATCGAACGTTCAGGGTCATACCCTACCGGCGTCGTCCCTTGAGCGTCCTAAGTGCTCAAAATTGTCAACTTTGATGGGCCCTAAGTTGGAATTTGTGGCACGTTTGAATGATCCGTCTGAACCTACGAGGCCACAAGAGGGGTCCCTACAAAAGCCTATCTCGGTTTTTCAAGTTGCCCTACGGTTTTATTAGGGCAGCAATTTTTTGGTTGGCAAAAAAATCGTCAGTCTCACTCAATGGAATGTTGTCGCGTGGCCGATTTATCATTCTTCTCATCGCGATGATGAACTGTCAGCTCAAACATGTCCAATTAGGCATTATTACCCTACGCATGCTCCTATTTTTTCCCCCCCACTCGATCCAATGCTCGGGGTCATACCCTACCGGCGTCGTCCCTTGAGCGCCCTAAGTGCTCAAAATTGTCAAACTTTGTCGGGCCCTAAGTCGAAATCCATGGGACCTACGAATGATCCGTTTGAACCTACGAGGCTACGAGAGGGGTCCCTACAAAAGCCTATCTTGGTTTTTCAAGTTGCCCTACATTTTTATTAGGGCAGCAATTTTTTGGTTGGCGAAAAAATCGTCAGTCTCACTCAATGGAATGTTGTCGCGTGGGCGATTTCTCGTTTTGCTCGTTGCGATGACGAACTGTCGGCTCAGACATGTCCAGTTAGGCATTATTACCCTATGCATGCTCCTATTTTTCCCCCCCACTCGATCCAACATTCGGGGTCATACCCTATCGGCGTCGTCCATTGAGCCCCCTAAGTGCTCAAAATTGTCAAACTTTGACGGACCCTAACTTGGAAACCGTGGCACCTGCAAATGATCCGTTTGAACCTACGGGGCCGTGAGAGGGGTCCCTACAAAAGCCTATCTCAGTTTTTCAAGTTACCCTACGGTTTTATTAGGGCAGCAATTTTTTGGTTGGCAAAAAAATTGTCAGTCTCACTCAATGGAATGTTGTCGCGTGGCCGATTTCTCGTTCTGCTCGTCGCGATGACGAACCGTCAGCTCAGACATATCTAGTTAGGCATTATTAACCTACACATGCTCCTATTTTGCACCCCCACTTGATCCAACACTCGAGGTCATACCCTACCGGCGTCGTCCATTGAGCGCCCTAAGTGCTCAAAATTGTCAAACTTTGACAGGCCATAACTTAGAATCCGTGGCACCTACAAACAATCCGTTTGAACCTACGGGGCCACGAGAGGGGTCCCTACAAAAGCCTATCCCGGTTTTTGAAGTTGCCCTACGGTTTTATTAGGGCAGCAATTTTTCGGTTGGCAAAAAAATCATCAGTCTCACTCAATGGAATGTTGTCGCGTGGCCGATTTCTCGTTCTGCTCGTCGCGATGACAAACCATCAGTTCCGACATGTCCATTTAGGCATTATTACCCTACGCATGCTCCTATTTTTCCCCCCCACTCGATCCAACGCTCGGGGTCACACCCTACGCATGTGACATCCATGAAGGGATATTTTGTAAACAATCAGAAACCTTTGATGATAATCAAGTTGAAGCTTTGAGATTTATGCAATATGGTTCAGGTCCAAAATTGTACCCTGAAGCCACACACTCTTCCCTCTCCCAGCATACACTAATGAGTCACAAGTTAACATAGAATTTGGAAGGATTTGACGAGAGCGTTTTGATTTTACTTATGTCTTGTGTATTATAATAAAGACCAATTTGCCAATGTGACATCTTCATATGAGAGAAAAGCTTCATTTTATCTCAATACAGTTGTACCATTTTCATTATTAGAAAAAATAAATATACAAAGACCTATTAGTAGTATCCTCTATATTATGGATTTGAATTGATGTTCTCAATTAGTTGTACAACATTGTTTGGCTTGATTCCAAGAAATGTTTGGGATGCGATGTGCGGTCTCAGTTGCCGATTCTTAATTTCAAAACGTCCTTTACATTGGGTGAAACTCTAGAATTAGAGTGCCAAAATTGTTTAATCTCTTCCTTCACATTGTCAGTCAACTTTCTATCAACACGTAGAAGCCTCTCACCAAATGCCCATGTATCTTGTTGAAGTGGATCGTCAAGTCTTTGTCTTCGTGCAAGTGCTCTATCCAAAGTTTTACGGTTTATGTTACAATGAACACAAGTTTGTCTCATTTGACGAGCCTTCCTCAATTGATGGCTTACTAAGGAGGTTGTAATCACTCTTTGAGCGACTCTCTTATCTCTTTCTTTGGTATTCTTTCCAATAGAATTGAGAGTGTCAAATAGATATTTTGCAATAATAGAATTTCTCTCCGTCTTCTTGTTCATATGAATCTTCAATTTGTTTAGCAATGATCTCATCTTTAGCAATTGAACAAAGAGTTGGCATTGCTCGATCAATGTCTTATTGCTAAAATTTTGGTTGAAAAGTTGTGTAGCCCACAACCGAACGGTTCTTGTTGACCTCTTGCCTTCAAGATTCGCAATAATGTTCTCATCGATTTCAAATAACCATTTTGGGGTTCTTGAAGGTCTTGGATTTGGAATTTGTCTTTCATCCATGAGAGGGTCTTCATTTCTAAAGTAATTAGGTATTACATATGGTTCACTTGGTTGAGCAATTCCACCTTCAATGTTAAAGTTTTCCACATTTTCACCTCCTATGTCAAAATTTTCCACATGTTGAGCATTTTCATTATCACTTTCAACATTTTCAACATTTTCAATATTTTCACTTTCAAAATCTACATTTTCATTTTCAATAACTTGTGGCACATTTTCAAATTCAATTTCCTCTTCAGTTGAAGTAACATTAGCAATATTTAACATACATTGTCTTCTCCTCCTATGACATTCTCTATCTCTTTCTCTATACACTTCAATTTGGTCATTTGAAAGTTTTCTTTTGCGTTTAGACTTCCAACGACTACTACTCCCCATTTCCCTCCACACATATGCTCCTTCATGATTGACAATGTAAGTTTTCACTTTAAGAATCTCCCAAAAGCACAAATTTGTCTCTAGCTATCTAAAAACCCGTGATCCTTGACAGAAAACAAAATATGCAGACTGTGGGCTGTTGGAGTCTACAGAATGGCCCACAAACCCTTTTTATCTTGGTTTTTTGTACTAAAATCGGATATCCGATAAAATCCAATATCCGATTTTATTACAAAAATTTTTTGGTCTCCAAAAAATTTCCCGTTGCCGCCATTAATTAAGTAAACTGCCACATGGCAGAAATCCGATATCCGATTAAATCAGATATCGGATTTTATTAGGAGAGAGAGAGAGAGAGAGGGAGAGAGGGAGAGAGAGAGAGAGAGAGAGAACGAGAGGGAGAGAGGGAGAACGAGAGAGAGAGACCTCTTAGGGGTCATATGGTGTCCCGTGAACCCTTATGACCTCTTAGGACACCATATGATCCCTAATGACACCATATTGGGTCGCTTTGGGTCACATTGTGTCCTAAGGGGTCATATTGTGTCCTAAGGGGTCCTATGGTGTCCCAAGACACCATATGACCCCTAACGACACCATAGGACCCCTTAAGACACCAAATCATGTCGTTAGGGGTCATATTGTGTCTTACAGGGTCGTAGGACACAATATGACCCCTAACGACATGATTTGGTGTCTTAAGGGGTCCTATGGTGTCCCAATACACCATATGACCCCTATGGATGCCATATGACCCCTAACGACACCATAGGACCCCTTAAGACACCAAATCATGTTGTTAGGGGTCATATTGTGTCTTACAGGGTCGTAGGACACAATATGACCCCTAACGACATGATTTGGTATCTTAAGGGGTCCTATGATGTTGTTAGGGGTCATATGGTGTCTATAGGGGTCATATGATGTCTTGGGTACACAATATGACCCCTAAAGACATGATTTGGTGTCTTAAGGGGTCCTATGGTGTTGTTAGGGGTCATATGGTGTCTATAGGGGTCATATGGTGTCCCATGGACCCTTATGACCTCTTAGGACACCATATGACCCCTAATGACACCATATTGGGTCGCTTTGGATCATATTGTGTCCTAAGGGGTTATATTGTGTCCTAAGGGGTCCTATGGTGTCCCAAGACACCATATGACCCCTAACGACACCATAGGACCCCTTAAGACACCAAATCATGTCGTTAGGGGTCATATGGTGTCCTAAGGGGTCATAGGCCACAATATGACCCCTTTGGACAAAATATGATCCAAAGCGACCCAATATGGTGTCATTAGGGGTCATATGGTGTCCTAAGAGGTCATAAGGGTTCATGGGACACCATATGACACCTTAGGACACCATATGACCCCTAATGACATGATTTGGTGTCTTAAGGGGTCCTATGGTGTCCCAAGACACCATATGACCCCTAACGACACCATAGGACCCCTTAAGACACCAAATTGTGTCGTTAGGGGTCGTATGGTCTCTCTCTCTCTCTCTCTGCCTCTCTCTCTCTCTCCACCTCCCTCTCCACCTCTCTCTCTCTCTCCTCCTCCTCCTCCTCCTCCTCTCTCTCTCTCTCTCTCATTCTCTCTCTCTCTCTAAAATATAACTAATAAAATCCGATATCTGATTTAATCGGATATCAGATTTCTGCCATGTGGCAGTTTACTAGATAAATGACGGCAACTGGAAATTCTTTGGGGACCACAAATTTTTGTAATAAAATCGGATATCGGATTTTATCGGATATCCGATTTTTGTAGTCAAATTTTCAAATTTCAAATTTCGGCTCGGGTTGCTTTGGTATTTGGCTTGGAAGTGACAAGCCTGGAAAGTCAACTGAAAAAACGTGTTTTTCAGTATTCCTTGATTTTCTAGACTTTACACTGGTGGCTGACGACTTTTTTTGTAGCCAAAATTGATAAAACGAAAAGGGTTTTTTAAGGACGTTCCCAGCTTTCCAACAATATAAGGCTTGTCTTATTTCGACTTTAATAAATAATTATTATTTATTTTCTAATTGAATTCTGACAATAGTCCTGATTGATATACTGATTGAAAAACACTCATAACTTTCAAACGGTATAATATTTTTTGAAACCAAAGCATGCATCACATCCTATGCTTCGTCTACTATAGGGAAAAATTAAAAAAAATTAAATTTTATAAGGTTTTGATCAAGTTAAGGTGGTCAGACATAGGAGTTTCTGAATTTCTGAAAAGCTGTAGTAAAAAATTCATAAATAATTATTTAATTTATAAAAAATTTAAAAAAAATATGTGTCAAATCCGGATATGAGTCTAATGCTTATATTATAAATATTATAAAAAAATATTAAGACTTGATTGTGATTAGGGTGGTCAGACATACGTCTACTTCTTATTTTTTTCCTAAAATTTAAGTACCACTGCATTGAAATTTGAAATTTTCATCAAATAGGATTTTTTTTTCCAAAAAACAACTAGTAGCTTAGAAACTACATTCAATTTTCTATAAATTCTCTTCTTACATATTTTAAAAATAATGTTCACAACTTATTCAAATTTTCATGTCAAGTTGCATAACTCTGATTTTCTAAAATTTCATTGCCACTTAAGGGCCTATTTTGGCACACCATGAACCTGCACATACCCCACTATTACAGAACATGGGTTTGGAATCTAAACTATACAGTGTTCCAAAGCGTTCACCCTTAGCTAAAACAATAGAACCCCTAGTCATCTTACAACCATAATGCAAAAATGTTACTTGAACTCCAACATCATTCAGTTTGTTGACCGAGAGTAAGTTCTGAGCCAGACTAGGTATATGAAGTACGCCATCAATTCCCTTTACTCTATTGTCGAGGAATTGAATTCTGACTCTTCCCCTTCCAACAATCTCTAGTGTGGAATCACTTGCCAAAAACAACTTTCCTCCATCGTATGACTCATACTTTGAGAACCACTCTTTATGAGATGTCATGTAGTATGATGTTCCCGAATCGACCAGCCATACATCATCGGATGCAAGCATTAGGCTACTACAAAGGCATCAACGTCACTCTGAGAAGATTCAGTGTCAGAAGTACATTTCTTCTTCTTCTTTTTCTCCTCTTTGCAATCCTTCTGGATATGACCTTTCTGCCCGCAATTCCAACATTTTGCCTTGGACTTCTTTCCAAGGGTAGCGAATCTCTCCTGTGACTTTGACTTCGTGTCCTCCTTCTTTCTTTTGTCCTTAGATCTGCCTCAGACAATGAGAGCCTCTTTAGCCGCCTCAAAGGATTTCCTTCACATCTCCTCTGACAGAACTGCAACAACTACTTCATCCATTTTAATTTTGGTAGTAGTACTTCCGATGGCCATCACAAGGTGATCCCACAAATCAGGCAAAGAACTCAGCAATAACATACAATGCTCATCTTCACTAATGGACACACCAACAAAAGTTAACTGTGTAATCATCATATTGAACACGTTTAGATGACGTTCCTTCATCCATCTTCAGAGAGTACAACTTCTTTCTCAGGAAGAGCTTGTTTACCAAGGATTTGCCCTGATAAATGTCTCCCAACTTCTTCCACAAAGAATGTGCGGTTTTCTCTTCATGGACATTCAACATAACAAAATCTTCAAGGCTCAATTTTTTCAGTCCTCTGGCCTTTCGATCCGCTAGATCCCAATCTTCTTGCTTCACGTCTAGAGACTTGTTGCCAGACACAACGATCCACAAATCTCAGTCAACCAACATGTCTTCAACTTTACGTTTCCACAACTCAAATTTTGTGCCATTAAACTTTACAATGTCTATTCTCCCTGATGTGCTAGTCATCTCAATTTCCAGGCACAACCGATGACCACTTCGCAAACTCCCATTGAAAACAAATTGACACAAAAAACCAACCCTACCCAACAAGGATAACAACAACTGGCCAGGGTCTGATACCACTTGTAAGGAAAACTACGGTGCGAAAATGCTCTCCTAATGCCAATTCGCAGAGGATGTAAGCAACAATATCTTTCAACTTCCTAAACTACAGAATCTTAAGATGACTTAAGCAGAATAATAGAGCACATATAAAGACCTTACACATAAAAACGAAGATTTTTATCGTGGGAAACCCTTTCGGGAAAAAACCCACACACCAAAAAGCCGAGCGTCTCCTTTATATTATAATAAACTATTACATACAATTGATAACGGACTTTTTGCACAGACTCAGATTGTGCTACAATCAACCCGAATTTCTATCACACATCACTCCCAATAAAACTTGTAGTAGTTTATACACACTGCAATCCGTTATGAAACCTGGTGCGTTAATTGTCACTACACATGTGTGGACATCACCGCACACTGGATACTACCACACGGACATCACTGTTTGGTATGACATCACTGTATGCTCTACAACTTCACCGCACACCTTCGTACACTATGAGGGCATGTCTGTACGCCACGCTACTAGATCATTTCACACAGTCCATACGATGTGTCCCTCTGCATAATCCGCATGGTGGCACATCACCATATGGCCGTACGGTGTCTCACGGCACGGTGAACCACCACCATACGGTGAATTCACCGTACATGCCTTGTCATTCTCAGCAAAACAGAACTGATTAACAGAGTCTGAGGAGAGCAGCAGAATACAATATATCAGAACATGGGTAGCTGAAGCTACATATTGATTTTCTACTGCTGAATCTAATGATCTCTGATATTTATTAGGCACAAGCATACACATTTGGAATTACAATTCACCCTAAATTTCTAAATGTCACACAGATTCAAACCACACCGCTCACTAAGGACGAAACCTAATCCCAGATACCCACAATGACAATTGACTTAGCAAAATATACATACCTCAATTTATTTCCTATGCAAGAAGCATCCATGTCTTTATATTCATACTAACAACACAGACGTACTAATTTAGACTTTCACGCGAACTAACCAAGCATGAATATTCCCCTGACTAGTCTGATTGGGCCTTTTAACAAGCAAATACTCTTTTCGAGGCCGACAGCTTTGCCTTTTACTATATAGTAATTCCTGTGGAGTGATTCTTTGATTTGATCTAAGTGAAGGGAAGGATGAACATAGGCTGCAAAGAAAGGCTTACAAATGTCTTTCCACATGGCAGCAATGTACTCGTTGCTTATCATGCTGCTTCCAGGAACAATGATGCCACATTTTCTAAGAACTTTAACATCCTTGGCTCTGTCGATGAGGCTTTTAATGAGCTCCACATACTGTGTTATCACCGTCCCTCGACTCGTCTCAATGAACTCCACTGCTAGCAAATTCCTCAACGCCACTTCAGTGAACATGTCAGTGACAGTTAAACGTGGAAGATAAAGTGTGCCGGAATAGCTGTCGAATCTGATTTGCCGCATGCTCTTGCCGAGAGTAAAAGATGTCAACGTAATGCCGTGTTTGACCAGCTTCCTGTCATTCACCTCAAAACCACTTGGGCCAGTTCTGGCTTGAGGAAAACAACAACTACGGAACGCTCTGCTAATGGCATCTCCAATGGCACTTTGAATTCGCTGGCAGCAATTGGGTTGGACTTCTCCCTCCATTTCGAGGAAGGAGGAAACACATTTGTTCATGTAGGCCAACAGATGTTGCTCCTCGCCCTCATTCTCAACTGACGAACACTCAAATTTCTCAAATGAACACAGACTAGCCATCCGAGTCCTCAAAAGCTCATCAAAGCCTTGATAAACATTTAGGGTGCGGTAAATTTGGTGGCTAAGGAAAAGAGGAAGTTGGTTTTCTAACTTGACAATGCCACACTTTATGCTTCCCATTGCCGAGTGATGGCGAGGTTTATAGGACCTATTGTCATCAGGGCCAACATTGTCATCACACGCATTCTTGAGAAAATGGTAAAGAAAAAAGGCATCTACGGTTATCATCCACCCGAACTTTCGAGGGCCATCCTCCGTATCAAATTTCCAGTTGTAAAACTGCTCTACTTTAGATGTGCTGGCCTGGACCGTATTTTCGAGAAAGTTGTGAATAAGATCTGAGTCATTGCGCGCAGCATCCTTGAGACATTTGAGCTTGTACATTTCCATCTGGGAAATGATGGAGAGGCCATGATGCAAAGGTCCCACAGTGAAACATGCATTCGATTGCATTCACAACGGCAATCTACTTTCACCGCCCAATTCTCCTTAATTGCCACCAGTTTTTCTTTACTTTGACATGCATAATAAAAACTGCTTTGGCAGTTAGAATAGGCGTAGATTTCTTTCTTTCCATAATCTTCTCTCCATGCAAGTGTTTTGCATGTGTTCTTTTTGTTAAGTGTAGTTTTTAATTGCATAATCGCAGCCTTAGAGTGCTACTTCCAAATCTTATTTACTGTCATTGCCGAGAGAAGAAGGTACTTTGTTTTTCTTCTGAGTTTTTTAATAATACAGAGAGTGTTGTTTGCTCATCTTATTTTTGAGCAGATCATTTGTTATTTTTTTTCTTTCTGAGTAATCTGGCCTATTTCAGTATAGTGTGAGAGCTTCATTATTTGTTGTAAAATCTTCAATTGGTATCAGAGCTGCAGGTTGTAGGAAAGATTTTTTTTGCAGGCAGCAAATTAACGGGTTTCTCCAAGAATTATCATAATGGCTAATGGAGGTAATTTCCCATTCTAGCTTCTGCTGTTCACCGAAGAGAACTACAAATATTGGAGTATCAAAATGAAGACACTACTATTATCCCAAGATCTCTGGGAATTAGTAGGAGGAGGTTAAATAGAACCTGTAGATCAGGCTGCTATGAATGCTTTAACACCACAACAGCGAACCCAGTTGAGAGAAGACAAGAAGAAGGACAATCGAGCTCTGTTCACCATTCAATAAGCATTGGATATGCTAGTCTTTCCTCGTATAGCTGGTATGACAAAGTCAAAGGATGCATGGGAAGCTCTACAAACTGCATACCAAGGATCTGACAAAGTGAGATTGGTAAGACTTCAAACCTTTCGAAGAGAATTTAAAAATCTGAGGATGAAGGAAGCTGAGTCTGTTCAAGAGTTTATCACTAGGGCTCAAAGTATTGTGAACCATCTCAAAACTCAAGGGGAAAGTACTATAGAGCAAAAAAATTGTAGAAAAGATTATGAGATCCCTTCTTCCAAAATTTGATCTAGTAGTCATAGATATTAAAGAAAGTAAAGATATGACTAATTTCAAAGTTGTAGAGTTAATAGGCTCTTTGCAGTCTCACGAGGAGCGTATGCAGCGTTCTACAGAGAACCTAGTGCAAGCCTTCCAGTCTATTGTCAAAATTGAAGAAAAACCAACAACCTCTTTTCAATCAAATAAATCTCAAGGGGAGTCTTCTACATCTAGAGGAAGTAGTAGAGGAAGAGGAAGAGGCAATAATAGAGGAAGAGGAAGAAGTTCAATGGACCGAAAGAGCATCCAGTGCAGATATTATAAAAGGAATGGCCATTATGAATATGAATGTCGAAAGAAGAGATTTGATTTGAACAAGTCGAGCCAACTATACTGAAGAGTCATTTGAAGATGCAAACCACTCTACATTCTTCACATGCTATCTGGCAAAAGAACCTCAAAAAGATGTGTGGTTCCTGGATAGCGGATGCTCCAATCATATGACAGGTAAATCTGATCTCTTTGTCAAATTAGATGAATCCGTAAGAAGCAAAGTCAAATTTGGAGATGATAAGGAGGTTGATGTCATAGGAAAAGGTACCCTTGCAGTAACAACTAAGTAAGGAGAAACTACTTATATTCCTGATACTTTGCATGTGCCCAAATTACAACATTATCTTTTAAGTATTGGGCATCTTGTAGCTAAGAATTATAAAGTTGTGTTTGAGGATAATTGCTGCAAAATATTTGATAAATCTGCTAACCACCATCTTGTAGCAAAGGGTTGTATGACAACAAATAATTTATTTCCTCTCACATTGGTGTCTGCTAAGATGCATGCTCTCAAGGCAACCACAGATGATTCCTGGTTATGGCACCAATGGTATGGCCATTTGAATTTTCAAGGGTTAAGTTTGCTTCACAAGAAGAGTATGGTGAGAGGACTTCTTGCAATTTAGGCAAGAGAAGAAGTTTGTTCAGGGTGTGCACTTGGCAAGCAACATTGAGAAAGCTTTTTGCTGAACAAATCATGGAGGGCAAAATCTCCTCTAGAGCTTGTGCATGCAGAAATTTGTGGTGATATGCAAGAGGAATCCTTGGGTAAGAATATTTATTTCTTGAAATTTATTGATGATTTCTCACACCACACATGGGTTTATTTTGTTAAGCAGAAATATGAGGCTTTTGAATGCTTCAAGCACTTTAAAGCTATGGTTGAAAATCAAAGCGGGTAATCTCTGAAAGTT
Source organism: Cryptomeria japonica (assembly GCF_030272615.1). Classification (NCBI taxonomy): domain Eukaryota; kingdom Viridiplantae; phylum Streptophyta; class Pinopsida; order Cupressales; family Cupressaceae; genus Cryptomeria; species Cryptomeria japonica. The sequence continues at coordinate 694,455,000 of NC_081408.1, read as the reverse complement.
TTCAAAACAGATAGAGGGGGAGAATTCACTTCCAAGAAGTTTGCTGATTTCTGTAATACTCATGGCATCAAGAGATAACTTACGACAGCTTATACCCCCAAACAAAATGGTATTGCAGAAAGAAAGAACCGTACCATTATGGAGATGGCATGAAGCATGTTGCAATCAAACAATCTTCCTAATTGCTATTGGGGAGTTGCAGTAGCTGCCACAATTTACATTTTGAATCGAAGCCCCACAAAGTTGCTTCACAATATCACTCCAAAGTAAGTTTGGAGTGGACACAAACCCTCAGTAGCTCACTTCCGTGTATTTGGTTGTCCTACATATGTTCATATTCCTGTTCAGAAATGAAAAAAGTTGGATGCCAAATCCTAACTTTGTATCTTTATGGGCTATTCAGATTCCACAAAAGGAAATACATTCTATAACCCTTACACAAAGCAATGGTTCATTAGTCGGGATGTGGTTTTTGATGAAGGGGGAGTATGGCAATGGCAAAAAGAAGTTCAACAAACTACACCTCTAATCATGGGTATTGAAGATGATCAAGTTCCTCCTCTCCCCATAAGTTCAAGTGGAAGTTCAGGCCCTAGTTCACCAAGCTCACCAAGCTCACCTAGCTCACCAAGTTCACCAAGTTCACCAAATTCCTCTTCATATGATAGTTCCAGTCCTCAATCAAGTCCCAAATCTTCACGAAAGGTACAAAGTTTACATGAAATTTATCAAAAGAGTTCTTATGTGAATCTAGTTGTCAACTTTGCTTTATTTGGTTTCATTCAAGTTGAGCCTTCTATGTATGAAGAAGCTGTGAAAGAACAAGTATGGATTGATGCTATGAATGAAGAGATGCATGCCATTGATAAGAACAATACATGGGAATTAGTACAACTTCCTAAGGATAAATCGGTGATTGGTGTCAAATGGATCTACAAGGTGAAATATCATGCTAATGGTTCTGTGAAAAAACACAAAGCATGATTAGTTGCCCAGGGATTTGCACAAACACCTGGAGTAGATTATTCAGAGGCTTTCACTCCAGTTGCAAGATTTGATACAGTGAAGATTATATTGGCTATTACTGGACAACACAAGTGGTCAGTCTATCAGATGGATTTTAAATTAGCTTTTCTGAATGGTTATATTGATGAGGAAGTCTATGTGGAACAACCTATTGGTTATGAAGTCTCTTGCTCCTCCTTTTGTGCTCCCCCACAATAGAAAATCATTACAAATATTTAGTGTCACTTGCACATGCTATAGCCACATCATCTTCATGTGTTCCTCCACATCACTGCCACGTCCATGCATTTGCCCATTCATGCTATCAAATGATGGTAGATACAAAATGACCTGCTCATGGGTGACCCACATTCTCCCTGCAACGCACATAATCGTTATATTGTCAAAATTATTGAGGTCTACTAGACCAAAATTTGTTACGTTTTTGAAATCCTTATCCACCTTAGTCCTTTCTACCAACCCATAAATTACACCACTTTGGGGTTTGGTTAACCCATGATTGGTCTTCAACCACTGGGGCACATTCATAGGTGCAGATTGGTAATACTTGTGTGTAGAGATCAAATACTTGCAGAAGATGGGTGCACCCCCATGGCAGACCACACAGGCTGAGATGTCGTTGTTCTAGTGGTCCTCATTGCTTATACCAAGGAAATCAAGTCGCTTGGCTATGACCCATTTGGCAGTAATAACTATGTTTGTTTCAACCTCCAATTTCTCTGTAGAAACCCTAAATGGCCTGATGGAAAGATCAACACGATTTACAAGTTCTATGATGATCTGTGTCCTGAATGACTGGCCCACAATGCCAGTGTTTGCGGTTACCTCTAACATTGGAGACGTAGCAGGTGCAAACAACAACAACAAATGGGTAGGAAACTCCTCTAGATTTTTTCAATGAGCAAGGTTGCAAATGCCTCTTCAACTACCATGTCTCTTTGCCTCCATTCTGGGTCCCACAAATCAAATAACGCCTTTTGCAATGCAACACTCTCAACCTTCCATGAAAACGTAGTAACCACCACCATCACTATTTGTCCCTCCAACACACCCTTAACTGGCACCAGCTTGAGCTTTACTCCAAAATCGTGGATCTTTTGTTAGGGTTCGTGTGATTTGATGAGCCCCTGCTGGAACAACCGCCTCGCTTGGGCGGTATAGCCCAGGGTGGCAGTGACTTCCAAATCCAGCACGACAATCACCACATCGTAGTTTGCGGGGGCTTCCTCGACTAGAATCTAGCAAATTGTTGTAGGATTCATATACAAAGCGCTGCGTTGTCTTCTCATGGATGCACAAAACCTCCTTTTCATCCACATCCATCAAATCAGGGTGGAGAATGATATCTCCTTTCTCTATCTGTGACATCTTAAATCACTTGGAGCGTTTACCAAAGTCCTCCGCTCCTATCAAAGATCTCTTCCGCTATAAACCAGAAAACTGTCTTTCATTTTGCACTTCTTCATCTAAGTCCATAGGCTCGTAGGCTTCTATGAAATTATCTGTTCAAAGGTTGTCATCATCATGGGAGTGCCTCTTTATTTTTGCCAAGGCCATGCCATCTGCAGAACTCTGCTCTGCTACCTCACTGCAATCTGCAACCTCCTCATCCCGGGAGTCCACAACAGATTCAACTTGGGTCTCCGACGACATACACTCTTTCTCCCGCAATCTCTTGAGTTCATCCTGTTCAAAAACAACCTCTTTTCCAACATCTTTCTGCTTAGAAATTTCAGTGTCTATACAGGGACGATCTTCAACTCCAACCGAGGTATCATGACGTTCAACCTTCACCACACGAATACCAACAACTTCCTGGCCATTAACAGTTTGGCCAATAAGTGCCAAAGCTGGCTCAAGGGGAGAGCAAATGAGAATCCCAATATCCTTTTCTTCTGCTGGATTCTCCTCTTCAACTAAGTCCCCCTCTTTAACTAAGTCCCCCTCTTTCTTCCAGCCATCCCACCAATGTATGCGGCACTTGAAGTATAGTTTTACATGGAACGTAAAACTGCCATAGAAGTTATAAGTTTTACCTTCTCCTTCTTCCTGCATCTCTGCTCAAGCGAACATGGCTCTGATACAAATTGTAAAGATTAGAATGAGCAGAGAAAACAATAACAGAAACAAAAAAGCAATAACAAGAGTCAACACATGATTTATCGTGGTTCGGCAAATTTGCCAACATCCACACTCAAGGCAAGGATTCACTTCATTAATCAACTCTCAATACCAATACATACATGACTACGCTCAGTCATTTATACAATCACATTCAGTTGTGAAATAAATAGTTTGGGGAAGTCGAATGCTCATGTGACTGTTGGGCTTCACATCCCAACAAGAAGAAGGTACTCTGTTTTTCTTCTGAGTTTTTAATAATATAGAGACTGTTGTTCGCTCACCTTATTTTTGAGCAGATCATTTGTTATTTTTTTTCTTTCTGAGTAATCTAATCTATTTCAGTATAGTGTGAGAGCTTCATTATTTGTTGTAAAATCTTCACATAGGAGCATCCTTAAGGGTGCGATGGTAGTAAGGCCCCAGCGAAATGATTTGAGGAGCGTATGCTTCTATTTTGGCCTTCACCACAGCCTTTGGAACGCGCCGGGTCGCTCTGCCAACTGAAACAACACCACCACCATCATCACCACCGTTCCTATCACCATCTCTTACTCCAACAATCCTTTCCACTTTAGCAACCCATGCTTTTGAAATAAGTTCATCGCTTGCACCAACAAGCTCCATAAAATCTAACAAGCTAAGTGCAAGGCTATAAACATGTGTGACCAGTGTGGAGAACGATCTAGTATAAATAAAACAATAACGAGCACATCATGGACTATCAAATTTGAACCATACAATGTGTTCTTATGTGCTCATCAGGTTACTTAAAACGTTTTAGAATTAAAAAGATCATCCTCAAGGCTACAAGTCCATGAGAACGTGCAATCAAATTTGTGTAAGTTAAAAAATATATATTACAACGCCTGCAACACAAATGATAGGAAAGTGATCAATAAGGTAGTAGAATAGTTCACTTGAAATGAGTGTCATAAATATCATTGTCCAATTTAATATTATGAGTCTGTTAGTAACAGATTTGTCTTTTATACATTGTATTCTTAAATCTCTGTATGCCCATTAATTAAAAGACAAAAGCAACTAATAGTTGGATAATTCTAGGAATAATTATCCTTTGCATACAGGTACAGCTCCCCAACAAAGAATGATTTTCAATCAGCTCTAATTTATAGTAATTTAGTTTGCATACTTTTTACCCGAAAGTACTAAAAGGCAGATTTATATTCACTTGTCAGCACATAATGAATATATTCTCAATTAGTAACACCAATTCTGTCATGAAGTTCACAGACTTCAAGCATTTGTTTTTCAGAGGAAAACACATTCTATGTGCATTCGCATATAATGAGAAGAAAAGTAACAAACTCCCGATTCAAACTAAATCCACACAGAGATTATCATCCGAATCTATTAAACTCACAGATTTAATACTACAGAACTTGCAACAATTTTATTCATAACAATTGTTCTTTTCTTTCTCAAAACATCATGAAAAACAGATTTTTATCTATTGCATTCCTTTCCCCCAAAAATCTTTCGGACCCTAACAGAGTCTTTTTCATCCCTTATATAGCCACAACAGGGCTTACAGTAAAAGTGGGAAACATGGAAAAACTAACTTTCCGCCTCGTGAAGTTCAACAAAATTTACCAAATGAAACTGTCTTTTCCAATTACCAGAAAACAGAGCCTATTGTCTAGAAAACATGAAACAGTTCTAAGAAACAAATTCTTTCTTCCAATCAGAATATGTCGTAATGAAGTGCTGGATAACAGGGTTATGTGGAAGCCCCACATGTGCTATACGTTGTTTCCACACCTCCTTTTCCTTGTGAACCTGCGCAACCTTATCGGAGTGGCTATCCAAATGTCCAATGCACAGGAAGAGAAGCGACTCAATTTTAGCGATAGTAGTTAGGTCATCTGAGACCAAGCCTTTAGCCTCCTTCACATAGTTAATCTTTTTCTCAAAAGATTCTATTATTACTTCGACGGTTTCTAGTGTCCTGTCACTTTTTAGGCACTTAATTCCAATGCATAAGAGCTCATTTTGCATGGAAGTGGTTAACTCTGCAAGTTGGTCTGCCAATTTTGTGAATTCTTCATATGCCTGTTTTATCAGTGAATTCTTCCATTCAATGTTCTTTTGGCAAACATACAAGATGCTATCTGTAGACACCTAAAATTGTCATGTCTAATTAAATAAATATTTTATTTATTTAATTATCTAAGCCTAATTCTTCTATTAATTAAATAAATCCTTATTTATTTAATTAATTCATTTATCCTCTTCTAGCCTTATTTCTCATTTAAATAAATACATTTATTTATTTAAATTATCATTTTCCTAAATTAAATAAATATCTTATTTATTTAATTATCCCACTTCTTCTATTAATTAAATAAATCTTTATTTATTTAATTAATTCATTAGCTTTTTCTACACATGACACATGTCATTCATCTCTTAATTCCTACACTACCTACCCCTTTCATTATTTTATTATTTCTTCTACCTACCCTCTAATCTTAGCCGACCTCCTTTTACACCTCTCAATCTTATCCCTCCATTTCATATTGTGTCTTCTATTTAAGGAGATGCCTTCTTCATTATCAAACCCTAATCATTCTATGCATCCTAATTGAGCATTCTAATGACCTAATCAACAATTTGGAGGACTTGACTACACTACGATCCTACTTGCAACCACATTCTGTTCTTTGTTGAGCTCTTGTGCATATAAAATCTAAGAGCAAATATATCAAGCAAGATCAATGGAGATAGGAAGAATGGAGATCAAAAACCCTATTGGACATGTGATGGTATAATCTTTGTGATTTCTTGTGATTTGCATTGTCTTAGGTAATCTTCATATGTTATGGTGGATCTTTGTTGTTGTTAGGCTAGGGTTTTGTGGTTGAATCTAGTTAGCCTTTCAATCTTGTTATTATTGTTATCCATTTTCACCATATACATTTTGGCACGCCCGGTGGGACTTCTTGTCCCTTTGCATTTAACCTTTTTTGTTGCAGATTTTGCATTTTTGAAGTTGCAGATCGGACATTTTTTCGACGACATTTTAGGTTTCTTTCGCGTCTGCGAACATTCAGACCGTGTCTCTGATTTTCAGGAGCGTCTGCGGAATCGGGAAGCGCATCTGTGTTTTCGACAAGTTTTATTTTGCAGGTTTCAGACAGGGGCGTCTGTGTTGCATAAGCGCGTCTGCGTTATTTATTTCCGCATCTGTGTTGGAGAAAGGCGTCTATGATTTTTGACCGCGTCTGTGAGTCACAGAACCGCGTCTGTGTCATACAGACGCGTCTGTGTCGGGGGTAACAGCGTCTGTGTTTTTAATGTTTCGAAATTTTCAAATTTTCATTGATTCGGTTTTCGGATTTCCTACTTAGGGTTTCAGATCTGGTTTATTTTTGGACTAACCCTTTCAGATCTAGCTAACTAAGTTGGTGCAGCTCGCCTTGGAAGCTAAAATGTTTTGGTTGAAGGCCCCTCTTTCACAAAGTCTTTTGGGTTTCTAAAATTTACCTAACTTGTGTGCTTGCAGGAAGGGGTGATCATTTGAAACAACCCAAACTACTAACAAATTTTGTTGCAGGTCCTTGGCTAGGGTTTTGAAATTTTTTTGTGTGCCTTGTTTTCATAGATTAGCAAACACTTCCATTGGTGCACTAAAATTGAATCATTGTCTTTTGTGTCTTGAGCAATAGGCTCTTTTTGTTTATTCTTTAGAGGGCCTGTCTTCCCGTGTGGTCATTAGGACTACTAGTGAGAAGAGGACGACCCAAGTGGTAGCGAGGAAAACCCACCTCATCCAAACCACTATAATCAAATGTATTCATGGTGAAAACTATGGATAACGTGTGCTGATTAGTTCATACCGACACTATGTCTCCCCATAAACTCGTTTGATCAAATTTATTTGATCATTTGTAGGGCATAACCCCTACCGACTGGGAGCCTTCTGTATTTACAGAGCTGAAAGTGCTGCATGTATGGCCACACGAGCGGATGCCCTTACTAGAACCATTTTGTTTTAGAGGCCCAAATCCTTCTAGTTGTTGGGGCAGGAGGTCGGACCTCTGGTAGCGGCCCACACACATATGGTTCCTAGTAGAGATACAAAGTTCGCCATGGGGAGTTTTCATGGGGACTGATGCTTGGCTGACCCGAGAAGTGAGTGCCGAGGGTGGAGCCAGTGAGGTCAAGCATCTAAGTATCCGCTCTGAATAGCGTAGCCTCGGGGGTAAAACCCTATGTGGGATCAACAACTATTGTCTTGGCCAGCCATAAGAATTGTGCTTGACTTATGTTAAACATTCAAAACATTCAAGACCAAACAACAAAACATTGTGTCTTTTGTGTCTTCAAGTGTATGCAAAACAATTTTACATCAAACAACACACTTTTCTTGGAGTCATTTTGGAGTCTAAACACTAGCAAACATTGAGTCCTCATCAACGTTGTGTCCTCTTGTCACGAAAAATAGTCAAACAGTCAGATTTGGTCGCAACAAAACGACTTCACAGATTGGAAAAAATTGCACAAAACTTACAGAAACGCGTCTGTGTCTATTTTAATCACGTCTGTGTTGTCTAAGCGCGTCTGTGAAGGGCAGAATAGCGTCTGTGTTTATAACAGCGTCTGTATTGAATATAAACCCGTCTGTGTCGGATAACAGTGTCTGTGAAGTATACAGTCGCGTCTGTGTCCAGAATTGCAAAAATCTTTACAGTCCAGCAAACATAAACAAGAAAATCGCAGAAGCACGTCTGGGTTAGACAGAGTAGCGTCTGTGTCCGGAAACCGCGTCTGTGAAGTATACAGTCGCGTCTGTGTTCAAAATTGCAAGAAAATTTCAGAGTCCAACAAACAAAAGAAATCAGTTTCGGAATACTTGAGCTTCCTAGGTTATTTCTTCAGGTTTCATCTAGCATTCAACCTGTCCCTAGGTCTCATACAGTCCATCATTGCTTCACATTTCATTTTACATTCATACTTGTCTAAACTTGAGTCAAAAGGTCACTTGCTTGTCCTCATCATACTTTGTCAACATACTACATACTACAACTACACTTTGCTAAGTGGTCCCTCATCAAGGTTTCTTACCTTTGGGTCTCATTTGGTCTTACTTAGGGTCAAGGTCAGCTTACCTCATCAAGAGAAACTATCCTCTCTTTGGAAGTCACACCTACTCTACTACTTACATACTTGGTCTTACACTTTGGACATTGCAAGTAAACTTCAGATTCATTTACGCTCCATACAACTCTTGGTCTTCCATACTCTTTCCATTTTTCATCTAGTCTCTCACATCTTGGTCAAACACCTAGTTCATGGTTGAAACCCGTCTTCAAAAATCTAGGAGAAAAGCTAAAGAAGCTCAAGAGTTCGCCAACATGAGTTCTTATGAGTATGACAATGACTTATTTTTCAATACTGATCACACTACATTGCCTGACATGGATGTTTATAGACACATTCCAAATGTGGAAAACGCAGACACTACAAACAACAAGGCTACACACAATGACAATGTGGACAACTTTTCAATACAATCAGCAGATATAGAAGAATCCAAAATGAATCCTCATTTCAATAGATTGGTTGAAGAGATAATGAAGAGGGATAGACAATACTTCTTACACATGATGGCACAAAGTGGAGCTAAAATACCTCATGACTTTGACATGTCTCAACTTATGGAAAACTGACCCTCGCAACAATCTCACTCCAACACGGATCAGGGGAGACCTAATAGTGGAGGAAATAGAGGACCGCATATGGTACCTGAATCACCATCAGCCTTGCTTCAAAAACCAGAGGTCCCACATACACATGGTCAAACATATGATACTTACCTTCGAAGACCATTATGGAAGACTTATGCAGATAGATATGCTCAATCACATGCTCAAGCTATGGATCAATCAAAACAAGTGGACACTCAAAGGCATGCTCAAAATTTGGACACAAGGAAACCTCATGTCAAATTTGGGGGCAACACAATAGAACCCGACGTGCCTATAGAGTATGGTATATATGCACAAAATAGATATGGGGTTCCTCAACATGAAGCTATACCAAGTGCTCCCTATATGCCGCATCAATATAGACCTCCTCCATATGAACATGTCTATGATCAATATCATCCATACATGCAACAAGCTCCTCCTCAAATTGGTGTCCCAAACATGGGGTATGCTACAAGAAATCGATCGCCACCTAAGAATAATTTGGAGCAACAAATCAAAGATTTACAAAAGAAAATGGAGGACATGAGTACACCAAAACCAACATACACTATGAGAGACATATGTCCTTATCCATTTGATAAGAGCATTCCAATGCCTCCATTTCCGGCACACTTTGTGACGCCAAAATTTGACAAGTATAGAGGAAAAGGAGACCCCAAGGCACACATACGACAATTTTTCACAGCTTGCATAGAGGTAGCGGCAGAAGAAACATATTTGATGAGGTTGTTCCCGCAAAGCTTAGGCGATCAAGCTATGGAATGGTTCTCTCGATTACCTCCTGGTATTAAGTCATGGGGTGACTTAGCAGAGGCATTTATTCAGCATTTCTCCTACAACATAGAAACAGATATCTCAGTCACTACTTTGTGCAACACTAAGCAAAAGGAGGGAGAATCTTTTGCGTCATTTTTACAAAGATGGAGAAATCTAGCCACCAGATGCTCTTGTGAAATTCCCCAAAAACAAATGGTAGAAATGTTCACTCAAAACGTTAACAAGGATATTGGCTATGATCTAAGGAAAGCTTGTTTGTCCACCTTCAAGGATGTTATTGAAAAGGGCTTAGCAACAGAAAAGGTCCTAATTGAACAAGGAGTCATCAAGCTATTCAAGGAAAACAAAGATGACTTTAAAGGAAAAGACAAGCCAAGATTTTGGAATAAAAACAAGAACACAGTCAACGATGGCGTTATTGATGCCAATACAATGAGACCCAAGTTCATCTTTTCAGGATCAAGTTCTACAAACAATCAAGTGAATACTCAAACAACTTCTAGACCACGAAGGAAGTACACTCCATTGGGAGAACCACTTGAATCAGTCTTCAAAAAGCTAGTGGCAAACAAAGTGATCACAGTTCCAGATTTTCCTCCATATGAACCAAAGGTCAAACCAAATTGGTGGAATGATGATGAGTATTGTGAGTTTCATAAGAGCAAGGGTCATAAGACAGGAAATTGCCATCGACTGAAGAATATCATGCAAGATCTCATTGATAGAGGTGACATTGAGATTGAGGGACATTCGTCTAATCAAGAACATGAGATGTTTAAGGAACCATTCCCAAAGCATGACAAAGGAAAAGCCCAAGTCACAGATGATCAGGCCAACTATACTAGAGCACCTTACAACTATGACTCAACTATCAATCACATCTCAATGGATAATCATATCTCTACTATTACCATCAAGAATAAAAATCCTGAGAATCCTCCTCAGAGACCCAAGATTGTTCTAAGAGGTGTTGGATCTTCTTCCGAGCCTACCTCTGAATGTCATGTTACAACTCGTCGAGGTAAGATTACGTTGCCAGGTGCCTCCACTAAAAACACATCTTCTTCATCTACTAAACCTGAGTATGACCTTGTAGAACAGTTAGGGAAGACACCCGCGCTCATTTCCATCCTTGAGCTCTTACGCATATCCCCCGCTCATAAAGCTATTCTTGACAAAATCTTGAGAGACACCGCCGTTCCTACTGATCTGAACGTGGACCAGTTTCAAGCCATGGTGGGATACCTATCCATTCCACATTCCCTTACATTTACAGAAGCTGATGACGCCTCCATAAGTTAGCCACATAATGCACCATTACATATTGAAGCCTTCATACACAAGCATCAAATAAAGCGAGTCCTGATAGATGGGGGAGCTGGTCTAAACATTTGTACATTGAACACCATTAAACAATTGGGATATTCTGATAAAGCTGTGAATTCAAAGAATCAAATTACCATCAAGGCATATGATGATGAAGAACGCTCATCCAAGGGCACAGTCACCTTACCTCTAAGAATTGGGCCAGTTACAAAGGATGTGGTTTGTCAGGTCTTGGATTTAGATCTCACTTATAATATATTGCTAGGACGTCCTTGGATTCATGAAATGAGGGCAGTCCCATCGACATATCACCAATGCATTAAGTTTCCTCATAATGGAGTCGAGGTAACAGTTAACGGTGATCCTAATCCGTTCATATATTGCAATAACCTGAGATCACATACGGAGACCATCATTCCCAGTAATCGTGAAGCTGTTCCTTCTTCGGCATACATTGACCCTGAGTCATTAAAACCTTCGACATCAAAACAAGGTGAACTTAAAGGCAGATTTCAGGACAAAGGCATGGGAGAATACACTTTAAATCAGACCATGTATTTACGACAAGTCATGAGCTCTCCAAAAGAATTTGGAAGGCCACATCCTAACAAGCAAACATTCGTCATGACGCTCAAGTGGGATCCTACTACCTTTCAAAGATGGGGCAAACTAGAAGAGGAAGATTTATACAAAATTCTCTATAAAGACATTGAAGATGACACACATGATCAGATCAATATACCTTGTGAGAAATATGGCAAAGGCTTCAAGATTCTACAAAAAATTGGGTATGATGGAAAAAGCCCTCTTGGGCTATGCAAAGAAGGCGTCATGGAACCCCTACAACCTGAATTGACTGTAAGAAGAGAACGCTCAAAGGGACTTGGTTTTCTGACTTCCAAGATCCACACTAAAAGGACAGAAGAGGCATCACGAATCAAAATTGCCAAAATTCAACAAGAGGATTGCTATTCCACAGACTCCAATGAATGGGAATGGGGTTCAGACAAATCCTCCAGTGACTACGAGCTCACCGAGACATTCAGAGAGCCAGATGAACCCACAGAAGAGGAGGAGTTTTATAACAAATTCAGAGTTGGTCAAGAAACGACCCATGAGGAGTCTACACAGTCCTTGTCTCAAGGTTCTAGGTTGAAATCACATAGGATGAGAACACCTGTCCCGGAAGGCGCTACTAGTGATGACAATTTGGATTCGCTTGCGATCAAAACTGATGAGGAGAGTGCCATCGATGACCTCGATAATTACCTTGACATACCCGAATATAACCACATCTTCACTCTTAGCCCCGCTAACTTCGAAGACATTAACGGCCTTCCCCTTGTTCATCACCAACTCATTGACTGGGATAATGAAGGACCTCCACAGTTGGATACATTCCAAAACGATGAAGCTTTTATTGATTATCTAGGCATACGAAACGATCTTCCCCCCGGAGACCATAAAGCGGGATACACCATAGAACTCAATAGCGTGGCATATTTTGGTGAGGGTGTCAGACCTTCCAGTCGCAAAAATGTGAAAATAAGAACAAATCAAGGGTCTTATGGCGAAAACCACATTGTGGCGCTATCTGACCCCAAAAAAGTAAAAAGAAAGGACGTATCTGAGGGTGAAAACCTCTCTGAGGCACCCGAAGATGGAAGGCTCGACATTCTCCCAGCATCATATGAGGAAAAATCATCCATGTTGGTAGAGGAGACTATCAAAACAAACATTGGTACAGAAGAGGTTCCACACAACATATTCCTTGCTCAATCATTAATAGAGTCCGAAAGATCAAAATTCATAAGCTTCTTCAAAGAACGACAAATCAAATTTGCATGGTCATACGCTGATATGCCTGGACTGGATCCGGATTTGGTAATGCATCATTTGACAGTCAAACCGGGGGCAAAGCGAGTGAAACAAAAATTAAGGAAAATGCATCCACAAGTGGCATTACTAGTCAAAGCAGAGCTGGAGAAATTATTGGATGTCGGATTCATACGCCCAATTGATTATCCCGAATGGATCTCCAATTTAGTACCTGTCAGTAAACTAGATCGCAGCATCAGAATATGTACAGATTTCAGAGACATCAACAAAGCTTGTCCAAAGGATGACTTCCCATTACCAAACATTGACTTGATTGTTGATCTCACAGCAGGTCATGAAATGCTATCATTAATGGATGGATTCTCTGGCTATAATCAGATAAGAATTGCACTCGAGGATCAACATAAAACATCATTCACTTGTCCGTGGGGAACTTTCTGTTGGAATGTCATGCCCTTTGGGCTGAAAAATGCAGGTGCTACATATCAAAGAGCTATGACTACTATCTTTCATGATCTCATGCATGTAACGGTGGAAGATTATGTTGACGACCTCTTGGTCAAATCAATAGACAGAAATACACACTTGGACATACTTTCAGTTGCCTTTGATCGGTTGGAAAAATACAAAGTAAGATTAAACCCCAAGAAATGTGTCTTTGGAGTAACCTCCGGGAAACTCCTAGGATTCATTGTATCCAAAAGAGGAATTGAAGCGGATCCAGCAAAAGTCAAAGCTATCTTGGAAATGCAACCACCAAGAAATATCAGTCAACTTCGATCCTTATAGGGCAGACTCCAGTCCATCCGAAGATTCATAGCACAACTGGCGGATAAGTGCAATCCTTTTCAGCACCTGCTACATAAAAACATCAAATTCAAATGGGATGATAACTGTCAAAAGGCTTTCCAGACGCTCAAAGACTATCTCTTAAATCCACCAGTTCTGATGGCACCAGTTCCAGATCAACCACTATTATTATACATTTCAGCTACTCCAACAGCACTGGGGGCACTCTTAGCGCAACAAATTGCTGGGGGCAAGGAAAAAGCAGTATACTATATCAGTCGCACATTGGTGGGATACGAGCTAAACTACACACCAATCGAGCATGCATGTCTCGCCGTGGTCTTTGCTTCACAGAAATTACGACATTACATGCTTACTCATAAGACTAAGTTGATTGCAAGAATTGATCCATTAAAATACCTTCTCAACAAAGCTACACTTACTGGGCGACTGGCCAAATGGGTAATGATCCTGAGTGAATTTGACATCGAGTATGTGGACAGAAAAGCAATAAAAGGACAAGCCATCACATATCAATTAGCAGAGGCTCCCATGATAGATGATGTTCCTTTAAATTCAGAATTTCCAGTTGAATCCATTTTAACAGTGTCACGTGCAAAGCCATGGCAACTGTACTTCGATGGCTCATACACACAGCATGGGGCAGGAGCTGGCATCCTCTTTATAACTCCTCAAGGTGATTCTATACCAAAATCGTACCGCTTATCATTTCCTTGCACCAACAATATAGCGGAATATGAGGCATTAACAACTGGATTACGAATTGCAGTTTAGTGGAAGATCCAAGAACTTCGTGTTTTTGGGGATTCTCAACTTGTCATCCACCAAGCAACTGATGATTACCAAACAAAAGATGAAAAATTAATGCCTTACAAGCAAATGGTGGATGATTTGAAACAACACTTTACAAAGGTAGACTTTGAGCAGATACCAAGAGAGCAGAATCGCGCCGCAGATGCCATGGCTACAATTACTTCATTGATTGATTTACCTCCAAACGAGACCCGCTATGAGTTCTTGGTGGATAACCTTTTGGTCCCTTCATATGAGATCACTCCTACTGAAATGATATGCATTGTTGGTCCCGAATCCCAGTTATATGGTTCCATATTCACATATCTTCGCGACAATATCTTACCTCCTGATCTATCAAACAACCAACGCCGCACTTTCATTCGCCAATCCTCTCGATATGTCATTCTAGCTGATATCCTATACCGACGAGGTCTAGATGGCACTCTTCTTAGATGTTTAGAAAGCGACGAAGCTCAGATTGCGTTACGTGAAGTGCATGAAGGGATATGTGGTCCGCATACTAGTGGTCCTACCTTGGCCAAGAAACTCATCAGGACTGGATATTACTGGCCCAATATGGAAAAAGACTCATATCAGTTTGTCAAGAAATGTAAGCAATGTCAAATTCATGGAGACCTCATACATGCGCCGGCACAAGAACTACAACCACTTGCGTCTCCTTGGCCCTTTTGTCAGTGGGGACTCGATCTCATAGGCAAGATTCACCCTCCTTCTTCCAATGGTCATAAATTCATTATCACTGCCACAGAGTATTTTACAAAATGGATTGAAGCCGTGCCTCTCACACAAGTCACTGGAAAACAAATTGCTACTTTCATCCTTAACTATATAATTTGTCGATATGGTATTCCTAAGTCCATTATTACTGATAACGGGCGTCCCTTCAAAAATCAGGATGTTCGTGAACTCTGTGACCGCTTCCATATTTCCCATCATTTCTCCACACCATATTACCCCCAAGGTAATGGCCAAGATGAGGCGTCTAATAAAACAATCCTTAAAATCCTCAAGAAGACAGTCGACGACGCTGGTCGTAATTGGCATATCCAACTTAATCCTGCACTTTGGGCCTACCGCACAAGTGTCCGAACACCTACAGGAGCTACACCCTATTCACTAGTCTATGGTTCTGAAGCCATCTTGCCTATTGAGGTCGAGTTACCCTCTTTACGAGTCTCTTTGCAAAACATCATCACTGATGAAGACTACAGGGTCTCTTGCTTACAAGAACTAGAACTGTTGGATGAACGGAGACAAATTGCTTTTAATCATCTCAAGGCTTACCAACAACGAATGAGTCGCAGCTACAATCACAAGGTCAAGCCTCGCACATTTGAGGTAGGTGACTTGGTTCTCAGAGAAAACCCCAAGAATCAGCAAGACAGAGAGAAGAAGGGCAAGTTTGAACCAAATTGGCTAGGTCCTTACATCGTTACGGCAGTCTATGGATCTGGGGCATATCAGCTCTCAACTACAGAAGGTGAACGTTTGGAGGATCCTATCAATAGCATGCATCTTTGCAGGTTCTACACATAGCTCTTTGGAATATCCTAATTCAAAAATACAAAAAAATCAAAAAATTCAAAAATACAAAAAAATCAAAAAATTCAAAAATACAAAAAAATCAAAAAATTCAAAAATACAAAAAAAAAATTATAAAACAAAAAAATCGTTACTTGGTGAAAACCTGGCAAACAGGCGCCTTGTGACACAAAAAACATTGAAAAATTGAAAAAAGTAAAGAGAAATAATTTTGTCCAACGGTGAAAACCACTTCAGTGGCGCCCTGGGCAAGTACCATGGTGAAAACTGGGTCACCAGCGCCATGTATAGAGACATTGCTCCTCCCTCCTTCAGGATTCTCTTTCATCATTTCACTTTGCACACACTCACGACCAATTCGTTCATAATAAACTTACCCATTCCCATCATGGCTTGTTATTGATCTACCTAAGATTGGTTAGCCATTCATAATAAACCTCCCTTTCCATCCATAATAAATTAGATCCTATCTGTGGCTAAGGCAAATCCTACGTCTAGTAATGGGTGTGGAACTGAGAACATCACATGTTCCGAGGAGTACAGTTTCTTCCAGCTTCCTTCAGTCTATTCGCGCACAATTCGCAATAAAGCAGCATTTGCATCACAGTTCCGCAATAAAGTTCTGTCTTCTCCGCAATAAAGTATCAGTTTCATGGATTCAGTCAGTTTCAGATGAGACACAATAGCAACAATGGGCTTCAACAAATCAAATCTTTCAACAGACTCAGACAACATTATGGTTTAGTGCTATCTATCCTTTCTGTGAAAGTAAACATTGTGACCACAATCAAATAAGACTTATACAAGTGACAAGAGACACTAAACTTGAGGACTACAGTGGATGTTGGTGTTGAGTCTTGGTTTTCTTTTGATTTCATCTTTTTTTTTTTTTTTGGTGACATGTCTTTTAGCTTTTCCGGGATGTCTTTGACTAGAGATTCTATCTCCAGGATGTCTTTGACTAGAAAGGCGAGGATGGGGTATCGTCACCTATTTGCATTTGCTGTCTGCGGATTGTCTCTTAGTAATGCGATGACTTGTCCAAGGATATGAGGACACTGTGAGTCTAGTGTGAACTGGGGCATTCCTTGTTTGTGACTGTCTTATCTCCATGCAAACAGGTACAATGACTTTCTGGGTCGAACACATGCCTCGATTGTCATAACCTACTTGCCATAATAAAGCTCAATGATGATAATGCACAAGAAGCTCTTTCACTTTCATATCTTCTGTCTTTCATCCCCCCTTTCTTGATTGACTTCCAGCGTCCTTCTCGAGTCCGCGTAGCCTACTATCACATGACTGAGTATAATGACACACCAAAAACATTTGTATTTCATGTAGTTGCACCTGCATTACCACATAAAAGCATTTCATACATACATATAGATATCACAACTGCATCACATCCTGCACACAACACCTGTTAGCACAATTTACATTTGCATTATCATATTCATCTGCATTACTTACATTCACATTTGCATTAGCATAACATATAGAATCATAAAAGAACAAAAATATTGTATTGCATCATGTAAATATTTGCATCCATATCATAAGCATCACATAAGAACATCTCATCACATAGGTACACATGCATATAGCTGCCGCAAAAATGAATCATATCTCATATATATAATCAAAAATGTCATGATACAATGATGTCAAAAAATCATATGGCTACAATCACCCGCAGGTGTCTATAATACAAAAAATGGTACAAATACTGATACAAGGGAGCCCTCTATGGCTATGATCAACTCCCTCCCTCAGAGCCGCCTGGCCTCGACAGAATCTGAGCCTTAGAAGGACCCGCTCCAGGATCACCCTGCCTGTCTGGTGGTGGTGGAGGACCCATGACCCCACCACTCGATGCCTGTCTCCTCCGGCTCCCTCCCGTAGCTGTCGCTGTCCGCGATGGTCTATGGAAGCTCCTCGCCCGCTGATCTGCTAGCACGACACCATAATACAGGTCCCTCCAGTAGGCAATCTCCTCTCCGGCTCGCAGGACATATGCGTAGCCTGCTCCTGTGTCCTCTGCCGCCTGCCTCCCTGCCCTCAGTGCTGTCTTAGCCTCTATGTAGTGCTGGATAGCCTGATCCCGCTCTCGCTCAGTATCCCTGAGCCTGGTCCTAAGCCGATCCCTCTCCCTCTCCAGATCCTGAATCTCATCTGCCTGGCCCTGGCAGATCTCCCTCAGATCCAGCAGCTCAGCCTCCACTGGGTCACCCCCCTCTGCCTCTGCCCGTGGCTCTCCCTCTACGGGTGCCTGCCCCTATACCCCTCCCTGTACCTGTACTGGTGCCTGAATGGGTACCTGTCTCGGTACATGCCTAGGTCCCTGTACCTGTCTCTGTCCCGGTGCCTGTACTGGCACCTGCCCCTGCACCTGTCCCTGTCTTTGTCCCTGTGCTCTAGGACCCTGTGCTGCTGGTACCTGCAGAGGCACTCCACCGCGACCCCTCACCACCTGGGCCTGTCCCTCCTGTCCACCCTCTCTCCGAGGTGCCACCCTCCTCTCCCCAACTGCTCCCCTCCGCCACTGTCGGCCTCTACCCCCATCACCCCCACCATCGTCATCATCATCTCCTCCTCCATCTCCATCCAGTAGCTCTCCTGGATCTGTCAATCGGGGGAATGGATGCTCGGCCCAATACGCTGTATACTCTGCATCCATCCCGGTGTCCTCAATCTCCGGCCACATGTCTCAAGGAAGGGGTATCATCTCTGCCAACTGTGTGACTGCCTGATCATATGACAACAACGGCCCAAACTGCGCCTGATCCCTAACTGTACGGGCATACATACCCGAGCCTCGTGGCATCCGCTGGATCCGACCAAACTGTCGGCCAACCCTGTCCACCAGCTGTCTCTCTAATATATAAGGCGTCTGCCCAATCAAATATCTGCTCCTGAAGGTGTAAGGCAGCTCCACTGCGTCATCCTCCCACTCCTCACATCCCAGATACGGCCTCCAGATGATGACATCAATGTCATCTATCACTCGCCGCCAATACTCTAACCTGCCAATCCGAGGCTGTGACGTGATCATGTCGTACAGATGAACAAAACTCCGTGCATGACCCCTGCCTCTGAAATGTATCGGCTGCGTGATAGGCAGATGCTCGTATGCCCAAACCTGCAATAGTGTCACTCCACAACCCAGTCCCACTGATCCATGGTAGACAAACTGGTGAAGCTCATAATATAGGTGGGCCAAAACACATGGACCCCACGCATATCTGGTGTGCTGCATCACCAATGTCTCCAATGCTCCACCCCAGCCCACTGCCAATCCCCGTGTCGCCCTATCCGGAAACAGGAACCCACTGATAGCTCCTCCAATCACAGCTGGCAAAGCTAACCCTGTTGCAGTCATGGTATCCCATGCCACATGTCCTGCTCTCATCTCTAGTCCGGGATCCTGGAAAACCCGTCTCAATGCCTCCCTATCTCCGTCACAATCATATGGAATCAGCTCTCCATCGATCGGTATCTGCAGAATCCGGTAGACATCCTCGAGGGTGACTGTCATCTCACCCATCGACAAATGAAATGTGCATGTCTCTGAATGCCATCTCTCAGCCAGTGCAGTCAGCAAACCCATGCTTGCCCAAAACTCAGGCACATACAATACGTGTCTCAAACCCATCTCCTCGATGGCAGCTCTATCCTGAAAAGACAACTTAGGTCGCAATCTCTGTGTGGACGGGAATCTCTCCCATGACTCTAGCATAGGCAAATACTCCTGCAGTCAAACAAATCAATCATGTCAGTCATGGTGGCATTCCCTATTCATCACAAAATGCTACTCGCTATCTAAATGCATATGGTTATCTATTCTAGTGACACTCACTGTTCATCACAAAGTGTTGCTATCTATCATAGTAGTGCTCCCTGTTCATCACAAAGTACTACGTGTGTGACATTCCCTGTTCATCACAAAGTGTTACTCACATTTTGCACTCCCTGTTCATCACAAAGTGCTGCTCATACTTTGGGTACTCCCTGTTCATCACAAAGTACTCTATCTTGGTGCTCCCTGTTCATCACAAAGTGCCTTGATCTATCCTAGTCTTCCTAGAGGACCTGCTTGAGTGTATCCTCTCAGCAGCTTATCCAATCAATAGCGTATGTTCATCACAGAACTGCCGATTTGACCTAGAAGACCAAAACCTTGCATTTTCAGACACAAACGCATTTCTAACTCACAAACGCGCCTATAGACTGCACAAGCGCGCCTGAACAACACAGACGCGCCTGTTGGACATAAATGTGCCTACATTTGTCACAAACGCGACTTTGGCACACAAACGCCCCTTTAGGACGCAGACGCGCCCGCATGCAACACAAACGCGGTTCCAGACGCAGACGCGCCTGGCACCGACACAGACGCGCCTGGCGGACACAGACGCGCCTGGCACCGGCGCAGACGCGGTTGCACGTTTTTGCACTTTTTTGGTGCCCTATTCCTAAGCGCATTTATTGCTAACTAGCATGCATTAATGACAAAATTGAATGCATCAAAGTACGAGGAGGTTTGGTGGTACTTACCGACTCTCCTGCCTCTGCTGGTTTATGAAATCGGCGAACACAGTCGAATCTATGTACGAAAGCCATCGCTGTTGACTGCTGCTGCTCTTTTTCTCGCTCTGCACTGTGATCTCGTGAGGGTGTAGATGACAATGAGGATGTCTTTTGCCCGTGGTCTATCTTATAGCCTACCCTAGCCCTCGCCTTCATTTCCCGAGTCAGTCTTCATTATCCCGTGACTTTGTCACTTTATCCGACCATTCCATTCTAGCCTTTCTTTCTTATCGAGAGATTGTCTGCAATCTTTCCAGACTTTTTCATCCAATCTCTCGAGGGGGCATATCATTCCCATTCTGGGGCAACTCTGTATCAGTTCATCTTATCTTCTTTGAAACAACGCGACAAGCCGCATTGTCTCAAAGAGGGGCAAAATGTAGACACCTAAAATTGTCATGTCTAATTAAATAAATATTTTATTTATTTAATTATCTAAGCCTAATTCTTCTATTAATTAAATAAATCCTTATTTATTTAATTAATTCATTTATCCTCTTCTAGCCTTATTTCTCATTTAAATAAATACATTTATTTATTTAAATTATCATTTTCCTAAATTAAATAAATATCTTATTTATTTAATTATCCCACTTCTTCTATTAATTAAATAAATCTTTATTTATTTAATTAATTCATTAGCTTTTTCTACACATGACATATGTCATTCATCTCTTAATTCCTACACTACCTACCCCTTTCATTATTTTATTATTTCTTCTACCTACCCTCTAATCTTAGCCGACCTCCTTTTACACCTCTCAATCTTATCCCTCCATTTCATATTGTGTCTTCTATTTAAGGAGATGCCTTCTTCATTATCAAACCCTAATCATTCTATGCATCCTAATCGAGCATTCTAATGACCTAATCAACAATTTGGAGGACTTGACTACACTACGATCCTACTTGCAACCACATTCCGTTCTTTGTTGAGCTCTTGTGCATATAAAATCTGAGAGCAAATATATCAAGCAAGATCAATGGAGATAGGAAGAATGGAGATCAAAAACCCTATTGGACATGTGATGGTATAATCTTTGTGATTTCTTGTGATTTGCATTGTCTTAGGTAATCTTCATATGTTATGGTGGATCTTTGTTGTTGTTAGGCTAGGGTTTTGTGGTTGAATCTAGTTAGCCTTTCAATCTTGTTATTATTGTTATCCATTTTCACCATATACACTATCATCCAGTCCTGGCACTGGTTTCTCAACCAGGAATTTCATAACTCCGTAAGTCTGTACTTCTCGCATCTGTGTAGTCCTTGTTGCCCATTCCACCTCTTCATTTTTCCAATTACTTATTTCAATCTCCAATTCTTTCATTACTTGTATTGCCCCATTATGGACTTTACTCAGGTTCCCAAAATACTCAGCTCCAGATTTCCGCATCTGCTCCAACCACTCCATTACGGTCTCTATTATCAGTCTACATTTCTGTATTTGTTCCAAGGTTTTCTGATTGGCCGGGGACTTTGGATCAAATGATGTAGGCAATTGTGACAAGGGTTGAGGATTCAGACTATTTATTGCCTCAATGTACCCTGCCATTCTGCGCAACATCTCCTTCATTCGATGTTTGTCCCTTTCATCTTTCCAAGTCATTGTGATAATCTTCTTAGTTGAAGCTTCGAGATGAAGGACGTTTGTGGCATGAGTAGCAGTCCCTATGTTCACTTTTTCAACAGTAAAATCTTGAACTGTAGGATTTTCTGTCTTAGCATCTGTCAATGGATGTGCAATCTCTGCCACCCAATTTCCACTGTCAACATCAAAATCAATTTTTGACACAGTCTTTGATTTCTTGGCTTTGGGAGTCTTTCCTAGGCACTTACTCACCATATCTTCTATCGGAATGGAGGTGGGGACTATGTTTCTCTTCTTGCTGCCAAGCATATTATCCAACCAGATTGGGCCTGTGGAAACTGGAGTCTCTCCAAAATCAGTTCCTGCATCTTTTTCATTTCTTATTACCATGGTAGAATCTACCTGAAAGGTTTCCTGTTCTTGCTGGCTGGTTTCCTCATCATCTATATTTTGTTTCTCTGAACTTGGATTATCTTGAATGGCATACATTTCAAGATCAACCACTACTGTGTCTGGAGGAGAGGATTTTCTTTTACTCCTGGTTTTAGAACGAGTAACTCTAATAGGAGTCAATTGCCATTTGCTTCGTAATGCCCTTCTCTTCTGCTCACCTTTATCCCTTTTGTGAGAATGACCTGCATCACAAGATTGAATAAATGTATTAGAAACTAGGCTCTTAGAGGATGAAGTTGAACCCTTCTGCCGACTTTGCCTCAATTGGTGTTTCTTAAGCCATTTCTCCATTCTTCGTATGACCATGAGGGTTCTAGTCTGAATATCTTCCTCCTCATTTTTCTCCCAATCTATCTCTGAGATTACCTCTGGCTTCTTATCTTCAACAAACTGTGAATCAATTAAATCTTTTCCATTATCCTCAATATGAGCAATGTTCATTTCCAGGCCATACTCTCTTACTTGTTGCACAGTGAATCTTAGGTGGGCTCTTCTCCGGACCTCATACTCATCCTCACAGTTTACCCAGAAATCTTCTAGACTTGACATATGCTGAAAATGTTCCCTAATTGTAAGATGAGCCATTGCAAAGCCTTTTATATCAAAGTTAGTGCAGGGAACATATAGTTTGAACTCTAGTTCTAGGTTCAAGGCATCTGAAACACTATTTCAAGTGTAATGTGTTAGTTCAATAGGGAAAGGTACCCCTGTTTGATGCTTTTCTTTGTATTTCTTTTCTATATGGGCAAGCTGTCTACTTACTTCCATTAGCACCTGTCTATCGAAGACATACCTCGACAATTTATAGGGTTCTCCTTCAAAGCCACCAACCCTCAGACAAGTGAATCTAGAAAACTGAATATAGACACTGCCATAGGTACTTATAAACTGCATAGCTTCCTCGGTCAATCTTTTATGCATATGTCCCCTCAATTCAAATACTATCCTTCCCAGGAAAATATTTTGAACTTTATAATAATTTTCTGCTACCCTGTGTTGCTGTAAATGTGGATGGTACTCATAGATTCTCATATTATTCTGCCAAACTTCATGGAATAAACTTGTCCATTGTCATATACAAGCTAAGCAATATATAAGATAGGAAGACATATAAAAATTCTTGTTTCCAAAGTAGCTTAAACCCTCATGCATTCTCTCTGCAATTAACTCGGCCTAGTCTATATATCTTTTCTCACCAAAGATAACCTGAACAAAGAAATACATCCAATCTTCCCAGTAATAGGCAGTTTGATTTCCCTGCACCCTATGTAAGAGAATGATTATATCCCTTACTTCTTGAATCATGTGATCACGGGTTAATGGGTTGGGCAACCTTGAACCTCCTTTTTGGAATTTCAACAGCCAATTCCTAGCAATAACACTTCAGTAATAGGCCTTTTTTTCTAAGAAAAGCCCTTATGACTTGCAAACCATCTAGTCCTCATATTGTTCTTTCTCAGGAATTCTCATTACTGTGGCAATGGTCTGCCGACTAATTACCAGCAAACTTTTCCCCTTTACATCCCTAATACACCTCTTGACAGGGTCATATCTGCTCATACATTCTAAAACTAACTCTAGACATGATACGACAGGGGGAAATACTGCAGCTTCAATTAACCCACTGTCTAGAATCTTCTGCATTAATGGGATATTGGTAGAATTACGTGTTCTTTCATGAAATTCCTCTAAATTCACTGACGGCAAGAGGGTGTCTCCTATGTCTGGCAGGGAACAGACTAAACCAGATTTTGGGTCCGACTGAGGTGGTTTTGGTCTCATCTTTACTCAATAATCAGGAAAAGTGTACAGCAAGAAGAATGGACTGAACTAACTAAAATACTGAACAACCCTTTTCAATTTACATGATTTAACAGGTTAGAAAGAAGAACTTTGAGCTCACCTTTCATGCAGAACTGAAAATTCACACAAAGCTGAGAAAAGAAACTACCGCCACCGCTACTTCCCTATTGATTGATTTGAACAAACAACAGAGGCCAATAACTTACTTTCAAAGAAACAGACTTATAACATAACCTGAAATGTCGGCTGCATGACTCTTTATGACTCCCGCCTGTAAGATTATTTGTGCCAATTGTGCTGAAAGGATTTTATCCTAACACCTTATTAATTCCCACATGCCTTCTCCTTTCATATCTTTTCTCAACATGATTATCTCTAGTACGGATGTCATTCTCATTCATTACCTTTGAGGTTCATCATTCAAATCCGGAATATTCCTTTATATGTCAATACTTCATTACTTTGTCTTCAAAATTTTCTATCCTCAAACCTTGAACCCTGAACCACTAAAAGTAGTTCGGAGGTTCAAGTTCAAGACTTCACTAGAGAACAAAACATTCAGCCAAACAAGGACTCACACTTTACGAACGCGACTCACAAAAGACTTAATACAACATGTTTGAACCTTGAACCTTGAACCACTTTTAAGAAGGTTCAAAGGTTCAAGTTCAACGACAATTATCACAAAGTCTATTGATGCCCTATTGAACACAACCATTACTTTATAAACCGACTTTGAACTTTGAACTTTGAACCACTTTTTTGAAAGGTTCAAGGTTCAAGTTCAAGAAAGACCACAAAACGAAAACTTTCTTTGGATGCGGAAAATTTAAAAGAGTAGACTAACAGAGTCATAAAATAGTTACCAAATTTTTATGGTAGATGGGGTCAACCACTACAATTAAGTTCCAGCAATAAATTCATAAGTTAACTCCTCCTCCTTAACTCCCATTCAAATTTAATGATTCCAATATAAATAATTCATAGTGTAATCTTCCTTTAAAAGGGATCTAGAACTATATTCCTAAATCTAATGAGTGTTCTAAATCTAATGAGAGTGAATCATGGATGATATGGTGGTATAATGCTTTGACATAGTGTTGACTTCTTTTGATCTTTTGGAAGGATAATTGTTTGGAAACATAAATGTAAACATAAAGAAAAATTTCTTCAAGGGAGAATAGAAAATGCAAGAAAACAAATAAATGTTGACCTTATTAATGAAAAGATTCAATCTTCCATTATTGTTGAAACTCAATTGATAAGACTACTGTAATAGTGCAAAAGTAACCCTTTAAAGGGAAGAACTATGTTCCCTTGAGAGCCAATGTCACAACATACATTCAAATATCTCCAACTAGTGAAATTGGTGAAAATGTCTAATTACAAAAATTGAAAGAGCAAACGATAGAGAGTCTTTAGTCTAAATCCAAGCATCTCGGTCAAGGGCACCCGTGTGGTACGTAGACATTTGCACTACACATTGTAGTCTCATTGAAAAGACACAAAAACACGAAAACCCAGCTCTATGTTTTGATTAACCTACAAAACCCAAAAGTTAGAAATGTAGATAGAAAATACTAGATGATAAATATAAAAAGAAATGAATATAAATGAAATAAATAAAGCACAAGAAAATCCTCATGTTTTTTAATGCCTTCAAGAAACCTACACACATACAAAAGAGGAAAAATGTTGTGACTATATAGGGGTTTGCCTCAATCAAACCCCCACTTTGGTGTTTACACGTCCATGGAACCAAATAGATAGATTTGGATAAAACTATAAATAGATAACATAATATAAACAAACCCCTCTTAATGGAGGCAAACCTCTATTACAAAAGATACAATGATAAAATAGAAAAGATAAATGAATTAATAGATAAGGGATGTGATGAATCCCCAAGTTTCTCAAAAACACAAGAGAGATAGAAAGATATTACTAGAAAGGCTTGAGAAATCCAAGAGAGATGCAAAGATTAGTGTGAGAGCTTGAGAGTGTTATAGCTAATAAGAGACTATTGTAGCAAGCAATAGAGAGCAAGAGAGCAAGAGATAGCTATGATAGCTAAGAGAGCATCGAAGATTACTAAAAGAGCCAAGAGAGAACCAGAGAGAGATTTCTACAAGTGAAAAGATGGATTTAAAAGAGAGAATATGAGGGAAAGAAGAGGCTAGCGAGTAGTTTTGGAAGATACCAAGTCATTTCCACCAACTTGGGCATGTGACAAGTGGAAAAAAGTCTAAAAATAGCATTCAACCATTAAGATGTCGCATGACATTTTCACGACACGTGGAAATCCTCATGATGTGCTAGTGTCCAAACAAAATATGCTTGAAAATGACAAATGATAAGAGAATCACATAGTTAATGCAAAATTGGCGTCAGAAGGTAGTTACTAAAAAGGTGTCCTCAGCATCTTGAGAGGGAAAAGGCTAATGCAAGGGTTGAAATGAGCCTACTCACATGCTAGGGGAACATACACTAAAGTGGATACAAAAGTTTAGGTAGAATTGCAAAGGGGTATGCAATTTTCGACTCTACAACTAGATCACTACAAAAGCCAAGGTGTCAAAATTAGAGCTAAATTGTATTGTATCAAGGAGTGGAATAGAGGATGTAAATTTTTCTTTATTATTTTAATTATAAATATTAAAAAGAGAGGATATTTGCAATATGGGATGAACAAGGGTTACATACAAATCCTAATAAAATTATTGTGTTGTAAGTCCAAAATTTATTTGAAAGATTATTTAAAGAAGAGAACAATTGGATGGATGTTTAACAAATTTTAAAAGACCATGTCAAACATTTTATTTCCAAGAGGATTGATCAAGGTTACCATATATTTTAAAATCATATTCTCTCCAGAAGAATTGGAACATGGTTTTTTATCTATGAAATTCAATAAAACTTCAAGATTTGATGGTCTTCCAACTGGATTTTATCAGGGTATTTGGAAATATATTAGAGATGATTTTTATATGCTTTACTTAGAAACTTTCCAAAATGGCTCCTTAGGTCCAACTATCAATAAATATTTAATCAAATTTAATTCTAAGAGAAAAAATGAAGATTCCCTTGTTGGTTGAAATCCAATTACCTTATTAAATACTTCCTAAAAAAATAATTCCAAGGCCTTAGCTATTAGAATTAAACTTGTTGTATTGGGAATTGTGACAGCTAGACAAACTAGTTTCTTTAAAGATAGATGTATTATCGATAATGTAATCTTGACTTTTGAAACTATTGAATAGGCTCAACACTTTGGTCAAAACACCTTGTTGGTCACGTTAGACTCTGACAAATCATATGATAGAGTCCACTAGAGTTTTATTCTTAAGATTTTTCAATGGCTAGGTTTTGGCCTAAAATTCAAAATCATATTCAAATATTGTTCAAGGATGTTAATTCATAATTTCTTATTAACAAATATTTATTGGATCCTTGTATTTGCATCATTCTATAAGACAAGGATGCTCTTTATCTCCTTTTTTGTATGTTCTTATGATTGATGCTTTGGAAAATCTCCTCTAGAAATCCAACCAATTGAATTTTATTAAAGGAATTTCTATTCCTTATAATTAGGTTGTCATCAACTTGCACTTTGTTGATGATAATATGTCATTCTTAAAAAAATCAGAAGAGGAGTTAAGTAATACCTTGGAGATTCTTAGTCTATATTGTTCTATCTCTAGCTCTAAACTTCCTCATAACAAGACTAAATTTTTTATGTTTAAAAATGATTTTATACCTCATTGGATTTCTAATGAATGTAGAAAAATCAAACATGGTGAGATAACTAGATGTCATGGAATTTCTTTTGGCATGGGGGTCTCTCTTAATAAAATGTAGGAATGGTTCTTAGACAACCTCAAAAATAAGTTATTCAAATAGAATAATAGATACTTATTTCAATTTGGTAATATTCAATTTGTGAATAGAATCTTTCTTTCCACCCATGTGTATTATTCATCATGTTGGATTCCATCCAAGAAATATTATCAAGAATTGAACAAACTAATTAGGAAATTTATTTAGTCAAAGTGGGATAGTAACATTGGATTTATTGCCTCCAAGCCAAGAGTCAAAGGTGGTTTGGGACAAGTATAGATCACAAAAACTAATTTGTTTTCCTTACTATAAAGGGGATTGTTGGACTTGTTGAAGGGAATGAACCATGGAAAATCCTTGTTTGTCATCGTATCTTGGAAGCTTCTATCAAAAAGAAATATAAAGTAATTAATTGGTTAGATAAAATCCTTATGTCTCCCTTTTTCAAAATCAAAGCTTCCTTCTCCTTATAGATAATTTGGAAAGCTTGGCAATAGGTTTCTCATTTTTGAAGTGGAATGATGTTTCATTTCAACCTGGTTTCAGTTTTTCATTAACATCAATTTGGTTGAATAAGCTTATCAATTATCATAACCTTCCACTTGTAATTAGCATTCCCAACCATGCTTATTATTTATTCAAAAATGGATTTGCTAATTTAAAGATATTTGGGATTTTAATACCTTTCATTGGGTTTTATGGAAGACTATCAAAGAGATTTATGGGTTTATCAATAAGTTTAAATAGTTTATAATATTTGTGCATTCCTTAGTTCCAATAGATCTCTATGTGAAGTTGTGTACTCCCAAGGAATGCAATTTTTTGAGGATTAGAGATGACTGTCTTTCAACCAGTTTTATTGTCTTCCTTTATAAGAGGTTTATATTCAACTCCTTCCTCAATGGTCCCCTACTCCTCACCTCAATAATAAATAGAAATACAAATTTAGTGATAAATTTTAGATTATAATGGGTTCTCTGATCTGAAAATCAATAGATGATTTTCAAAGATAGGTTATAGCTTAGAATATTTTACATTGCAAGTTGCCTGTTGGCGATAGATTGAAATGTATCATGGCTTAGCTAGTGATATGAACTTTTCCTAGGTGTGGAAAACATAACGCATATCTTTTGGGACCACCCTTTTTGTCATGAAAAAATGGATTGTTGTCTTTAAAAACTTTCCTTCTATTTTTTCCATAAGCTCAATCAGAAACAAAATATTTTGGGTCTTGATTTGAATAATAATATAACTGTTTTTTATTACTTTAGCAGGGAAGGGACCTTGAACCCTCACAAATTAACAAAACCAAAGAGAAACCAAACAACCTCAAGTATCACATAGCTAGGAACCCAAAAAGCACAAAAACAACTCTAAAAATAATCAAAAACTAATATACCAGTTGACATAGCTAAACATAATCATCCTAAGAAACTACCTTCTACTGAATTTAAACATACTAGAAGGTAACTGTAAAAAGTCCATAGTAATATCAAAGCCTTAACTAGAATAAATTTTAACAAACTAAGGAGGCATGTGGTGCCTATTTAACCATAAGTCCATAGTAATAAAACAGAGCATAAAACCTAACGAAGCTATAACTAAAATTATTGATATCAACATTCAATTTTAAAACCATCCAAAAAAGCACCAACCCAACAACAACATAATCGTCTTTGATGAGATTCCAGTTCTGAACGAGATGCTTTATTTGCTCCCACCAGACTTCAAGGCATGACATATCCTCTTTTTGTTCATCCTCTTGCATGTTGTCTTTCCGCTTCAGCTTTTTTCTTTATACGACTCTATTTTGAAACAAACACAATGGCCACTTTCCACATAACCCTGTCGATGATAGCACAAAGTGAATTTAGGGCATCCCCCATTAGCCTATACCCTTGCCTATACTCCTCCACCTTCACCTCAATACTCATTACCTTAACCTGAAGGTCAATTATCTAACTCCACTGTTATTTGGCATTAATATTTTCATTGTTAATTGGAGGTTCCTAAGAACAAGGCACCATTTCATCATCCTGTTCCGAATCATCCTTGTCTTCCTAAGAGTCACTCAAACCCTCTGATTCCTCCCTACTTTTATTTTCCTGCTCCTCCGCTTCCTCCTAAAATTCCTCATCTTTTGACCCATTACTTGAGGAACCATCGTCATTGTTAGGGGCAAAAACCTCCACAGCTTCAATGGATGCCTCGTTAGTTTCAAGTTTCTCTTTCTTTTATTTGGCAAGGAAATGAACTAACCTCCTTTCCCTAGAGCTCCCCTCATGCTTCTCCTTTTCATACAGGTTTTCTTCATATGCTTTTGAATCATGAAAACCTAAATCTATAATTATCTGCTTCTTACTTGAGAATCTTTTTCTATTTTCCTAGCTTTAGTCGGGTTGTTTTTTGGGGTAACAAATTTTCCTTTCTTAGGGTTAGTCTTGAGTAGGGTAACTTATAGGGCTTTAGAAGCTAACTCATTTATCCAGTCTTTTTACCTTTAGTCTTTGAGATAGGGTTTTCTCATTTGATAGCAAAGGATTAGTTTCAATGAGCTCAATTCTCACAAATGAGCGGGGGGTTTCATATTTTAGCTCAGAATGCCTACAGAGGGTTAGCAAGCAATCATGTTGAGTGCAGTGATCAAACACAAACTTGTAAAGTGCATAAATAAGCCCTTGGTGGAGCAGAGGGGTAACACCTTTTGAGACACTAGTAGACAAAGAAGTAAAAAGGTAATAAGGCAAATCAATTTTTTCTCTATGCCTAATGTGATTAAGAATAGGAAAATGGTATCCATGCACAATAGTGTAACAACCTTCTTATGTGAAGTATTTCATGACAAAGTAACTTATCATTGCATATAGATTGGGGAGGATACAACGGTCATACCCATTCTGCACCACCACCAGCTTTTCACCTTTCTCAAAAATTTCTTCAGATAGCTCTTGTAGTCTCCAGAGCTCCTCTTCTCTACCTTCTTCCCCTCATACTATAATCCAGTCACCTCCACAATGAACTTAGGAATGATCATGAAGGAGATACTAGCAATAGAGACTTCACCTTTTTGCTACGAGTTGCAAAATCATGACAAAAGCACTCGGTTATAACCTTTCATTGCAAAGAAAAAAGGCATCATCCTAGCTCCATGTAACAAGTCCCACACTTCCCCATTATTTTGAAGTTCTTTACAATTTTTTGGCTCTAGTCTCTTCAATGGACCCCCCAAATCATTAATCAAATTCATAGTAAATTAGTAAGAGATCGAATAGCGACACAAGGAATAGCCACAAATCGTATCGCTAACCCCACCAAATAAGGAACAAATTAGAATAGAATATTTTTTTTAAAAATGATCTTCAAGCCTTTCTATGCAAGTGAAAGGACACCTCACATCATGATTAATCTTACCAAGAAGCGAGATAAATATGTCGCCTTTCCATTTTATATTTTCCTCATGCTTGGCAATTAAGAACAAGTGGTGATAGGACTACCATGTAACATTGACAACATTAAAAATATTAATTTCACCTATGCCATTATAAGTCCTAATAGGAATCCAACATGACACATCTATTAATAGGTAGGTCAACAACCAACTCAACGTCCTTATTTAAATTAGAAAATATTTGGTGCCCTTTCGCCCTATCCTTAATAAGAGATCAACCTTTTTCTTTATCATTATTACCAGTATAGGAGACAAAGTCAATCAAATAGGACTTACTCCTTTCATCAGCAAGAATATTTTTAATCCTGATAGGATTTTGCATAAAATTGAAAAAATACCATTCATTATGAATTAATCCATAATCCATGATTGGCCACTTCATCGACTGCTTTGTTCCCCTCCCTAAAAATGTGTTGGATTTGATTTTGGGAAATTAGCCTATCAACCTTTTTCTTTCTTCTACAAATTTTTTTATTCCAACCAGAGTATCCACCTTTCCATTTAAATAGTCCACAATTAACCTGGAATTGCCTTCTAGATAACATTTTGACAGTTCAATCGACAAAGATGCCTAAGCCCTTACCAAGCAGCAATAGCCTCTACCTTGTTATTGGGTCTCCTACCAAAATTAATACAATATCCTTCTATCAGATGTCCCCTCCTATCTCTGATAATTCCCCTGACTCCAAATAATGTAGGGTTACCCTTAGAGTAGCCATCAAAGTTGCATTTAATCCATCCAACATTCAGGGGCGGGGGGGGGGGGGGGAAGAACAAACTTTTATTAATACCATTTTGTTCCAATTTAAATTCAAGAGATTATGTGCTATACCCTAGAATTGTTTAATTCTTAGATCAATTAGGCTCAACATGACCTTGGGAAGACTTAAGGAAGAAACATTCAAGTTCTCATTAATCTACTATTTTATGATATGAAATAGCACCTTACTATTTCTAGCCTTGTCTAAAAAGATCCTATTATTACGCTCCTTCCATATATTCCATGCAATAAAAAGGGGGATTTGGAACCATAGTTTTTTGATGATAGGATGGATAAAAGGACTATGAATCCACTATTCCATCAAGCCTCTCATATTACTCGGGAAAGTCCACACTATCTTAATGTTAGCTAGCATCTCTATCCATACTTCCTTGGTAAATTGGCAATGGAGAAAAATGTGATCTATACATTCTCGAGGTCCTTCTAGCATAAGATGCACCTGTTTACAAGAGATAAACCTCTCTTGTTCATGTTATCAATGGTCAAGATATTACCATGAGCCGTGACCTACCAGAAACATATAATTTTGGGAATTAAGAAGCCTTTTACTTAGATGAGATTCCAATTGAAGTGTTCCATTGAATCAACCTCAATAGAATTGTAGGTAGATTTAACTGAGAATTCAATTGAGGGATTATGATGTCATATCCAAACATCCTCTTTGTGGGGAGAAAAGAAGGAACAATCACTCAAGGTGGAACATGAAGGAACACAAATGGACCACTAAAAGGGGGTGGTGAATCAGTGGTAAACAAAAAATCTTTAACTCCTCTAAATGATCTATGCTTTAATAATGTAGAAATCAATAAACTATGAGCAAAGATATTAAACTCATTCAAACACACAAGACAACCACACAACACAAGATATATGAGGAAACCCCATAGTGGGGAAAAACCGTGGTGAAAAATGTTGCTAGAGTCTACTGCTCTAATCTAACCTCACAATGGAAATACTTTTGTTACAACATTTATGGGCACCTACCCAAAGGAGCACCAACCCCTAACTTTATGAGCACCAAATCAAGGAGAACCTACCCCTTAATCTGAGCACCCACTCAGATGACATACAATAAGTAAATATTTGGTATCAATTAAGCACCTTGTTACAAATGAAATTTTGTAACTCACAACTTGATATCTGCACTTGAGATTGGCTTGATTCTTCTCTGCTCTCAATCTCTATCCTCTACTCTTTGATCTCCACTATCAATGCCAGTTTTGATTTATTTTTCTGAAAACTTCTCTTTCTTTGTCTCACTCTATGCAGATAACCTTACGTGTTATTTACCTCGGCTTTGCACTCTCTAGTATTTGGTCTCTGTGATTTACTTCTATTCTGTTCTCTATTCCTTCTTTCAGCTACCTCTTATCTCCTCTTCACCTTTTGATTGTTCTACGTACAATCTATTCTATGATGTTATGCCTGTTCCGACATTGTGTTATGCACACCTACAAAAATTTTCTTTTTTGCATCTTCCTTTCTCTTCCCTATTCTCTATCATTTGGTTTGTTAGAGCTTCTTTTCTTGCATGCTAGCAACACACACTTACCACAACTTTCCTTATTCACTTCCTTTTCTTCTTGGTTAGTTACGTATCCAAAAAGGTTTTTCCCTCCAAAAGAGAAATTAAAAAATAGATAGTTCCAACAAAGGAAAATCTTGTCTCCTCATTTCAGATTTGCAATCATCCACATTAAATGGCTCTTTCCATCTTTTCTAACCAAACTCTACAATCTAATTTAATTTTGCATGTAATCCATATTTTAAAAAATATATCTTCAGTTACAACTCTGCCCAACATTTATTCTTCTTCTTGTTTGATGTTCAGACTGAAAGATCACATTCTATATGCATGCCCTCTTTTCAGTTAAAAAAAAATATCAACAAAGATTTTCCACCTAACACTCTCATGTCACTCAGCCACATGATGGATGGTGGGACCCATCAACAAAATCCCTCTGCTCACAAAATGTCCACATGTGGAAGAAATCCACATTGGATTTGTGGGTTGTGTGCTGGTGTATTCCGTAGATTGACTAACATGTGTGTTATGCACTTTCACTAAACAACAAATCCTTCCTCCATGCAGGCTGGCGGGATAACACACCTTCTACCATTTTAGTTATCCCGTGGGATCTCTTTTGCCAAGTCATTTTTATCACAAGATGGCAGGATGATTCATCCTTTGCACCACCTTACCTTTCATCATCCTCCTTTCCTGTTGTGGGCTAGTGGGGGCACGAGATACTGGGGTGCACCATATGCTTTTCTATTAATTTTCCCCATAGGGTTTTCTTTCTTACATCCTTCAGGTCATGGGATGGCAAGGGTACAATATAGAGAGGTGCACTTCTTCATGTTTGTTACCCCACGTGACCATTTCTCTCGACTCAAGCACATTGTGGGATAGCGGGGGCCACATAACTGTCATGTTATTGACATCTCTGTTGTAGTTTAGTGTTACCCTACAAGGTATTTTGTCATAGGTCTTTCTTGTTGCAGGATGGCAAGGTGAGTAACCTGTTGTGTTATTGACATATCCTGTCACAATTTCACAACACCCTTTGGTCAACATAGAGAGTTGACCATGAGATAGCGATAGCGATAACATGATGTCTTATGCTATCTCTGCAATAGTGTGCACCTAACACAATGTCTTAGTAAAACTGCAACTATCCTTTTTCTGAAACAAAGCAGTTTGACCAATGCTTTCATAACACTATGACCCATATCATCTTTGTCCAATTGCAAGACCTAATAACACACTTCATTCTTGTCGATTATACCTTCTTTATGTTGCCTAAATATAAAATTTAACTTGCTTACATAGAATGAAATTATCTTACCTCTCCCAGCTTAGGACAACACCATCTCTATCAATCTAACATTCATCTGGGGCACTTCATCTAGGGCATTCACCATCCTAGATCATTATAAGTACTAAAACTGTTGACATCAATCATATTTGCATCTTTGTCTACTGAATGTTGACATCAGTGACAATCTACCGCCAACAAAACACAATTGTTGAGCCTCCTTCATCATTTGTCTTTTATTAGCATCTTAGATATCTTTATTGTTCCTAACCTAATCCATGAAGTTTTTCCATCTAACTTGGTCATCCTACCACAACAAGCATCCTTGAACAAGGGTACCATAGCATTGAATGGGGACATTTTTAAGCAAGTTGAATTGGTTCATATCTGCAAGACCTTTATCTTTTTGCCATATGTATTCCCAGAATCTAGTACGCCTTCCATTTTCAACAATGTTTCTTCGTCCCTTTCTTAGAACAAGCCTTGTTTTAGTTATTGTGTAGGAGAAAAAGCGAGACTAGGCTAACATGCCCTAATCCTACCTTTTGACACACATTGTGGAATACGAAAGAGCCTAGAGGTATCACACAATTGGCTAATTCTTTTTGTGGAAGAGAGAGCCACGAGCTACCTATTAGGGTTTCTATTCCTTTGTTGTAATTGAAAGATAGAATGATGCAAGTTCAATTCCTAACCCCAAAGTGCAAGTATGAACTAATAACGAGATTGCAGAATTGAGATTACACAATGGAAAGCTGTAAACACAAGGACAAGATAAGAATGCAGATGTGTACCCGGAGTTAAAATCTGAGTGAAAATGTTCGGGACGGGGGTGCAGGCACCCCTGTCCTGATTCTACCCCTGAAACTGCTCCTGAAACTGCTGTTTTACAACCTGGAAAACTGTCGGAAATGCTGAAAATTGTTGTCTGACAGAGGGACTAGGGCACCCAGCGCCACTATCTCAGGGACCAGGGCGCCCAGCGCCCCTTTCCTGGTAGGACTAGGGTGCCCCACGCCCCTATCCTGGTCTTTCGCCCTGAAATTTGGTGTGTAGCTCAGCTTTTGTCTGCTTCCACCGGATCTGCAACTTACGGCGTCGTCCGAATCCCGAAATCTGCACTTATATCTGAAAAGGTATGGTGGGCGACTATATAGGGTTTTGCCTTAGTCAAACCCCCGCTTTGGTGATTTCCACCTCCACGAATAGCCAAGTTGTATTGTAAAAGTAGTGTGTGTGCAGACCTTGTGTGTGTGCAAGATCCTAAAATGCAAGTAAGCAAACTAGAGCAACCTAGAAAGTAAACCCTAATTGCTTGTAAATGATAATGTAAATGCTCCAAATCAAGATGCAAAGTGATCTAAAGCATGAATACAAATTATATAATGAGGATTATGCAAAGACATGAAAACAACATGAAATCATACCCAACCCCAAGGGAGGGGTACAAGCCAATCTTCAGTCAGTGATCCCTTATTGCTCTTCAATGCCTTCAAAGCCCTAAATGGATGAATGAAATTGATGAATGCTTGATGGATGGATGTTGAATGTTGTTGAAGTCTTCAAAGATCTTCTCTTTCGCTGCATAGAAGGTCCCTTGAAACCAAAATTCTCAATCCTTTCAAATGAAGAAAGAGAGCTCTTATATATGAAACCCTAGGTCTTAATTTCAACTTTTGGCCGCCCTAGAGATTGAATCTCCCGCCAATTTCTTGGGGTTAAGCTTTATTTTATGATTGGATTGTGCTCCTAAAATTTTGAGAAAAATGTCTGGGACCGTGTGCACTCCGGGCGCCATGGTCTGGACAACTTTTCACCAAATTTTCAGGGCCGTCGGATATGATAATTTTAGAGCGAATCTCGAAGTTATAGGTGATTTCGAGATGTTTTGACCCCCGAAATCAAGCCCCCAAGTTCAAAATAGGACCTAATTAGGGTTTTTAATTAAATGATGTATTGGAGGAATAAAATGAAAGGGGCACACTTTAAATGAAAAGGGCCCAACATTTATGATGTGGAAGATGATGAAATAGGACCTTAGACCTAATTAATTTGATTAATTAAGTGCTAAAGGGAAAATACGATGCAAAGTGCAAGATGCGCCAAGGCGGGTGCTAAACTAGGTGTGAAATTGTACCATCCTAGCAAGTGCGTACAATTTACGACGCTACAGTTATATTGTTCTAGATGCAAGATCCAAATGGCAACTCATGGTCAAGAAGAATAATGCTACTATTGGCATTATTAAGATATTTGTCTTTGAAAATTTTGGCCTAGTCTATAACAACTTCAATAAGTTGCCATCCAATTTTAGATATCAAGCCATATTGAAAGGTCTTAGTTTTATTATCCTTGGTCCACTTGCTTTTTTGGAATTGCACACTTTTTTCTGAGGCAACCAAAGCCATACAAGTTCTATCCTCCATTACGTGATTGCTAATTCAATACAACAAGTCATTTTAAAGAATAATTGGATAACTATATGCTATGTTCAATTCTCTAATAATTCTTATCATGTAGCTATAATTCTCGAGGTTCAATTTGACATCTTTTTCTGATTACCTCTCTTTTTTCACAACTACAAGTCTTATAAAAAATGAATGTCAATGTCATGGACCAGCTCTATCATATCAAAAGGAAAGTAATGCAATTTTAAATATGCAAGAAATTTGGTCAATACCAAAGAGTGTTACAATAAATTCATGAAGTGATTGCCTCTTTTAGCCTTTTAATGGTTGCTATTTATTTTTCGTTCCAAGTTGGTCTATTCATTTTACTATTACTTGTTGGTAGTATCTATTCTTTGAAAAATTGGTTTATTTAATATAACAAAATGTTCACAGGCACAAAATGTACTCACATCAAATCAAAAATATCTTCCTACTCTCTTGACCTTCCATTATTCT
Organism: Cryptomeria japonica; assembly: GCF_030272615.1. Taxonomy (NCBI): domain Eukaryota; kingdom Viridiplantae; phylum Streptophyta; class Pinopsida; order Cupressales; family Cupressaceae; genus Cryptomeria; species Cryptomeria japonica. Next base: position 694,416,783 of record NC_081408.1, on the reverse strand, counting down.
AGTGAACATTATCTTAAAACCCCCCTCCTACATATTATATTTGAAATAAATGCAAAAATATTATATCATTTTAAGTCAAGATATTATTAATCCTTGCACATGTAAGTAGAGATTAATGTTTCCATCTATATGAATTGGTAATATTGGTTTATTGGAATGTTATAATATTAAGATTTACTTTTAAAAAGTCATCTTAACAATTTTTTTATTTTTCTTATAAAATAATTATTCACATTCTAGTAGGTTGATAGTTTGCCAAGTTATATTTTAGAGGCTTTCTAAAATTCATATTGTATCAACTCTGAATTATAATATTTTTATTTTATATTTAATACTCTATAGATGTAAATGTTATTTGATTTTTTCTATATGCTATCAAAGTCAATGGCCTCAATCATTGGTTGTAAAGGAAATATGGAGGGTCACCTATTATCAAACAATCAATATTATCATTCAATTTAGTGTAAATCTTTTATGTGTAGATCTAAAATAATGAGTCATTTTAACCCACTTATAGATTTGGCAAATGCAATGCAACAATCATTAGAAATGGGTAGTTATTTTTTCTAATATTTTAAAAAACTAACAACACAAAGTGGTAAGAATATTTAGAAACAAAATTAGGCTTTGTCAATTAAAAAAAAATTTACAACTCTATGTATTGTTTAAGGGAAAAACTATTAAAAATAAAATTAAAAAGGAAAATAGTGGTGAGAAAAGCTTTCGGATTTTATTTTAATTTATTATTCTTGATATTGGAGTGATAATGATGATTAGATTTTTGAAATAATTTTCAAGTTATAATTTTTTTCAAGATGGGGATACCTTTATGTAAATATTTAGGGTTCAACATTCATATTCGAAAGAATGAAATTCAAATCCAGTTAATGAACAAAAATTTATGGGGAATAAATGAAAATAAGTTATTACAATGGAATATACATACCAAGGATGGAAGAACATATGAAGATATTTAGAATATCCAACTATGTCCATTACTTTACATGGATTTTGATATACTTTATTAACTGCATATTTTAATTTACATTCATTTTTGTGAGTGTTCATTTACATAGACATACATGTTCATATGTAAGTGCATCAAGATGAGGAACACAAAAATAATCAAATATTTTATTTAAAAAAAAACACACACATTTTAAAATACATATGAATTATAACATGTAAACACTATGGCCAATTCATAATGCATACATTTTATGGTCAGTACATGTTATTAGTATTTTTAAGCTATAATTAATGTTCTAAATAAAATGTAGAGATTATGTGGCATGATTGCATTGTAGTGCAAGCACATTATTCATGATGTAATTAATTTTTATTAAATCTTGTCAATTATGGATCAAATCTCCTTTTTATCTCATGGGTTTATGTTTACAAAATAAATAATGAATTAAAAATTTGTTATGGTCAAATTTAAACAATTTATAATGAAATTTAATAAAACCATCTCCAAATGTCAAAAATAATTCTTATTTTGTATCTCTCTTTTTTCAAATATTTTGAATACCATGTCAAACAATTCATCAGTAACAGTGGCATTGTTGATAATAAGGGTACTCTCAACTTGGGTAGATCTATATGGTGGAATATTCTGCATAATGGGAAGCAACTGGCCTGCCTTCAAGGGTGTTTTGCCTTGAAATGGCACAACTTAGGTCTTGTTACTTTTGAACACATCTTGAAAGACGGTTCTCTGATTTCTTGGGATGCTCTTAGTTCGGCTTTCAACCTCCCTGTCTCCCAAGCCAGAACCTACAATGTCCTCAAGACTGCACTCGACCCCATCCTCTCCTCATCTTCCCCTCCTCTGCTCTCTCCAATTTCTTCCCTTTGTTGGGTTGACGGCTCTCCCCTCCCTCTAATGAAATCCAAACTTGTCTACTCTTCCCTTGCCGATTCTGAAAAATATCCTAACTCATCTCAATAATGTTTGGAACCTCACATGGGATTCTAAAAAGTGGCATTCTCCTCTCTTGAGATTCTGGTCTGCTCCGACTGAATCAAATAAGAATTTTTTTGCTTGGAAACTTCTGCTTCACAAGCTCCCTCTTAAAGACAATAATGGCAACCCCCTATTGTGTAAATTGTGTCGTCTCCCTAAATCTGTTCTACATATTTTTTTTTAGTGTCATTTCACCAAAGAGGTGTGGAAATTGTTTGGTCTTTCAATTGATACTAAATATCTTACTATTGATGAGGTGGTACTTGGTTATATTAAAAGTGGCAAGAAATGTTCTAATCTCTTTTGGTCTGTTCTCTCCTTGGAAATTATTTGGATCATTTGGAAATCTAGGAATGATGATGTGTTTATTGGCAAGGGTAGATACCTCACCGAGTCTCTTAGGAGACTCATTCTTTACCTTATTGCTATGCAGCTCACGGTGGTTCTCCGTCTTGATGAGGGCAAATTTGACAGATGGTTGAACGATGGTGCAACATATGTCTTCATCATGGAGCTATCTCATGGTTTTACCTAGGACCGAATGTGAAGTAATAAGACACACTTTGAGCAGACATTAATGAAATTTATGCAGGAGATGGAGGCAAGACAACAGAGAGAGGACTTCATTCAGATGGAACTGGAAGGACTGCCTACCCACCCTATTAGAGACCATTTCATCGAGGGACATGTACAGGTGTGGTGCGAGGGCGAATTGGGATGGACTGCGTGGCTCCCCTCTTTGGGAGATAATACTGATCACGTCTCCTCTTTCCTCTTTAGCTAGTTGATAACTTGTTTCTTTTATGATATACTGTGTATATGTGACCCCCAATACTGTATTTTTGTAAATTTTGGGTTATATTTTGTATTATTCCTATGCTTCATCCGTAACCTGTATGTAATGGACACATGATATGGCCTGTGGACTTTCCAACCATGATTTTTTTGATACTATGAGTCCTATCTGATAGATGGTTGTGTGTTTTCCAGCCAAGACTTTTGAATTTTGTAATGTTGTTCTATGATACTTACTACAAAAAAAATATTTTGAATAAATTATGGTATTTATTTTTTAGCAATGTCTTTATATTCATCAAATGTATAAATATTATTTTATGTTCAAATTTTTGTCTATTTTTTGAATTTGGAAAAATATTAGATTTTTCTACACTTTCTTATGTTCAAATTGAAAAAATTATGTTTCTGATTTTTTTAAAATGTTATGAGACATGGACATTTACTAATATAGTTTTTAGGATGCATCCACTTAAAATATCATATATATATTTTAATTAAAACCATGTAACTTTTAGTATTAACTCTTAGCTATCTTTACATTAATTGATTTTAGAAAATTCATAATGCAACAAAAATATAGGAGGTACACTAAATTCTATGTTATTTTTTAGCAATAAATTTTTTATTTTTTTGGTGTGCACTCAAAATTTGATGCTCTTAATCATAAGCATTTTTCAAAAGCCATAGTAGTTTAGAGACAATATTTAGACTATTAAATTTACATTATCATGTCTTCAAATGTTAATCATGGGAATCTCAAATTACTTGTTGAATTTGAGGTTTAACTGATTTAAGAAGAAAGTGGTCACTTTTTGTCCCCCATATCCATGCATTTGCCCTCATGTTATGATTGGCATGCACTTTAAATTGGGAGAAAAATATAATGGTCAAATTTATATATTCATATCAATCCCATTTTGTTTTTGCTCTTTTTTATGGAATGGTTTAATACTGTTATAATTAAAAATTCACACTCTTGTGCAAACTTGGGATCATTACTTGAACTTTTGCTAACCCCATTTACATGTACTTATACACACCTCTCATCATCCTATATTTATGTATGCACGTATTCTTATGTAGCTTATTTTGGCACCTATCCTTACATCTATCCTTCCACCTATTCTCATACCTTCAATTATCATCTAGATATTTACACCTTCATGTCCTAGGTCAATCCCATGACATGTGGAAGCAATATGCCACCACAAAAAATTAATCTAATATTTCAACGTTAAAATTTTAAATCTTTTCCATCTCTTATTAGTCATTAATAAGTTGACTTGACATATATTTGTATCATTAATAACTATATTTTAATATTTAAAAAATTCAATTTGCATTAATTCACATCCAACTCTTTTCCAAAAATCAAATTATATACATTAAAAAAAATCATTCTAGAAACAATTTACTTTGAATGATTAAAAAGAAAGAACATTTTTGTAGCTAACAAGAAATGTACAAAAATGTCTTTGATCATTGTCATGACCATAAAAGTAATTTAGTCAAGGGCATTGATCTAGGATAACACAACATTTGTGATTTGGGGATTTTCTCATGGTACTTTCAAATATGATGTCACTTCTTAAAAGTTGGGGGAGAAACAAATATTATAATGAATTAGATAGAATTTTTTTACATTGTCCTAGATTAGGATTACATGTTTGAAACTAGATTTATCCATAATTAATTATAGTAAGCATGCAAATGGTATCTATTTTTTATCTAAATGAGTTAAATCTACAATCCATCAAATTTTATCTTTATATTTGTTCCACAAACTAAATAATTAAATCTTTTATATTTGATTTTTAAATCAACATTTAATATTTAAATCTAAACTAATTATATATTTATTGATTATGTTAACTTACTAACCCAAATAACTATATAAAGAAAAAAGTTATTGAATGGTATAAATCAATCTAAACTATCGAGCGATTAGGTTCATGTGGTAGATTTATAGCAAGTCTTTATAGAAAGGAATCAAGGGGTAACATTCCCTTTCCTTCACCGTTCCTTTTCTAGACTAATATTATTTTTCTTTAGTTGTAATTCCATTTTAATCAAAATTAAAAAAAGGTCTTTATAGAAGTAATGCTATTAATATAATTATTATATCTTTTGAATTATTATATAAGATAATTAGACTCATTCTTAATTCTTAAATTTTAAATTGACAACTGTTATCATCTTAATTTTATTTTTTATTATTTAATTTTTTGTTATTGGAAGAATTATTGGAATCAATAAACATTGAGAGGGGGTGAATTAGTGTTTTGTAATTTTTAACTTTAATAATCTATCATTTAATTCACTTAATGCATAAGAAGAAAAGTAAAGTGCAGAAACACAAACCAAAGAATAGCAACACCATAACACCAAGATTTTTATGTGGAAACCTGGTTAAGGGAAAAATAATGGTGGGATTCTAACCAATATTAGTATATTTTGTTAGAAGTATACAAATATTACATGAGAAGAATGTACATGCATTCAAGCACACTGCCTAGAGATCATTGCTCAAGTTACAAATAAGGGCTACAACCTCGGAGGCCTCACTGCCTTCCAAATGTTTATAACAGATTATGAAGAGTTTTGAACTATCAACTAGCATCAACAAATTCCTGGATATAGTTCCGGTTAAGAACAAAACACACGTTCTTACTCGATTTTGCAACACTGTTCTGTCTTGATACTCTGTTGTATTTCAAAACACAAAGCTTCACCATTCGCATATGAAACTGCGCATAATCACTCATAAATGTTTCACACATGTCCACCAATATTAAAAATGATCATATAAACCTATTATATATATCCGCATCAACAAATTAGATCATCACTAAGTTGGCTTCAAGAACATTACATAAAAGATGAAATATGTAAATTAGTCGACTCAAATCCATCTCCAATGCCTATGTGGAACAAAACAAAATGTCCACACACTTCCCACATGACAACTCATCATGCTCGATCACATAATCAATTACCAAAATCACACCGCATGATCCACAAACAGAATCACCACACGTTACCGCTGATATGCATTGTCCTTACTAAAAACAATTAACCGTATCTTCCAACTAGCACAAAACTTAACATCTGAGGCCACAAATTTGGAATAAGGTAAATTGCACATCCATAAACCTTATTTGCAATCAGCAAAGCAAAATTCTTAACCAAAATAATTTGCCAACTAAAACTGTACACTCTGCCAGACACACGTTCTCACCAGACCTCACCGAACTCAATCAGTCTTCTAGAATGAATAAATTATGAACCGCGGATACCAAATCTGATATGAGTTGCCATCAATGACAACATCTCATCATACCTGCAGTGTCCCTTGCCAACAAGAAGGGAAAAACATATTATAATAACTAATCAATTATACTATAGTGAAGATATATTTTTTGTTTCAAAAGAAAAACTCAGTTGGCTTACTTCGTACAATGTGAGAGTAACTTATCCTAAAGTACAAGTGGAATTTATTTTGATACGCAAGGACACCTCATAAATTGTGAAGTTAATATTTACCCCATTAGGCACCTCTTTCAAGTCATCATAGGTAGATGTAGGATAGTACAAGTGACATTTGTAACATATGATTTAATCACATATATGTATTGTTACTCCATTATTCGTCTTGAACGAAACAATGTGTATTTAATGTTGCTTTCCTCATTCAGTTTGACCCGTCCTTGGCTATGCACCTTTTTCTTTATAATTCACTTTTTTGTCCCAATGAACCCATAGGTTGAACTTGCATATTGGTTCAAGGTTCAAGGTTCAAGGTTCAACCGGTGCCTTTGTGTGGGTCGCGACTTTGTTTTGTTGTTAAGCGAGCGAGCGTGAATGTGTTAGGTCAGTTTTGAACTTGAAATTTGAACCATTCTTATAGTGGTTCAAGGTTCAAAGTTCAAAGTCTTCCTTTATGTTTGTTAAAAGTCTTCGCTCGTTCACGATGTTGTGTTGAGCCGCAAGGTGGAAGTTCTTTTGTTTTCTCAGGATTGAACTTGAACCATTGAACTTCTTGTTAAATGGTTCAAAGTTCAAAAGTTCATTTCAAGTTGGCTCCGAGGACATTAATAACGCAAAGGTGGCGCGACAAAAGGAATATTCTAGGCATATTATATTTTAAAATTCTAATTATGGAAAGAAATCATGAAAAATCAATCCGTTTGTGCGAAGTTGATATGTAATAAAGAAAGTTGTCAAGATCCCATCAAATCATGGGTTATCTCACACGTTCGGATGAATTATCATGAGGCGTGTGAAGGTATTACTCAGTTTTTTTCCGCTTCTTAATATGTGAATTCTTAAATTGTGAAAGTGGTAGTTGTTGTTGTTGGAGAATCATAGGACGTCGAAGGTAATTTCAACTCCATACTTCCGAGGGTTTCACAAATTTGATGGTGGTAATAGGTGAGTTTTGATAATTTCTTCTCCGATGTGTTACTAGCTTAGAAAGTCAGTGTAGGAAATTTCTTTGTTTTGGAATAGAATTATGTTCTTTCTAGAAATTGTTTGAGGAATGCAAAAGCGGCCATTATGAGGCCGACTCTTCCAAAAATTGGTCACACATCATGCTTAGTCAGTACACTTCCAGAATTGGGTGACACTTCTTTGGCCCATGCTGACTTAGGAGATTTTTAGAAAGAGCTAGAAACCTTGACGCTAACTCGATGATGGAAAGAATAGTTAAAAGTAGCTTGAATGAGGCTACTGCATTCTGAACTGCTGCCCCTTGTCTAGAATTGGTGATAGCATGTATGAACAGGTATGATGCCAGTAGCAGGTGCATTAGGACTAGCAGTGGTGAATTGTTAGTAGAAAATAGTAGAGAAACAATGATGGCTGCAATTGGAATCCCTCATAAAGAGTCGTATGAAGATTGGTCCATTGGTACCTCATATGCATTTTTCTTTGAGAAGAAAAGCACATATAAAAGCATCATTGCGAGGAATTGGCTTCTAAAGGTTCAAAAAGGGGGGTCTTAGTTACCCAAACCTCTTACAAGAGAGCATTTCATAACGGAGGTGTGGGATATTGTGATATTGTTAAACAAACTCAAAGGCAATTCACATGCTTTCTATTGGGAACACTGGATGTATTTTTACATCTAGGTATTGTTAGCTGGTGAGAAATATCTTGACTGGGCGCAGGTTATTGTTGAAAGGCTTCATGAGGGTTTGAGTAATTTTGTTGGAATATCCAGTTTTTATATGTCCTCATATCTATTTTATATATTGGCTTGTACTAGAGAGTGGCAAGGGTTGCATCACAAGATTTGGGTGGATGGCATGAAGGTTTATGACTATTATCCACACCTGTAACAATATAGATGTAGTCACACAAATCTGTCCATTTTAATTAAATGAATATTTCGTATTTATTTGATTAAAAATCCACTAGCCATCAAATTAATTAAATTAATATTTAATTAATTCATCCCCAAACTTTCTTCTATTAATTAAATAAATTATTCAATTTATTTTAATTAATTCATTAAATCAAATTCACAATCAATTAAATAAATAAAATCTATTTATTTAATCAGAATCCCCTTTTCCTCTTTTAAATAAATTAAATAAAACATTTATTTAAATCATTATCCCCCCCCACTTGCATTTTCCTACAAATGCAACTTGCACACATTTATTGGAATAAATGAATTTTTATTTTAATAAAATCCTATTTTTCCTCACCCACCAAATCCACTTGCAAAAATCTAATCCCCTTCTAGATTCTTCTAACCCCTTCCTAATTAGCCTAATCCATCCTCTAAACTTTGTCACATCCCTAAGCAAAGGGAAGTCACTTCTCAAAACCTCAAAAGTCTTTGATAACCATTAAAGGCTTCCAACCTTCAACCACTAAATGGCTCAAAGTCTTTGATAACCATTGAAGGCTTCCAACTTTCAACCACTTAATCCCCAAAGTCTCCAATAACCATTAATGGTTAATTCAACCCTCCCACATGGTTAAAACATTTGTTTTGACTCAACCTCTACTCAACCCAAGGGTCTCATCAAGCCTTTAATGCTTTGACCATGATTATCTCTTAATCATTTGCACAAAGGTTTATCCTTGGATTAACTCTTAATCCAGTGGGTAATCTTAATTTAGGCTTGACCCTTACCTTCTAGATAACCATGAAGTCTTCTCAGGCATTCAATGCCTCCAACCCCTTTCTTTCAACCCAACCCTATGTTGACACTTGTCACCATTTCATTGGTGCCAATTGTGCACATGGATCCCCAACTTTCAAGCTTGACCCTTGATTAAACCCTTCAATCCTGGCCATTCATTGCTCCATTTTTCCTATAAATAGAGCCCATTCCTTCATAATCCAGATCCTGAAAACTTGTATGCATCTAAGCTATAGACATTTTAGAGAGCATTTTAGCATAAGCAATCTAACATCTTGTCTTTTTGGTTAAAATACACCATTTTAGCATTAGTATTAGCTTTTTATTTCACATTTAGAGCTATACTACAATCTCAATCCTCCATAAGCATCCATAGTGCAAAAAGCTACTGAGAGCTACACTATTTTGGAACTTGGAGAGGAGAGGAACAAGGGAGAAGAAGCTAAGGCCATGCTAAGAGGCAGTTGGAGATGTCTCATGATCTTTGTTTTACTTATTAGATATATTAGCATGTCTCTTTGTGTCTCTTTTGGAATGCCTTCATATGTTTAGTTTTAGATTGACTAACACTAACATTTTGTGTGTTTTTGTGTTCTTTGATCTTAGACTAACCTTGTGCCATTTAGGAGGGCGTCAATAGATATGCAAAAAATGTTACAAGATGGAATGATGTTTTTACAAGAAGACTTGTCTTTGAACTGCAGGGAGACACAAATAAAAGAATGTCAGCCAAGGCCATGGATTTGGTCAGTATATATGGAAGCTATTTTGTCCAATTTCCTAGATTTAATTACATTAGAGTGGGGGGCTTTGAAGGTGAACCATTCAAATTGCCTAGGTATGCCTTTGATAGTTATGTGCTTATTGAAGTTTCCAGACAACTTGCCCACATTGATAAAAGGTTAGGGGTGAAGAGTAAATCTGGAGTTGCCTTCCCAATTGAACTTGGATATTATAGTTGTAAGTCTGTTTCTAATTATTTGAACCTAGAGTTAGAGTTCAAGAAGCTGAATTTACAGCCCTACATTGCCCGATGAAAGTTTGATAGCAAAGGCTATGCGATAGAATATATAAATGTTGATGTCAATTTATTTCACGAACTCCAATTAGAAGACTATTGGGAAATAAATTGTGATGAATTTGAAGTGAGAAGGTGATTGTGGTCAAGGTTCACTCCACAGCAGATTGTTACAATGAGGTTGTCGATAAATGTGGTAGGAATACAAGAAGAGGAGGGGGAAGATGCATTGGATCCTGAATTCATGTAAGGGTTCAAGGGCAACCCATCCCTGAAATTGACTGGGATAGGAGAGAAGAAGAAAGTATCCAAGCCAAGTCCTTCAATGTCATAAGGAGAGAGAAGAAGCGGTTAAGGGACTGTAAATTTAGAAAGGAGCCAATTATTACTCCTAAAGAATTAACAGATAGTCCACTTCGTGCTAAAACACAGATTCCTACTTCCTCTTCTAATGTAATTGTTGATGTTGCAGGTGCCACAAGGCCAAAAATTGGAGAGGTTCAAACCAAGAGGTCAAAGAAATCCCCTTTGAATTCCTCAGGGGTTTGAGTCACTCGTTCTATGAGCACAAAGAAAAATAGGGAACCAGTGGTGGACCATATTGTTGTGGACTTAGATTCAAGTGAAGAAACCAAGGTGACCATGGATGAACAAGTATTAAATAATTATTCAGTATAGGATGCAGATGCAGAAAAAGAACCTAAAGAAAAGCTGATGAGCACCATGACTATTGTCAATCCACCCGATTATCAGACACCTCCACCCAAAGAAAATTCCAGTACTTCTCGATGTCTTGGAGCTTCAATTGGAAAGAAATGCACTGTAGTCCCCATTAGCATTCCCATGGAGGATATGGTCAATAAGTGCCTTGGAAAAATATCTAAACCCCAAAAGCTTAAAAATGAGGCTATGATGGAGGTTGATGACGAAACAGGGCACTTGGTAGCGGAAGTAGCTAAGCCTATCTCAGATAAAGGCCCAAAAAAATCCACTGAAAAAGATTTTATTGTTGAGAAAATTGACCTGGGAATTGCTTCAAGAGATGTGGATGCCAAACATTTAGAATCCTCCACTAAAAGAATGATATCCAGAACCTGGAAAGATGAGAAGGACAAATGGGAATTGAAACAAGTTGTTACATAGATGGCAGAATATATCAATGTCATACACGACCCGAGTCCTCAGCCTCTGACACATATGACATTGTCTTTTGACCCTAAATCACCAGTAAATCAAAAGCTACTGGATCAAGTCCAAAGAAGCCATATGATAGCTGAGGTTTTTGATGAGTGGCTTGAGTCCATAGTGCAACAAAGCACGGACTACATTGCTAGCCTAATCAAGGTATATGATGATGCTATAACTATGAGTAAAGAGCTAGAGTTGGAAGCTACAACATGGGACAAAGAAATAAATAAATGGGTAGCAGTCTTAGCGTAGATGAATGATGTACAAAAATTTGGGGTCATGAAATTTCTTGCCGGGAAGCCTGTGGATAACTTGGAAGAAAGACATTTGTTTATTAAACTGCTACAAAAGTTTTTAGATGTTTTTGCCTGGTCTTATGAGGATTTGAAAGACTTTAGAAATGGTCAGTTTCAACATCATATCCCTCTCAAGCTCGGAGTGGCTCCTTTTAGACAAAAATTAAGAAATTATAATCCCAAGGTTACAGATGCTATTTTCAGGAAAAACGACAAGATGCTTCAGGCAAGGATCATCTATCCTATTCACCATTCTACATGGGTGGCCAATATTATTCCAGTTCGCAAGAAAAATAGAGAAATAAGGATCTCTTTGGATTTTCGAAACTTGAATCAGGCCAGTTTAAAAGATAATTACTCATTGCCAGTAGTGGATCATATTCTCCAAACTATTGTTGTATCAAAAATGATGTTGATGCTTGATGGTTTCTCCGGTTATAGCCAGATAAGTGTAGCAAAAGAGGACCAACACAAAATGACCTTCAGAACATCTTGGGGAACTTTCACCTACAATCGAATGTCTTTCGGCCTTATAAATGCGGGAGCAACTTTTCAAAGGGCAATGAATCTCTCATTCAATCACCTCATTGGTAAGACTATAGTTATCTATTTGGATGATTTGACAATTTTCTCTAAAAGAAAGAAAAATCACCTAAGAGATTTGGGGACTGTGCTACAAAGATGTAGAGACCATGGTATTTCTCTCAACCCAAAGAAGTCAGTTTTTTGTGTTATAGAGGAAAAGCTATTAGGGTATATAGTTTCACTGTTGGCATTTTGAGTTTGCTCGCATTTTTAATAGAGATTGCATTAATAATATGTTGTCATTGATGTCAATTGAACTGGTAATGGTATTCATGTTATTGCTGATATTATTGTTTTTGATATTGGCTAGTAACCGTTAAAAAGAGCTTTGTGGAAGATGTTGTAAACCGGTATTTAACATTTGTGAGTTGAACCGGTGAACCGGTGTAAAGAGTTAAACCTTTCTAAGCAATGTAACCGGTAAACCCTATCAGCCGTTAAATCCTAACCAATCAAGTTTGTTGGTTTATTATCTAATAAGAGGTAATGATGGAGACACGTGTGATCATTGTATGAGGATAAGTTCAAATTGTTTTGTCGTGTTTGTTTATTGTCTAGGGAAGGAGAAAAGTGGATTGCATCTAATGCACATCGCGTTATGAGTTACAAAGTCCGATGAAGCGGTGAACATGGAGCGGTTGGAATTTTCTTGAAGAATGTGAAAAGATTGCCATGATTTCTAACGGTCAAGATTGTACCGACTTGTTTGTAATCTCCATGATGAGAATTAGGTTTTTGTTGTGTTACCGACCTAATTGATTTGTATTTAAGGTCGATGAAGTTGTTTGTAAAGGTTGTTGGCAAGATTGATAGAAACTTGTTGAGTGTGTAGTTGCCTAACCAGTGAATGGATCTGCACTTTGAGTGAAGGCAGATTGAAGCTTAGAAGGATCTGATCAAGCAAATGTAGTGCTACTTAGACAGATCAAGAAAACCTATTGTTCTCTAACAATTACAACAGAAGTGAAGTCCCTTAACCGGGTAAGCTCTAACAAGCTTGGTTACTCATTAAATCCTCTAACAAGGTGGTCCATTAGCTTGGATTCTTAAATCCTCCGGCGAGGTTACTCCTAATAAGGTATTGTGCTTTTCATCAAGGCATATTTGTAAATCCCTTAACCGGGTGATTCCTAACCGGAATTAGTTCTTAACAAGACTTATTGTAAAGCTTTAATAGGTTTGGCTCCTAATAGGGAGAATTTCAAAAGAGTTTAGATAGCTATCCTTGTGAGTCTCATCTCACCGTGGTTTTTACCTATTTGAGTTTTCCATGTATAAACATTTGTGTCAAGTGGTGAATGCTTTTGTGGTTATGATCTTATTTGTTGATTTGGTTAACTTCTAATAAGGCATGATAAGTAGAAACATTGAAAGATAAATATGTTGAGTTATGATTAAGCATTGTTGATGTTTACAAGATTGAAGTTGTTTACTGTTAAGTTGTCATAACAGTTAAACCGGTTGATGTCAAGTATTCTTATGAATATTGATCTTAATTGAGATATGTTTACATTGTGAGACTGAGTTTGAGTTTGGGAACTTTGTATTAGTTTTTCAATATACTAATTCACCCCACCCCCCCTCTCAGTATTCTACTAAATACTTATTCTTTCATCATACCATCATTTACAAGATGGTATCAAAATAGCCTAATCGGGTAAAATCTATCTAGCAATTAAGTCTGCCATCAGATAGAAGTGGTGTCAAATCTTTCTTTGGGCAAGTGAGTTTTCTTAGGAGGTTCGTGCAAGACTTCGCTGAAATTACCAAACATATTTTAGGGATGATGAGTGAAAAGCATATTTTCAAATGGAAGGAAGAAGCAAAAAGAGCCTTTGAAGAGGTAAAAGAAGCAATTGCTCATGCTCCGACATTAATAAATCCTGATTTTAAGTGAGACTTTATCATGTATTGTTATGCTTCAGAACACACAATGTCCAACATTCTTCTGCAAAAGAATGAACTAAATAAAGAAGTCCCTATTGCGTTCATGAGCATTCGGCTCAAAAAGCATGAATTGAATTACTCATTAGTAGAGAAGTAGGCCTTTGTAGTTGTTAAAGCTATTAAGCATTTCAGGTATTATGTACTACATTCTTTTTCAATTGTCTTTGTACCAAATCCCATTGTGAAAAGTATCTTGACTTAGCAAGAGGTGGGAATGAATAGTAGAGTGACTTGGGTTTCAAAAGTTTAGGAATTTGATCTGGATATCCGACTGGCCAATTTAGTCTAGGGGTAAGGATTATGCCATTTAATAGCTGAAAACAAGGAAGAGGAAGACAAACTCCCACTAACTTTATTGGTCATCTTGCAAGATGAGTGGTTCACTGACGTGGCTCATTACTTGACTTATGGAGAATTCCCTGAGCATTTAACTGCAAAAGAAAAGATAAATTTAAGATTGAAGGTGGCTGAATATGTGATTGTGGATGATATCTTATACAAGAAAGGCCTAGATGGGTCATTCTTAAGGTTTGTTGACAAGGAACAACAAGAGAATCTGTTACAAGTATTTCATAATGAGGCATGTGGAGGACACTATTCATCTACTATAACAACTTTCAAAATCCTCAGGAGTTGTTACTATTGGCCAGGTATGTTTAAAGATGCATATAAATAGGTTGTAGGCTATGAGAAATGCAAGTTATTCTCAGGAAAACCTCAATTAGCTGCATTACCGTTAAGGTCACTAATTATAGATGAACCCTTCAAATAGTGGGGATTAGATTTTATTTATCCATTGAATCCTCCTTCAAGTGCTCGTCATACTCATATCCTCATAGCTATAGATTATTTTACAAAGTGGGTAGAAGCAGTCCTTGTCAGGAAGAATACTTCAGAAATTGTTTGTAATTTCTTTAAAAAAATATCTTGACTAGGTTTGGTGTACCTCGAAAGATCGTGACTGATAATGCCGCAAATTTATCTTCCGAAGAAATCAGTCAGTTTTGTTATGATCATGGCATTTTATTATCTCATTCTTCATATTACTATGTGCAAGGAAATGGCAAGGCCGAATCCAACAATAAGAATCTGATTTCTATAATTTGAAAATTGGTGGCTAAGAATGCAAAGGATTGGCATAAAAGGCTATATGAAGCACTATGGGCAGACGAGACCTCACCTAAAAGGGCCATAGGTATGACACCATTTGAATTGGTATACAAAGTAGAATCTCAACTGTCCTTACCCCTTGAATTCATATGCTAGGTTGCAGAAAGTAATAGAAGATGAATTCTTTCAAAGTGCTCTGGAAAAGACAATTATGTACCTTTCAAAAATTGAAGAAGAAAGGAAAGAGTTGGTGGATCACATCATTGCACATCAGGCTAGGGTAAAGAAATTTTTTGATCGCAGAGCTAGACCACGACAATTTATGCTGGGAGATCAAGTCCTGCTCTGGGACAAACATAGAGAACCAAAAGGACCTCATAAGAAATTTGATTCTCTGTGGAAAGGACCATTCATGATCAAACAGGTATTTGTTACTATTTACTAAGTTTTCATTAGTATAATTTCCAAAGTCATTCTATATACTCTAGTCGGTCATTACTATTGAAATATTCAGTCGGTAAGCATAGAGCAGTTGGTTACAAAAGTTACAAGTCAAAGAGTTTAGTATACACCGAGCTGTCTACCGAGTAACGTTCTATGACTACCAAGTAGCAAAGATGGTATACCGAGTTGATACACACCAAGTGAAACGTGTTACCAGATTCATTGAACCTAGACACATATGGGAAACGAGTTACAAAGATCGAGGAACAAGAAACCGTTAACACATTGGAAATTGCACTTATAGATTTTATATGATTTTGAGGTCATCTATCCAATTAAATAATTTTTTATGGTTATTCATTTAATGAATCATGTTTGTAAGATCGAAGCATGAACAAGATCACCTTCACAAGAGATCTATTTATACAACATGAATTGAGGATCAAATGTGTGTATGTGTGTGAAGCAAGACATATGTGAAAAGCAAAATCACGGGAAAGCATAGAGTGTTATGACTGTTATGATTGAGAGAGATACACAAAGGTCACCGAGAAGGATTTCAGAGAACAGTCAAGGAACAGAGTAAATAGAAAGGTTTACCGAGTTAATTTATGATTTACCGAGGTATGCTATAAGCAAGGTAATTTCATTTTGAGCACATAGAATCTGCTATAACATTTCAGATGTGAAGTTGCAGATATTTTGTAAGATTTTGATTGTAATATTTTGAGTTGTAAGAGAAACCTTTAACAGGGTAAAAGACTCTAACAAAGTCTATAAATTGTAAAGCCTTTAACCAGGTGCAACTTTTAGAATAAGTGTTGTAAAATCCTTTAGCAAGGTAGATCTAAAGATCTTGATACTCCTAACAGGGTAAGCTATTAGAAATAGCTAAACATGTAGCTCTAATCGAGCAACCTTTATTATTGCAGTAGTGAAGTTGTGGGTGCCATCCTCACTGGAGTTTTTCTCTCTAACAAGGAGTTTCTGCATAACCAAAATATGTGTTATGGAGTGAATCATGTATGATTGTTATTTATTTGTTTTAGCATTATATTATGTTACAACAGTTTTTAGTTTATGTTTAACAGTAAAGTTATTGTTGAAGAAAATATTTGAAGTACTGATTCACCCCTCCCCTCTCAGTAAATTAGCTTTCCATATTGGGCCTAACAATTGGTATCAAAGCTTGAATCTTGGAAAAGGGTTTAACTGCCTAAAGAGAAAGATCTTATCAATGGAAGGCTACAAACAATCTCGGAGAATTGTGAATCTTCAAAATGAATTGGATCATGCTAATCAAGTGATTACTGACATGCAGAAACAAATGCAAAAATCTCTGAAAGTTAGAAGAAGATTGTCTGATGATTTGCAGGACTCTCAAGAACTGATAGAACAAATTGAGACATCATCTGAGAATAGTATATCTGAAGAGACTAAAGAAATGATTGGAGCATTGAAAGAAAAGAACAAAACACTAACTGATCAGCTAAAAGCAATGAAAAGAGAACATGAACATTTCAGCACACGGATGACTAAAAATCTTAATGCATTGAGGACAGTTGAGGATAAATTAAGAGATCAAGAAAGAGAAAAACAATAGCTTGAAGCATTAGTATCTGAAAAGAATGATGAAATCACAAGGTCGACTGGAATTCAACAAAATTTGTCAGATCAATTGGGTTATGCACATCATGAAGCAAATCTGAAAGATGATGAGAATCAAGCATTGAAACTTGAAGTATCAAGGATGACCAATGAACTTGAAACACTGAAGAAGAGTTATGAAGCATCAAAGATGTTGGATGAGCAACTAAATATAAAAAGACCCAACAAAGTTGCAAGACTCGGTTACAAAGGAAAAGACTCTACCGAGAAGGGAATCCACACTACCGAGAGAGGAGAATCATCAAAGCAAGCTGGAAACAAGAAGAACATCAAAGGAAAGAAGCCTATTTGCAACTATTGTAGAAAACAAGGACATACTGCCAATATGTGCCAAATCAGAAAAGGTAAGCAATCGAATGTCACTAGATCTAATGGTTATTGTTACAATTGCAATAAATATGGTCACAAATCTAACCAATATAGGACAAAGTCTGCTAGTAATTATCAGAAGGCAAAATTCAAAGGGTTTTGTAAAAACTATAATAGATATGGACACAGTACCGAGAAGTGTTGGTTTAAGAAGAAGAACTATATGTGGTCTGCACACCAAGCAAATACTAGAGGCTACCAAACTCACATAGATCTTAACCGACAGTATACCGCAGTACCATGAGATTACAATACAAGGATATGGTGTGAATGTTGTGGAAGATATGGACATATAAGTGCCAATTATTTTATAAGGTTTGGAATAAACAACTGAAGATCATGGAGAAATCTTGGTATGGCATGTTTTCATTGTCACAAAGTTGGACACTTGGCTAGAGATTGCAGAGATCAACCTAGAGGAGATTTTGAAGGAGGGTGAACTCACAATAATGGTTCCCACTTTTTTGCCACTTTTGACACTGAGATGAACAATTTTAAAATAATCTTCAACTTCCGACAACTATAACTCTTAAACTATTAAGAATTTGAAGATGATGTAAATTAGTGATTTGTAGAATTTTGTCTGTAGATTCTATATATATTTTTTTCAAATTTTTTTGAAGGATTTTTTTTTAATTTTTCCATCTCCTTCGAAAAGTAGTTTTTTACAACAAACTACATTTTTTAAGAGTGATGTGCCTCCCGAAACGTATAACTTTTTTTCTATAAATGATAAAAACTCAATTCTTTCGAATTTTGGTTTTTAACATCAATATCCAAGGCTTGCAGTTGGTTTGATAGTGATATGTTCAATATTTTTCATTTTATTAAGTTTTGAAGTCCGACTACTCATAATTCAGACATAGGTTTACGTTTGAACACATAACTTATTCTATATATATCAAAATTCAATTTTATTTTTTTTGTTGGAAAGAAGACATCAATACCTAGGGCTTAGATATTTTTCAGAATTTTTTTGAATTAGTTTCCTATTTTTCCCAATGTGTTGAACAGAGAAGTTCATGTTCGGTGAAAAACCTATATTTGGTAAAATTAAAAAAACAAGTTCATAATAAAATCAATATGTAATAAAATTATATTCATTGGAAAGCTTGCTTTCAGGACTATAATACTACATTTTGGGTTGTCAAGATCATTCCATTTGAGCCTTCAACCAGAGGTTTCAAGGCCAAAAATCTGCAAAAACATGTAGAAATCTGCAGAGAAGTGTTAAAAAAGGGGTTCAAACGAAGGGGGGTTCGAGCGAACCCCCCATTTTTAGGGGGGTTCGAATGAAGGGGGGGTTCGATCGAACCCCCGCACTATAATTAAAAATGACATAAATGGGCATTAAAGGTGCTTCGCTCGAAAGATGGGGTTCGAGCGCCCAAAGGGTATTCCGTTCGAACACCCCTACTTCGCTCGAACCCCCTGTAAACAAAATTTTCCACTTTTGCCAATTTCCTTCATTGGCAAAAGTGGGAACCAGCTTTGTGAGTTCACCCAGGAATTAAAGGCAAACTCCAGATGATTTGGAAAAAGAAGAAAATTGTGTCAAATGAAGAAAGCACCTTACCTACCGAGTTAGGTGCATCTATTCCAAATTAATCGATAAAGGTATGAAGGGACTGTACTCTCTCAAGGTTAAAATCTTAACAGTTCCTATTTTATCATGTACTTAATTCAAAATCTGCATAGCTAAGATGCATTAGCAAGTTTGAAATTTTATCAAGTCTTTTGGAAGCCTGTCAAGTCGGTAAAATAAGGAAGTCTGGCTACTCGGTAAAAGCATAAAAAGGAAGGTAAATTGGTTTAGTGGAACCGAGTGCATTTAATGTTTTCTGACCTAACTGCACGGAGCCCGATAAGGGAAAATGCGTACTTAAAGCTTTTATGTGGTCATTTTACACTTACCAAGTTTTCAAAAAATAGAGCGAAGCGATTCAAAGGCGATCAAATCTCTTCTGAAGCAAAATTTGAGGTATTTATATATCAGTCACAATGCATTAACCGATCATATCAGTTGTGAATATCTATTTTACATTTACTAAGTGGAAAGCATCTGCTAGTTAAAATTTTTCAAACCCTAAGGCTCTTTCGTTAGTGATTATCCAAAGTTCGAAATGGCTCCTAAGATTCAGAAACCTGTTGTTGTTGAGAACATTGAGAAGCCCTCACTGAAATACTCATTACCTCCCAAAGTAGCATCTGAACCAGATGATAAAACTACATTTTCACTCATTCCGGATAGGGTTTTGTTAGTTGAGGATGTCAGATTCTTCACTAAGTGTCGTATTGAGGAACTAGGTCACACAAAGATCAAGGACATGTATGATGAAGTGTGTACCGATGGAAAACTAGATAGCAAGTTTGAACATATTAAAGTCAAGGGATTAACCGAATCCCTAACCTACCCGTGAGTCTTCAAACCCCAATGGGTTAAATTTGTTCTGAGAAGAGTTCATGATGACTTTATGTGGTTTGAGGAGCCACCATTCAAGATCACCGATTACCCTATATTCGACCATGCCCGAGCTCAAAAAATGATTTCACAAAAGGAATTGATCACTTTAACTAGAGTTGAATCTGATTGCAGAGGTTTGAAACTGAACAATGTCATAGATGCAGAGTTGAAGTTTGCAATTAGAGTCATAGGTTATTGTTTCTTCCAATTGGCAAGGGAAAACAATGTACCATGTGCAGTTGTTGATTTAGCTTATAAAATTGTGAAGAAAGGTATGAAGATTGATCTATGCGAAGTATTGTTGAAAAATCTGTTTGAAAATCTCAATACCATAAGGAAGCTGAAGAAGAACAACTCGGTGAACACACTGAAGTTTGGATCACTCTTGGTATGCATGTTTTTCTACTTTGAGAAATTCTTTCCATCAGTCGGTAAAGTAGTTTGGGAGCTACACCGACCAATCACCCATCAAATCAATGACTTCATCAAACAGCTAGGTGATAACTTTAATGAGATTATGGATGATTATTTTAGCAAGTTTCAGGAAAAGATGCATAACAGGCACAGGATTCCACCCCAGTTAGTGGAAAAATACAAGGATAGTATATGTTTTGAAGTGGACACCGACTACTGCTATGTCAATGCGGTAGAACTGAGAACTCAATCTTTGCCACCTATGGGTTATGAGATTGATTGTGACATTACACAGCAACAGATAGATGCTTTTCTTACACTGCCAAGGCTTTCTACTGAGATCAGATACGGTACATATGAAGAAGTCAAAGAAAAAGTTAAGAAGAGCATTGTAGTACCAAAGGCTACAAGGAAAGCAACAAAAATGATTAAAGCATTAATAGAGAAATTTGGAGAAGGTTCTTCCTCCACTCCTATCAAGAGCATTCAAGCCATCACCGAGGAGGAATCTGAAGCCCAAGAAGCAGCTATTACATTGAGCACCGAGTTGCCAAAAGGGAAAATTTTGAAAAGAAAGAAACATGATACATCTTAGGTATCACCGACTCCTTCAGTAAAGCGCCCAAACACTAGATCATCTGCAGTGTCACCGAGCAAGAAACAGAAAAATGTTGCAGTTCCTAAGGTAACAAAAACTTATAAGAAATCTACTCGGAGACTCATTTTGAATAAAGAGTCCAGTGACACCGAATCTGAAGATGTAAGTAAATTTCAGATTGTTAAAAGCAAAAAGGAAGAAGTACATAGTGTTGATAATTTTTGCAAAGTCTGAAACAATATGGTGGATTTGGAGCTTTTAGATATGTAAAATATGACTCCAGATCTAATGCAGAAAAGAGACAAATAGAAGAAGCTGTAATCTGCACTCTTCTGAAATTCCGATTGGTCCCATTGGAAGTAACCAATTCTCTTCCAAAAAAATTGTATTTTCATATTGATAACAGGTGGAAATATGCCATGGACTCGAAAAAACAAATAAGAGAAATAAGTTTGGTACATCTCTTTCCAGACATATCGGTAGATGAGATAAGTGAACATCTGAAAAAACTACCACACAAACTTCCTAGTCAAGCAAAGAGCTCTGAAATTGATGAATGGCCTTTATATTGATGTAGAGAAGGAAAAAAAAGAACAGTGGCAAGAAATATTTTGAATCAAGAGTACTATTGAGCAAGAAGAAGTTGAAATAGTGAACATCACCGAGCAAGTTCTCACTGAAACTATACAACCTGATGAGGATGTCATGGATACCGAGGAATAGGAACAGGAAATAATAGAAGGGAATGCTTATGCCAAACTGGTATCAAGTGAGTCAGTTTTGGAACAAGTCAAGTCCTATCCTCTGGTAAGTCAACATGTTTCAACTGAGACACCTCAGGATACTGAACAAGGAAAAGAGGGTCACCGGTCTACAGAAGGAGAAGCTACTTCTCAGGCCATCGAGGAACAAAGTTCTCAAGCCCCTTCAAGTACTGAAAATGTTATAATTGACACCCCAAGCAAGGATTCACCGAAGGGTACATCAGAGGCTAAAGAAACTGACAAAAGTGTTGCCTCTACCGAGCAACCTACCGAGGGTGTACAAGCCTCCCAAGCCCTTGTATTAGTTCAACCGGTGAAAGCCTCATCCTCTAAAGAGAAGAAAATGAAAAAGCATAGTTTTAAGTTAGATTTGTCAAAACCAATTGTGTTGCCGAATGTAGACATATCCAAATTAAAAGGGCAAGCACTTATTGAATTCGGTGAACTATGCAAAGCCAAAGCAAAACAAGAAAAACAAATGGCTATTCAAAAGAAAAACATAAATGCTACCTGAAGCTATAGAGACAAAAGATGTAGCCATCCATATTCAATTGGATGAACTCCTAAATAAAATAGAGACATCTAGAGTAGACACATCTGAATACCTGAGCAAATTGAAGGACAAAGATCTCACTGCAAAAATGATTGCAGAGGTATAGAAAGCCATAGCTATTGGTAAAGTAAAACTTATCAAATTCATTGTTGAGTTATCCCCTCAACTCAAGCACATTCTTTATTTATTTAAGAAACTCTTTACATTTTCTTTATTCATTAAAGATATCAAGAATAAAATAAAAGTGATTGAGAAAGAGATCACTGATCTCTCAAATAAGTTGACCTCTGAGCCAAATTCTATTCAGAATTTCTATACCAAGTTACGAACGCTCATGGCTCAACAATTGGAACTTAGGAATGAAGAGCACAAAATAAGGATGGACATTATGACTCTTCAAACCTTATTCATTCCACACTTGTCCTCCGTTCAAGAACAAATCAACAAGGCTACCTCCTTATCCACTCAGCCAGAGGGAAGTACTTTAGACGGGCTGATTTCACTGTTAGCTGATATCACAGCTCGTAATTCACTCATGGATAGTGTCAAGGATGCACTCTTTGCCACTCTCACCAATGCAAGAAAAAAGTATAAATCCATTTTTGACCAGTTGCCTCCACCGAATGGTAACTAGTTTTGATGTTTGTCAAAAAGGGGGAGTATAGTATATACCGAGCAGATCAATGTACATATAATTTTGACAGGGGGAGCAGTGATCACTGAGAAGTGAATACAGAATATTGATCACAATGCATACATAATCAGAGTTATGTACAGTATATTGATAAGGGGAGTATATCTGAGTATACTAGTTTATTGACAAATGTATATACTGTAAGTTTAGTCAAATTTTGCAAGTATATAGATTTTTGAGTTATGACTTTGAAAGAAGTTTTGTCAAACATTTCAAAACTAATATCAAAAGGGGAGATTGTTACTATTTACTAAGTTGCCATTAGTTTTATGTCCAAAGTCATTCTATATACTCTAGTCGGTTATTACTACCGAAATATTCAGTCGGTAAGCACAGAGCAGTCAGTTACAGAAGTTACAAGTCACAGACTTTAGTATACACTGAGCTGCCTACCGAGTAACATTCTATGACTACTGAGTAGCAAAGATGGTATACTGAGTTGATACACACCGAGTGAAACATGTTACCAGATTCATTGAACCTAGACACATATAGGAAACGTGTTACAAAGATCGAGGAACAAGAAACCGTTAACACATTGGAAATTGCACTTATAGATTTTATATGATTTTGAGGTCATTTATCCAATGAAATAATTTTGTATGGTTATTCATTTAATGAATCATGTTTGTAAGATCGAAGCATGAACAAGATCACCGTCACAAGAGATCTATTTATACAACATGAATTGAGGATCAAATGTGTGTATGTGTGTGAAGCAAGACATATGTGAAAAGAAAAATCAAGAGAAAGCACAGAGTGTTATGACTGTTATGATTGAGAGAGATACACAGAGGTCACCAAGAAGGATTTCAGAGAACAGTCAAGGAACAGAGTAAACAGAAAGGTTTACCGAGTTAATTTATGATTTACCGAGGTATGCTATAAGCAAGGTAATTTCATTTTGAGCACATAGAATCTGCTATAACATTTCAGATGTGAAGTTGCAGATATTTTGTAAGATTTTGATTGTAATATTTTGAGTTGTAAGAGAAACCTTTAACAGGGTAAAAGACTCTAACAAAGTCTATAAATTGTAAAGCCTTTAACTAGGTGCAACATTTAGAATAAGTGTTGTAAAATCCTTTAGCAAGGTAGATCTAAAGATCTTGATACTCCTGTAGCATCAGAATTAGGAATCATCAAAACAAGTAGATCAATCAATGGCTCAATCACAAAAACTCATTGCAAATGAACCTAATTCCAAGCACACTCAAGAGAGGTATGAAAACAAAGCATTCAAAATGAAAATTATGCAAACCAGATGTAGAATTGAATACTCCTTCCATGCGGCTCCATTGTTGTTCTTTCCTCTTCAATGGGTTTGTGGATCTCACCTACAAGTGCTCACACAATTGAAAGCAAGATTGATGAAAAGCTCAAGAGTACTAGAAGCGTAAATTCGGTAGTTTGATAAAAATTCGGATTAAGAATCAAGGGATTAAGAATCAAGGGATTAAGGCCTTTGAGTGAAGAAAATCATCCAATTTATAGATAAATTGGAGAAATGATCAAGATTAGCATGAAATTGATATTTAGGCAATTGATTTCAAAAATAGGAAAATTGAGTGGAAAAAGGAAGGTTATGACACCTTCTATGTCATAAATTATGACATATTTCCCATGCAATGGTTAGAGAACTAGGACCTTATGACATCTTGCTATGTCAAGAGTATGACACATGAAGCACAAAAATAGGGAGAACTAGATACAAGTTAATTAGGTGGAAATTAAAATTAGGAAATAAGAAAATGAGGAAATAAGAAAATGAGGAAATTAGAAATTTAGAAATTAAGAAATGATGAAATTAGGAAATTAGGTAAATTAATTAATAATTTGCCATTTATTAATTAATTCACAAAAGAGGAATAATTAGCCAATTAAATGAACATTTAATTGTGACAAGAAGACTTAGGATAAATGAATAATTTATTAATCCTAGAGGGAAAATGCCAAACAAGATTAAATGAATAAATCATAAAACCTTGGAAGATGAATTAAGAACGACAATTAGGTCTTGATGTAAGATTGATTTGATGTTGATTCGATCATGATTTTGAATTAATAAATGATTTGATTGATAAATGCGCCGAGGAACAATGACAAATTGATCCAAATTGACATGATTGAAGAGGACAAGGATCGATGACAAATCGATCGTAAAATGACAAGATTGACAAGTTGATAAGAGATTGACAAGATCGACCAAAATCATGATTAAAGATTGTTATCAACAAGACCAAATTCGAAAGCGAGACAAATGAAGAATGCAGAAGAAAGACTCGATGCTCGCAAATGATAAAGACCAAGTGCGTGACATAGGAGAAATGTTAATGCTACGCAAAAACCTGAAATGAGGCAATGCGCAAATGTTAAAGTATGATCTTGCAAGCGTTGACCATTTTTAGGTGTCTACATTTTGCCCCTCTTTGAGACAATGCGATTTTAAGCGTTGTTTCAAAGAACAGTAATGAAAATGCCCCAGACAATAATAATGACATATGCATGCCCCCTCGAGGAATTGGCCGGAAACATGCAGAAAAGAGGCCAATTGATCGATAAAAATGATAGAAAATGATAGGAGCAAACAGATTGCCAAGACTGACAGAAGAAATGTTAGTAAGAAGAAATTAGACAGAGGACAGTTAGAGATGAAGAAAAACTTGCTTTCAGTAATGCACTTTGTAGGTGAGAACCTTTATTTTTATTTAGCAAAATGGATGCGTAGCATCATGGCATTGAAGGCCAGAGCTGAAATGCAACCCTTTTTGTGAAAAACAGACACATCATAGACAAACGACAATCACAATCAAAAGAAAAGGATCATGAACCATCCCGGTCACTCTAAATCACTCAGTGACATCATCGAGCAACATAGGAACATGATCAAAGATAAATCAAGAAAAAGATAAGATGCACAAATTCAAACAAATCAAACAAACATCTGGATCTTCATTGTCAAAAGTTGAACGTTCTCATAAGATGATCATGCTGTCTGGTTTCAGGAAATGCGGTACCCCGTCTAAGACAAGACACAGTCTGGTTTCGAGTATACCACACCCTGTATAAGACCCATGATAATGTGACAAAGGACAAATGATTTTGATGCTGATATGCGATTGATATGACAGTTTGGATCAATTTGAATGTTTGATTTTGATTGAAAAAGTTCATCTATTTATGCGTGATTTCATTAAAGCACAGTGTTTGATTGCGAGTCGTTGGATGTATACTCAGTGAGCTGTCGATGCATAAAGGGAATACTTTATTGCAAAAATGCATGTTTTTGGTTTTTGAGTTTTACAATTTTTTTTTTGTGTTCATTTGTTCAGGACTTTATATGATTTTTAGAGATTTTTTCAGGACATTTTTTTATTTTTTTGGTTTTATCTCAGGACATTATTCAATTTTTAAACTTTTTTTCAGGACATTTTTTTCAATTTTTTTATGAGATTTTTTCATGACATTTTTCAATTTTTTTCGACTTTTTTCAGGACATTATTTGATTTTTAGGATTTTGCATGACATTGTTCAATTTTTTTGAAATTTTTCATGATTTTTAAGACTTTTTTCATGATTTTTGCCCCCAGTGTCTAGCAAGGCAAGGAATATGACAGGTGAACAAATAGGCTTGCTGAAATGATGGTGGATAGAGGGAAGACAAAGGCTTTTTATTATGGAGACAATACGGATGCAATTTCCAAGGGCTATGGCATGATGGGACAAGAGACTGGATATGACAATGTAAAGCAGGAACATGGCATGAGGGACATGTCAAGAGGTGTTTGAAACCATGTTTAAATTTTGCATCCTTATGTTAGATCAAGATCAAGGAATGAAAAAGAGTGTATGGATAGTGATAAGATATGGATAGGATAAGCAAGACCAAGAATGGATAAGGGACATGGACTGAAGGTTAGGATTGGCTAAGGGATAGTGGCAGAAAGTTGCAATAAGGTAGGGAATATGGATGAAAGGTTATAATAAGCAAATGGATAAATGACCAAAAGCTATGATGGACTGAAAGCTGCAAACAAGATGCATGATGCTCATGATGATCTTCAGCCTTGTCAAGATCAAAGGTGGAAAGAGGGAAACTGGACATGAGGGACAATATGATATGAAGGGTAATGACATGGTATGATAGGATAATGAAGGGCAATAGGATATGAAGGAGGAAACCTGCCCCCAAGTGTAGTGTGCAAGAAGTTCATAAATTACGCATGATGCCTGTTTGCCAGGTTTTCATCACGGTACTTGCCCAAAGCGCCCGTTTGCCAGGTTTTCACCAATGGACGAATTATTTTTTCTTGACTTTTTTTCTTCTTTTTCTTTTTCTTTTTTTTTTTTCACTTTTTCACTTTTTTTTTTTAATTTTTTTTTTTATTTTGACTTTTTCAGAAGAAGACGGACACATGATAGGGAATGGAAGAAGGACTCAAGCATCTTTTTGTTTGGATAGTAACCTTGAAAAACATGGACTATGACCTTTAAAAATATGCTCAAAGACGTTGGTAGGATAAAGACATGGAAAATGAGATGACACTAAGGCAAGGATTTATGCAAAGGATTGGATCAAAGGGATCGAAGGATGAAACATATGCATTGGATAATGGATAGGGTATTGGAAGAATTGGGCTTGAGTGGATGGAAATGTTGGCAAGATCGACATTGGCACACACCTTGAGGGGTGATGGACTGATGGACGAAAGATGTATTTTGGATATTGAGATTTTGATGGAGGAATAGCTTGGGATTTTGGCACATAAGGGCCCAAAATGGATGAAGGAGGTGATGGAGAAATAGACTTGGAAGGTTTGGATGGAGGAATAGCAATTTTGGATGCCAAGTTTGATGTTTCTCTTTGTGCTTCAAGGAGCTTCTTGGGGATCCACATGGTTTTTGATTTTTCATGCTTTTGTGGTTCCTTGGAGTGCATTGCTTGCACAAGGGATTTAGGAACCCATATAGATTTTGACTTTGCTTTATTTTGCTCAGTGGGCCTTTGTGGCCTTTTGTATTTTTCTTTTTCTTTATAAATCATATTGTTCTTTGTTTTGACATGCCGATTAGATTGGACATGTTGATCCTTGAATACATGTGGATTTTTAGACTTATGACTTTTATACTTGGCATCCAAATTGCTTGGAAGAGGAAATGAATGTCGATGTGGATGGGAATGGTATGGAGGCATGTGGGATGGATGGAAGGTTCTCCAAGATGTGTGCCTTTGCTGATGTTGCATAGGAGATGGAGGGATATAGGGACCTAGAATGGATGGAAGTGATGATGGGGAAGGTGGACATTTGGATTTTGACTTTGAAGGGATACCAACGCCTTGAGTATGAGCTTTGTAGCCATGACTATTAGTATACTCTTTAATATGGAGGGATTCTTGCTTATGGAGATCTACTCCTTTGCCTTTATGACTATCTTGACTTGTAGGATACTCTTTTCTTTGGGAAGAAGACGCGAGTCCATTATGAGGTGGATATGATATGAGAGAAACAATGAGATCTTTAAGTGGATCGGATTGCACCAAAGTGGAAGAACCCATTATGCATGTCGAGGGTTCATGAACATCTTGCACTGACATGTTAGAATCATGAGGGAGATTAGGATCACTAGGGGGATCAGGATCACAAGAGAGACTAGGATTGTGTAGTGGACATGGTTCAATGACAGGTTCTTCAAGAGATGGAATGGGATCATCAAAAGAAATGCCCTCTTGGAGTGTATATGGAGCATTAGGACAAGGAGATGAAGGAACAAGTGGATCTTGTGGAGGATCTGAAGAAATAATTTGATCTTGACAAGAAGGAAGATCATTGGAATCCTCTTCAAAGGTGCTTTGCTCTTGACTTTCAATGGGATCATCGGAAAGGATGGAAAGGATATCTTGATCTTTCTCAGGAAGTGGAATATCAATGGGATTTGAAAGGACATCATGTTCATGAAATGGAATGGGATCATTTGGGATTGGATGGACTAGAATATCTTGACCTTGCTCGGGGAGTGGAGTGTCAATAGGACTTTGGATATGATGGACAAGAATAGGAGAATCATCGTGAGTTTCTAGGAAGATGGGGTCCTGGTCAACAATTGGATGGGATGATAAGGTTTCAGGATCTTGATATTGATTTTCTTTAGGACACATATCTTCATGCTCTAAATTATCCTCTTGACATGAGGTTGGACTTTGGATATGCATGGAGGATTCTGACAAGGAATCAATGTTTTGGCATGAAGGAAATGCACTTTGAAAATTTGTGATGGATTCTGGCAAGGAATCAATGCTTGAACATGAGGAAGAGGGACTTTGAATGGGGTCCTCTAAAACAGGTAATGGCAATAAAGTGCATGGTGGCATTGGGTCTTGTATTTCTGAAACATGACAAGGATATGCATCATGAATTGGATTATCTTGGCAATCAATTACGAATAGCTCTTGGATAATTGCATCCTTGGGTGTATTGTTTGATGAAGACAATATGGAAGGTTCTTGTGAAACTTCTAAAGGTGTAGGGATAGATGCCACTGGAGAGTCAATTTGCTTGTGGGGAGATGAGGCATTGCTAGACATAAGTGTATTATCTTTATCTTCCTCAAAAGGCTCACTTAGTCGTTTCCTTAAGAGCATTGCAATAAGGCCACCTTTCTTTCGAGGTTTTGACATAGTTGGACTTGGAATTTGAACTTGTTTTTGATTTGATGTCATGTTTTGATTTCGAACTAAATGTTGATCAAATTGGTTTGACATGTTTGAAACTTGGCTTGGTGTGTGTTGCAACCTTTGTTTTTGAATGTTTGGTCGTGGTTGTTGACATTGATATGTTGATTGAACTTGAACTTGTTGATATTCCACCATCGGTTGGACTATTTGTGGACATTGTATAGTTGGTTGGACATATTGTTGAAATTGGACCATTGGTTGTGTTGGTTGCATATGTTGGACCATTGGTTGTGATGGTTGAAAACCTGATTGATAGTAAACACCTTGTTCTTGTTGTGGAGGCACATAATGTTGAAATTGATGTTGTCTCTTTTCTTGTAATCGTTTCATCATCTCTATTTGTGAGAGAAGGGCTGGTATGTCTGATCGTTCAAGAAGGGATCTTACATCAATTGGCTCAATCTTTGGATTTTGACCTGGAAATTTTTGAAACATTTTGGACATTTGAGATCTTATCTTCTCACTGTTTTTCACTTTTTGCTCCAATATCTCCGTTCCCTGAGCTAGTTTCTCCTCTAGTTTTTGTATTTGGACATTTAAATCATCATGATAAGTTTGACCAATGTTGCTTTGTTGTTGGGTTGGATAGAATTGTGATTGCATTGTTGGTTGATATGTCAAACTTTGTTGCATCATTGGTGCTTGGAACCTTGTTTCAATAGACTCACTTTGGGTCGTTCCCTTCTCACGATTATCACTTGCTTGCAAAAGCAAAGTGGTCGGGAAGGCAGGCCCTCTAATGGAGACAAACAATCAACAACACAAGCATGGTATCGAAGATCTGGATTTCTGATCACCCTTTGAAGGATGAGAGCATACTCTCCTACTCCAATGTCATACTTAACAAACAAAGAAAACAAAGGTTCATTTCCACCTATTTATAAATCACTAAGTGCCTAATTAAAAAACTCAAACACACAATTTGGTTGTTTCTCCAAGGCAACCTGCAAAACACATGTCAGAAGTTTGATTTGTTGTCTTTGACCATCGAATCTGCATAACACATGTTAGTAGTTTGATTTTTAGTCTTTGTCATGCGTATGCCAAGATCCTGCACAAATAATTAGTACCAAAATCCAAAGCATAGAAAACAGAAAGCAAAAACACCAAAAATTATTTGCATGAATGCATGATTAATTTGCCAAGCTAAATTAATCTAGATGAAGGTTGCATGATTTTGTTTTTTTCAAAATTTTGACCATTTACAGCAGCATAATTAAAAACGTCATAAATTTCTACATATTTATCCAAATTACAAACCGTAAAATGATCTGGAAAGATAACAACGTGATCTAATAAACCCAGAAATAATTTATTTTAATTCTGCACGCATTTTTTTACGTTTTCAATTGATTATGACTGTTTTTTTCTTCGAAGAAAAATCTGCAATTTCTCCACAAAAAAAAAAATCTGCAACTTCACAAAACATTCAAAAAGATATTAGATCCAAGCATGTTCACGTCGGGTTCACCAATTAATGTAGCGTAGAAATTAGGAATCATCAAAACAAGTAGATCAATGGCTCAATCACAAAAACTCATTGCAAATGAACCTAATTCCAAGCACACTCAAGAGAGGTATGAAAACAAAGCATTCAAAATGAAAATTATGCAAACCAGATGTAGAATTGAATACTCCTTCCATGCGGCTCCATTGTTGTTCTTTCCTCTTCAATGGGTTTGTGGATCTCACCTACAAGTGCTCACACAATTGAAAGCAAGATTGATGAAAAGCTCAAGAGTACTAGAAGCGTAAATTCGGTAGTTTGATAAAAATTTGGATTAAGAATCAAGGGATTAAGGGTATTAAGAATCAAGGGATTAAGAATCAAGGGATTAAGGCCTTTGAGTGAAGAAAATCATCCAATTTATAGATAAATTGGAAAAATGATCAAGATTAGCATGAAATTGATATTTAGGCAATTGATTTCAAAAATAGGAAAATTGAGTGGAAAAAGGAAGGTTATGACACCTTCTATGTCATAAATTATGACATATTTCCCATGCAATGGTTAGAGAACTAGGACCTTATGACATCTTGCTATGTCAAGAGTATGACACATGAAGCACAAAAATAGGGAGAACTAGAGACAAGTTAATTAGGTGGAAATTAAAATTAGGAAATAAGAAAATGAGGAAATTAGAAATTTAGAAATTAAGAAATTAGGAAATTAGGAAATTAAGAAATGATGAAATTAGGAAATTAGGTAAATTAATTAATAATTTGTCATTTATTAATTAATTCACAAAAGAGGAATAATTAGCCAATTAAATGAACATTTAATTGTGACAAGAAGACTTAGGATAAATAAATAATTTATTAATCCTAGAGGGAAAATGCCAAACAAGATTAAATGAATAAATCATAAAACCTTGGAAGATGAATTAAGAATGACAATTAGGTCTTGATGTAAGATTGATTTGATGTTGATTCGATCATGATTTTGAATTAATAAATGATTTGATTGATAAATGCGCCGAGGAACAATGACAAATTGATCCAAATTGACATGATTGAAGAGGACAAGGATCGATGACAAATCGATCGTAAAATGACAAGATTGACAAGTTGATAAGAGATTGACAAGATCGACCAAAATCATGATTAAAGATTGTTATCAACAAGACCAAATTCGAAAGCGAGACAAATGAAGAATGCAGAAGAAAGACTCGATGCTCGCAAATGATAAAGACCAAGTGCGTGACATAGGAGAAATGTTAATGCTACGCAAAAACCTGAAATGAGGCAATGCGCAAATGTTAAAGTATGATCTTGCAAGCGTTGACCATTTTTAGGTGTCTACAACTCCTAACAGGGTAAACTATCATAAATAGCTAAACATGTAGCTCTAACTGAGCAACCTTTATTATTGCAGTAGTGAAGTTGTGGGTGCCATTCCCACCACAATTTTTCTCTCTAACAAGAAGTTTCTACGTAACCAAAATATATGTGTTATGGAGTGAATCATGTATGATATTTATTTGTTTTAGCATTATATTATGTTACAACAATTTTCAGTTTACGTTTAACAGTAAAGTTATTATTGAAGAAAATATTTGAAGTAATGATTCACCCCTCCCCTCTCAGTACATTAGCTTTCCATATTGGGCCTAACAGTATTGGTTCCTAACTCATTTAAAATTGAATACCCTAATGGAGTTTCACTGCCCTTGTCCTATGATGGGCAAGATTTAAAGTTGTATCAGTTATAATCATATCTTCTCCTGCTTTGTACATAGGTTTTTGTTGTTTTGTTTGTTTTTCTTTTTGTGTGTTTGTTGTGTTCGAACTTTTTCCTTTTCTTCTTGCGTGTGAAACCAGAGATTTTAAGTTCCATTCCTGGTCCTTCTCAGTCCTGGTCCCCATTAAGAGCCGATGTTACTCCATTATTCATCTTGAACAAAATAATGTGTATTTAATGTTGTTTTCCTCATTCGGTTTGACCCGTCCTTGGCTATGCACATTTTTCTTTATAATTCACTTTTTATGTCCCAATGAACCCATAGGTTGAACCTGCATATTGGTTCAAGGTTCAAGGTTCAACCGGCGTCTTTGTGTGGGTCACGGCTTTGTTTTGTTGTTAAGCGAGCAAGCGCGAATGTGTTAAGTCAGTTTTGAACTTGAACTTTGAACCATTCTTATAGCGGTTCAAGGTTCAAAGTTCAAAGTCTTCCTTTATGTTTGTTAAAAGTCTTCATTCATTCTTGGTGTTGTGTTTAGCCGCAAGGTGGAAGTTCTTTTGTTTTCTCAAGATTGAACTTGAACAACTGAACTTCTTGTTAAATGGTTCAAATTTAAAAAGTTTATTTTAAGTTGGCTCCGAGGATATTAATAACGCAAAGGTGGCGCGACAAAAGAAATATCCTGGGCATATTATATTTAAAAATTCTAATTATGGAAAGAAATCATGAAAACTCAAGCCGTTTGTGTGGAGTTGATATGTAATAAAGAAATTTGTCAGGATCCCATCAAATCATGGGTTATGTCACACGTTCGGATGAATTATCATGAGGCGTGTGTAGGTATCACTCAATATTCTTAGTATGTGAATTCTCAAATTGTGAAAGTGGTAGTTGTTGTTGTTGGAGAAGTGTAGGATGTCGAAGCTAATTTCAACTCCATACTTTTGAGGGTTTCATAGATTTGATGGT
This sequence comes from Cryptomeria japonica, assembly GCF_030272615.1. NCBI lineage: Eukaryota > Viridiplantae > Streptophyta > Pinopsida > Cupressales > Cupressaceae > Cryptomeria > Cryptomeria japonica. Next base: position 694,382,865 of record NC_081408.1, on the reverse strand, counting down.
GGTAACAGAAGAGTTCTGATAATTTCTTCTCTGCTGTGTTACTAGCTCAAAAAGTTAGTATAGGAAAATTCATTGTTTTGGAATAAAATTATGTTCTTTCTAGAAACTGTTTGATGAATGCAAAAGCGACCATTATGAGGCTGACTCTTCCAAAACTTGGTCGTACATCATGCTTAGTTAGTACACTTCCAGAACTGGGTGACACTTCTTTGGCCCAAGCTGACTTAAGAGATTTTTTAGAAAGAGCTAGAAACCTTGAGGCTAACTTGATGATGGAAAGAATTGTTAAAAGCAGCTTGATTGAGGCTGTTGCATTCCCAACTGCTACCCCTTGTCCATAATTAGTGGCATCATGTATGAACAGGTATGATGCTGGTAGTAGGTGCATTAGGACCAGCAGTGGTGAATTGTTAGTAGAAATTAATAGAGAAACGATGATGGCTACAATTGGAATCCTTCATAAAGAGTCATATGAAGATTGGTCCATTGGTACCTCATAAACATTTTTCTCTAAGAAGAAAAGCACATATAAAAGCGTCATTGCAAGGAATTGGCTTCTAAAGGTTCAAAAAGGGGGGTCTTGGTAACCCAAACCTCTTACAAGAGAGCATTTCATGACGGAGGTGCGGGATATTGTGATATTGTTAAACAGACTCAAAGGGAATTCACATGCTTTCTATCGGGAAGACTGGATATATTTTTACATCCAGGTATTGTTAGCTGGTGAGAAATATCTTGACTGGGCACAACTTATTGCTGAAAGGCTTCATGAGGGTTTGAGTAATTTTGTTGCAATGTCCAGTTTTTATATGTCCTCATATCTATTTTATATAGTGGCTTGTACCAGGGAGTGGCAAGGGTTGCATCATGAGCTTTGGGTGGATGGCATGAAGGTTTATGACTATTATCCACACCTGCAACAATGGAGATATGTAGAAAATGTTACAAGATGGAATGATGTTTTTACAAGAAGTCTTTTCTTTGAACTGTAGAGAGACACAAATAAAAGAATGTTAGTTGAGGCCATGGAGCTAGTTAGTATATATGGAAGCTATTTTATCCAATTTCCCAGATTTACTTACATTAGAGTGGGGGGCTTTGAAGGTGAATCATTCAAATTGCCTAGGTATGTCTTTGATAGTTATGTGGTTATTGAAGTTTGCAGACAACTTGCCCACATTGATAAAAGGTTAGGGGAGAAGAGTAAATCTAGAGTTGCCTTCCCAATTGAACTTGGATATTATAGTTGTAATTTTGTTTGTGATGCTTTGAACCTAGAGTTAGAGTTCAAGAAGCTGAATTTACAGCCCTACATTGCTCGATGAAAGTTTGATAGCAGAGGCTATGTGGTAGAACATCTAAATGTTGATGTCAATTTCTTTCATGAACCCCAATTAGAATAATAGTGGGAAAATTTTTGTGATGAATTTGAAGTGAGAAGGAGATTGTGGTCAAGGTTCACTCTATAGGAGATTGTTACAATGAGGTTGTCGATAAATGTGGCAGGAATACAAGAATAGGAGGGGGAAGATGCATTGGATCCTGAATTCAATGTAAGGGTTCAAGGGCAACCCATCCCTGAAATTGAATAGGATAGGAGAGAAGAAGAAAGTATCCTTGCCAAGTCCTTCAATGTCATAAGGAGAATGAAGAAGTTGTTAAGGGACCATAAATTTAGAAAGGAGCCAATTATTACTCCTAAAGAATTAACAATTGGTCCACTTCGTGCTACAACACAGATTCCTACTTCCTCCTCTAATGTAATTTTTGATGTTGTAGGTGCCACAAGGCCAAAAATTGGAGAGGTTCAAACCAAGAGGTCAAAGAAATACCCATTTAGTTCCTCAGCGAATCGAGCCACCTGTTTGAGGAGCATAAAGTAAAACAAGGAACCAATGGCAGACCTGATTATTGTGGACTTAGATTCAAGCGAAGAAACCCAAGTGACCATGGATGAACAAGTGTTAAATAATCCTTCATTACAGGATGCAGATGCAAAAAAAAAAACCTGAAGAAAATCCAAATCTGATGAGCACCATGACTGTTATTGATCCACCCGATTATCAGACACCTCCGCCCAAAGAAACTTCTAGTACTTCTTGATGGCTTGGAGCTTCAATTGGAAATAAACACAATGTAGTTCCTATTATCATTCCTATGAAGGATATGGTTAGTAAGTTCCTTGGGAAAATATCCAAACCCAAAAAGCTTAAAACAGAGGCTATGATGGAGGTTGATGATGAAACAGGGCACTGGATAGCGGAAGTAGCTAAGCCTATCTCAGATAAAGACCTAGAAAAAGCCACTAAAAAGGATTTTATTGTTGAGAAAATTGACTTGGGAATTGCTTCAAGAGCTGTGGATGCCAAACATTTAGAATCCTCCACTAAAAGACTGATATCGAGAACCTGGAAAGATGAGAAGGACAATGGGAATTGAAACAAGTTGTTACACAGATAGCAGAATATATCAATGCCTTACATCACCCGATTCCTCAACCTCTGACACAGATTACATTCTCTTTTGACCCTAAATCACCAGTAAATCAAAAGCTATTGGATTAGGTCAAAAGAAGTCGTATGATAGCTGAGGTTTTTGATGAGTGGCTTGAGTCCATAATGCAGCAAGGCACATACTACATTGTTAGCCTAATCAAGGTATATGATGATGCTATAACTGTGAGTAAAGAGCTGGAGTTGGAAGCTACAATATGGGACAAAGAAAGAAATAAATGGGTAGCAGTCTTAACACAGATGAATGATGTACAAAAATTTGGGGTCATGAAATTTCTTGCTGAGAAGCTTGTGGATAACTTGGATGACAATGTATTGTATGTATCAAGAAAAAATGTTGAATGGAGAAACTCAATTATTAAACAGGGTCACAAAAAATCCATCAAATTATTAAAAGGATTAAAAGAGCTCATTGATACTAGTGCACTACAAAAAGTATGTTAGGAACACACAAGACAAACAAGTCAAAATGTTGGTGTTAGTAGTATCAATCATAAATGAAATACAAAAGAAACTACAGTCCTAAGCATGCATATCAAGAGAGATATAAAACATATTAAAGAAAGCATACAAAAATAGAGAAAAGACACATAACACTCCCAAATGCTTGCCAACATGCTCATAGTTGCTCCTGTCCAAGTTTCACATGAGTTTAGCCCTTAGCTTTTTGCACTACTATGGATATCTTATGGAGATTTAAGATTATGAAAATGACTAATAAAAGACTATACAAATGCAAGCAAACTAGATATGAGAAAATACCTAATTAATCTATATTGATTTTAGCCAAAATAACAATTTAGATATGATTTGCTCCTAAAATGCTCTCTCAATTTTAGTATAAATTTAGATGCATAGAAGATTTTTGGATTTGGATATAAAAGAAATGGGCTCTATTTATAGAAAAAATAGAGCAATGGATGGTTGAGATTGAGTAATCTCAACAAGGGTCAGGATTGATGGGTTTATGATCCATGTGAGGGTTTTCAACCCAATCCCAGGATGACAAATGTCATCATGAGATGGTTTGAGAGGAGAGGGAAGAAGCATTAAATGCTCGAGATGACATGAAGGTTAGCTTGGGAGGTAAGGTTAGTCTTGAGTTGAATGAATAAAGCCTTTATCCAATGAATAATGCCTTTATCCAATAGATAAACTCTTGTGAAAGAGTTAGTGGGGATAACCATGGTTATGTAAGATCCATAAATGGTTATGCAAGAACCATTAATGGTTTGGAAGACTTTAGGGGTTAGCTTTTTGGAGACATAAAGTATTTAATTCTTTTCAAAGACTTTGGAGGCTTTGAGAAGTGACTTCAAGTTGCTTAGGAATGTGACAATAATAAAGGGATGATTAGGCTAATTAGGAATGGTTAGAAGAATCTAGAATGGGTTTAGGATGCAAGTGGGTTTGGTGGGTGAGGAAAAATAGGATTTTTAATTAAAATAAAATTATTTTATTTCAACAAAATAGGTGCAACTTGTATTTGTAGGAGAATGCAAGTGGGGGAGGGGGGGGGGGGTGGGGTGGGGGGGGGTAGTTTAGGGATTTAAATAGATGTTTTATTATTTATTTAAAAGAGGAAAAAGGGGTTAAATTAAATAAATGTACTTTATTCATTTAATTGATTTTTGAGTGTGGCAATGAATTAATCTAAATAAATTGAATAATTTATTTAATTAATAGGAGAAGAGGTTGAGGATGAATTAATTAAATATTAATTTAATTAACTGATGACTAATGGTTAAATAATAAAATAAATAGTAGATATTCATTTAATTAAGTGGACAGATTTATGTGACTACATTTGCCCCTCTTTGAGACGGTGTGGTTTATCGCGTTGTTTCAAAGAAAGAAAAATAGGTGTGAAGAGATATGCCCCATAAATGTTAATTTAATGGGTGGTATGCCCCCTCGAGAGATGGGCCGGAAAATTTCAAAAAATCGAGTGATCTCTCGAAAAAGAGAAAGAAGTTGGGGGTAGGTAGGATAGAAGAATTTAGAGATAATGGTGAAAGAATGGGAGAAGATGGAGTGAATACGGAGAAATGGCAAGCCAGTGAGTACCTTTTGGTCATGTAGGAGATACGGTGCAAATGCAGTGTTGTGCTTTTGATTGATGCTATACAATTGATCAAAATTGGTTGGATAATCTGGTGCAATCAATTGAATTGCCCCAGTTGAGTCAAAGCATGATAGTTGATGTCATTTGTTCTCTTGGACATGATAAAGTCTGAGTAAGTGAATCAAAGTGACTTGTGGTGACTTAGACAATTTATGTAATTGCCCAATGAAGTCAAGGTATTTGAAGAAAAATAATCGTTGAGACTTAGACAATTGATGTAATTGTCTGTGTTGATTGTGTTTGATTGGTTGATTAATTGATAGTGTTTGCGTTGTAGATTTTTTGTGGTAAATCATAGCAACCCTGTTGAGACTAGGTCATTGGGATAAATGTCTGTTGTAGTCTAGGTTTGCCATAATCAATTACCTATTGAGAATCAAAGATACTTGATCAAAAAGTATCTATTGATAGTCTAGGTGTGTGTGAGTCAATGTGCTTCTGTAGACAGAGTAACTTTCTTTTCTTATAGGATGACCTGGGATGGGAAATGCAACCCCTCCTATTAGAGATGGACGGTGACGAACGTGGCTTGATAGGGTTGATGGGACACAATGTAAGGTATGTGATGCTGATGATAGAAATTAGGGGGGGAGGGGGAGATTCAATGTGAGATAGAAGGTATGGAGGACCTAGGACTCATTCCTATGGAAGTAGATCGAAAAAAGAGAGTATCCATTGCCATTACTATGTATGAATGATATGTAGCAATATGGATGTATGGATGGATGGAATGCAACAAAATGCAATATATATAGATGAGATGAAATGATGATCCATAGATTATTCATAGTGCTTTATTTTCATCATCGATATTGGTAGTACTATTCTTAGCCAAGGTAGAAGGAATCAAGTTTGAGCCTTTCACCTATAAGCAAACATTTATAGACAAGGAAAAGTGACCCTCCATCCTGGTTCTTGTGCAAATAGTCGAGGTATACGTTGTAGTCAATAAGTCATAGTGATCCATGACTAGATTTTGCATAGGACCATGTAGCTTAGTGAACTTCCCACATAGACACCATTAGTACATACCCCAAAGCTTCATTGGAACAATCCATAGACAACAAACAAAGAAAAAGATATTAGGAGTCATCCCGGATACTCTAATCACTTGTGGATATCCTGGAGTAGCGTAGGAACTTGATATGAATAAATAAATAAATAAATAAATAACAAACTGACCAAGTACTTATTAACTTAAACATAATTTTCTTGTCAAAGAAAATGTTACCATGTCTTGTCTATGAGGAAGGATGTATCCTTGTGAAGACAATAATGCGTAGATGTTTTTGATTGGTTGGTTGATTTAATAAGTGATCATCGTTTGAGTAGCTCAAAATGTTTGTTTGGTTTCTGTTGTAATGTGTATGTACAAAGAATAATATATGTTGCAATGTTTTTGATTGATTTTTGATGTTTTTGACATGCTTTTGGATTTTGTGAGGGTTTTTTGAATGTTTTTGGTATTATTGTGAGTTTTTATGAATGTTTTTGGTATTATTTCCAGCTAATTTTGAATGAGGAACTCAATGAATCACAATTATTGTAGAATCCACTTCCATCAGTAGGTTAAGAGAATTGCCCCCAGTTTAAACGTCACTATGAAAGTGAGATGCAAGACACATGAAGTACTAACCCTGATTGCAGATCAATGACAAGCCATGGTGTAAATAATGGACGAATGGATGCAATGGATGTGATCACAACAAGTCTAAAAGACAATGGAGCCATAGCCTTTGCGAGTGGCACCTCTTTGCCAGGTTTTCACCATCGTACTTACCCAAGGTGCCACCGAAGTGGTTTTCAACGTTTGGATGCATGATTTTTCTTTACTATTTTCTTGATTTTTTTGTGTTTTCTCCAGGACATTGTTTTGAATGTTTTTGGTATTTTCTAATATAGTGTGGAGCCTGATGCTCTGTACAGCTTATGTATGAAACCATTTGAGGTGCATGTTGTTGATTGGATCGGCTAGCGGTTCCCCTTCTGAAGTTGCCAACTGATATGCCTTGATGTTCTCTGTTTGGTTGGTTGCGAAGATTCTCCCTAAGAGCAAGATCACCTACCTCAAATGTATGAGGTTTAACCTGATGATTATAGCTTCTGCTCATGCGCTGCTGATAAGCCTTGAGGTGGTTGTATGCAGCTTGTCATCATTCATCAAGCAGTTCCAAGTCCTGAAGATGGGAGACCCGATATGCTTCATCATCTATCAGATTATGCAAAGAGACCTGAAGAGATGGTATTTCAACCTCGATAGGTAGGATGGCTTCTACTCCATAGACCAGTGAGTACGGAGTTACGCTTGTAGGGGTTCGAATGCTAGTTTGATATGCCCATAGTGCTGGATTTAATCGAATGTGCCAATCACGACCAACATCATTAACTGTCTTTTTAAGTATCCTCAATATGTTTTTGTTTCATGCTTCGACTTGACAATTTCCTTGTGGGTAATAGGGAGTGGAAAAATGGTGTTGGATGTGAAATTTCTCACAGAGCTCACGGACATCCCGATTTTTGAAAGGAAGGCTGTTATCTGTGATGATGGACATGGGTACACCATACCGATAGATGATGTAATTAAGGATGAATAAGGCGATCTTCTTGCCGGTGACTTGGGTAAGTGGAACGACTTCAATCCACTTTGTGAAGTATTTTGTGGTGGTAATGATAAATTTATGGCCGTTGGATGAAGATGGATGAATTTTACCCACAAGGTCAAGTCCCCATTGACAAAAGGGCCACAGTGTTGTGATTGGTTGCAATTCTTGTGCTGGTGCATGTATTAGGTCTCCATGAACTTGGCACTTCTTGCATTTTCTGACAAAATAGTAGAGTCTTTTTCCATGGATGGCCAATAGTATCCTGTGCGCATGATCTTATTTGCTATCGAATGACCTCTTGAGTGAGCCCCACAAATTCCTTCATGTACCTCTTCCAAGGCCTTTGTTATCTCATCTTGTTCCAAACATAGAAGGAGAGTACCATCAAGACTTTGCCTGTATAGGGTGTCGGCAATGATTGTGTATCGAGCGGTTTGGCAGATGAAGGTTTTTCATTGGTTATTGGATTGGTTAGGAGGAAGTGTGTGATCACAAAGGTAAGTTAAGAACTCACTGTACCATGAGGATTTAGAACTGACTAGGCAACATATGATTTCAATTTTGGGGATATCATACGTGGGGATCCAAAGATGTTCTACCAAGAACTCGTAGTGTGTTGAATTTTATGGAAGATCTAGGAGAGATGCAATTATAGTCATTGCGTCGACAACTCGATTATGATATCTAGGTACTTGCTTAAATGTGATAGTTGTAAATGATTCTTTGTAACTATCCACCATCCTTTTATATGGCATGAGCTTATCATCCTTAGTTTGATACTCATCGGTGACTTGTCGGATGACTAGCTGAGAATATCCATATACCTGTAGCTCTTTTAGATGCCATTGTATAGCCAATCTGAGTCTTATGATCAAGGCCTCATATTCTGCTATATTATTGGTGCATGGAAAAGTGAGCCTGCATGACTTTGGGATGCTGTCACCTTGAGTTGTGATGAAAAGAATACCTTCCCCCGAGCCATGTCTGGTATATGAGTCATCAAAATAGAGCTTCCACGGTTGTGTATCTGTGATCATGAAGATCTCTTCGTATGGAAAATTGGAAACAAGAGGATGGTCACCTGCAAGGGGTGCATCGATCAACTGATCTGCAATAGCTTGCCCCTTGATAGCCTCGCGGTCCACATATTCGATATCAAATTCACTCAAGATCATAACCCATTTGGCCAAACGGCCTGTTAATGTTGCCTTGCTGAGTAGGTATTTGAGTGGATCAATTTTGGCAATGAGTTGTACCTTGTGCGTTAACATGTAGTGCCTCAATTTAGTGGCTCTCAAAATTACTGCTAGGCAAGTTCACTCAATAGGTGTGTATACAACACTTTCTTTTCCTTCTGCATTGTGTTGTGCCAACAGTACTCCTAATGCCGTATTTGTAGCTGAAATATATAACAATAGAGGTCTATTTGGATCTGGTGGAATCAACAACGGTGTATTCATCAAGTAGTCTTTAAGCATTTGGAATGCTTGGTGGAACTTTGTATCCCATTGAAAGTGGATATTTTTGTGTAATAGATGCGTGAAGGGATGACACTTATCAACCAATTGTGCAATGATTCTCCGAATTGATTGTAGCCACCCTTGTAGTGTCCTTAACTGATTGATGTTCTTGAGAGGTGGCATGTCCATGATTTCTTTGACTTTTGCCAGATCTACTTCAATGCCTTTTCTTGAGACAATGTAGCCTAAGAGATTCCCTGAGGTTACTCCAAAGACACATTTCTTTGGATTAAGACGAACATGATATTGCTCTAATCTGTCAAAGATTTGACCCAGTATTTCCAGATGACCTTCTCTTGTTAATGATTTAGCTAGTAAATCATCGATATAATGTTCCATTATGGTGTGCATCATATCATGAAAGATGGTAATCATAGCTCTTTGATAGGTTTCCCCTACATTCTTCAGACCAAATGGCATCACATTCCAACAATAGGTTCCCCATGGACATGTGAAAGCAATTTTATGTTGATCCTCTGGAGTAATATTAATCTGGTTGTACCCTAAAAAGCCATCCATAAGAGAAAGCATTGCATGACCCGCTGTTAGATCGACAATCATGTCAATGTTTGGTAAGGGGAAGTCATCTTTAGGGCATGCCTTGTTCAAATATCTGAAGTCTATGCAGATATGGATGCCCCCATTAGGCTTGCTGACATGTACAATGTTGGAGATCCAATCTGCATAATCGATTGGTCGGATGAAACCAACATCTAAGAGATTTTTGAGTTCTACCTTGACAAGAATAACAATCTGTGGGTGCATCTTTCTGAGCTTTTGTTTTACAGGTTTAGCTCCTTCTACCATGGTTAGGTGATGCATGACCAAATCAGGATCTAAGCTAGGCGTGTCTGCATAAGACCATGCATAGTTGATTTGACACTTTTGGAAGAATTCCACAAACTTTGGTTGTTCCTCTGGAGTTAATAGAGATGCCAAATGTATTTGGTGAGGAGTATTAGGGGTCCCCACATTGAATTCTTTTGTTTCTTTAATTAGGATCATCGATCTCTCCTGATTTGTACTAGAGGAGAGGATGTCAAACCTTTCATCTGCAGGCGCCTTAGAGAGGTTTTCACCTTTGGATACACTCTTTATTTTTACTTTTTTGGGATCAAACAATGTCACAGTGTGGTTTTCACTAGAAGATTCATGTTTTGTTGTGATTTTTTTGCAGCTGAAAGGTTTGGCATCTGCCCCAAAGTATGTTGCGTTATTAAGTTTGATGGCAAATCCAACTTAATCATCCCCGCTTGGTATGTTATCCCGTAATTCTAAAAAGTCGATGAGTGCCTCATCATTTTGGAAGTGATTAAGACATGGGGGATTTGGCTATTTCCAATCGATTAGCTCGGGGTGGATGATAGGCATGACCTCATTGATTAGGTTGAGTTCAGAGGAGGTGTCAGTGAGGGTTAATATAGATGAGTGAAGTTCATCGATAGTACTCTCATTGTCAGATTCTGGTGTAGGATTTGACGTAGGGCCTGTGGGAGTCGCTTCTTGCTCAGGAACCTAAAAGGTTTTGATCCATGCCTCTCCATAAATTGGGATATCTTTATGAGGTGGTGGAGGCAATGTGTCTTCCTCATCTGAAGTATTTAGATTCACTGAATCAAATTCCCACTCATGCGAATCGGTCTCTGCATCACTCTCTAACATCCGATTACTGTACCATGCTGGGATGTCTTTTGTATTGAAGAGTCAATTGGTCACGGGTTTGTGCTCTTTTGGAGGTGGGATTGTTGGCAGGATTATCAGTGTTGTTGATGCTTCTATTGGGAGTATCTGTGTCATTGGTATAGTTGGTGCTACTACTACTACTGATGGGATTAGTGGTGCTATTGATGCTGCTGATGGCTTTGATGCTACCGATGGGATTATTGGTGTTGTTGATGTTGTTGGTGCTAGTGTTGTTATTCTCAATTTGGTAGGTGCAGTTGGTACAATTGCTGGGAGTATCGATGCTACAGATATAATCAAGGATGGCCTCCTTGGAGTAACTGTTTGATAGATGGGTTTGTTGGGTTTACCTTTGAATCTGAGGTTAGGAAGAGATTCCTTTTGAAAACCTACTCCCGTTTTATCTTTGGGTTTCAACTCAGGTTGTAAGGGCTCGTGTTGTCCCTGTTTGTAGTGTCCCAAAGCACTCTAGCCATCATATCCCATTCTTTGTATGATAGTGAGGCCTTTGCCATATTTATCAGTGGGAAGCTTAGCCTGTGGGATTTCTGTGTTGATAGGATCTTTGTAGATCCATTCTACCAGGTCCTCATCTATGGTTTCCTCTTCCTGACTTTTACCAGGGATGACTTGTGCCAAAGTGCATGCTTGCTTGGCTAGTGATGGTTGAAGCAACTCTTGAGGCTTGCCATGAGTTCTAGGGGAGGTGGGTAATTGCCTAGCACAAAAGAGTTGGCTAAGATTATTTTCCTCGGGACCTTCCTCAGTCAATTACATTTTCATCTTCTCTTGCTTTGGTATAGGGGTGATCGAACTAGAAAGAGAAGCTAGATTAACATATGAGGTGGAAGGGATAGCTTCTCTGTTATTAGGTACAGTAATCTCTGGCTGATGGATAATATTGTTACAATATGCAAATGGATTTGCATCGCCAAGGATGGTGATTTCTACACCGTTATGGGGAAACTTGATACACTGATGGTAGATAGATGGAACGGCTTGCATGGCATGTATCCAAGGTCTTCCTAACAAAAGATTATATGGCAAAGGAAGGTCCAAAACTTGGCAAACAATATGCTTCACCACTGGCCCCACTCTAATAGGTAATACAACAACTCCTTTGGAAGAACACTCTGCATCGTCATAGGCCTTAATGGTTATCTTTTTATTGGCATCCATTAATTCTACCACATACCCCAATGTTGTGAACAACTGCAAGGTGCATATATTCAAGCCGGATCCAGTGTCAATCAAGACTCACTTGATTCTATGTTGGTTTACAAATCCTTCAATGTGAAGGGATGCATTATGTGGTTGTTGGAATGAAGCATTATCACTTTCAGAAAAAATGAGGCATGGTGATGACCTGAGACTGCCAACCATGGCTTGAACTTAATCTGTGTTGAGGTTGGCAGGGACTGACGCCTCTTGGAGAGCTTGAACCAAGATTGTTTTGTGTGAAGGGGATAAGCGCAAAAGCTCTAATATGGATATGAGTGAGGCATTTTATCCAATTGTTCCACAAGATTATATTGCTTGGGCAGGGGTGTTGTTCCTTGTGGTGCTGCTCGAATGGTAATCTTTCTACGATATGTAACAATATTGCATGTAGGATTTGGATCTTTGATGGTGAGGGTTGCAACTTGTTCATCAATGTTATAGAGGTGATTCATAGTATAATTATAGGAAACTTGTGTATATTTAGTTGTAGTATCTGTGTTTCGCCCTGAGGTGGAAGGACCCCTTTGATCATGTGATGGAAGTGGATTCTTGAACATTAGATGATCGTCATTGGATGTTTTAGGGTCATGTCATTCTATTTCAATTTCTCCTCTATCAATAAGATTTTGAACAAGATGTTTCAGTCGATGGCAATTGCTCATCTTATGCCCTTTTCCCTAGTGGAATTCACAATGTTCATTATCTCTCCACCATGGAGGTTGGCCCTGAGGTTCATAGTTAATGTTTTCGGTAAGGTCACAAGATTAGAAGAGACCAATTGATGCAAAATAGTTTTGATAGGTCCCCCTAAGGGTGTGTACGTGTGTTTTGGTTTGTAGTTTTGTTTTCGTTGTCTTGGTTCTTCTTGTGGCACATTGCGACCCTGATTTTGTGGATGAGTGATGATGTTGTTTTTAGGAGGGGGATTGTGTCTTGCAAACCTGACCACAGGTTCTGCAATTTTTACTGTTCATGCATCCACTATCCTATCATTGACAACATTCTTATTCTTGTTGTATAAATTGGGTTTATAACTATTATAACATGGGCGAGGGCCATCTTTGGGTTCATTGTAGATTTTGATAAGTCCCTTTTTGATAAGGGCTCATTCACATTTTAATCCTTGAGTGATCATCTCTTCAAAGGATTTTGTACCCTTCATGTCTAAATGGAATTCCATCTCATCATTCAAGTTGGAAATAAATATTTCCACTAGTTATTTTTCAAGAAAATTAAGAGAACGTCTACTAGACAGTTGCCTCCACTGTTGCTAGAAAGTTGAGAACAACTCCCCTGGTTTTTGTTTGGTGTTGCATAGACCTGCCATGGTAACATCTCATTCTATGTTATGTGCATAATGAGCGATGAATTTTTTAACTTGTCCCTCAAATGTTCTAATGCCACCTAGTAATCGGGAAAACCATTGTGTGGTTGTGCCTCCCAAACTCTTGAGGAAAAAGGCGCATTACATAGGTGTCCTCATAGGCCACCTCTAAACAAGCTGAGTGAAATTCTCATACATGATCTCTAGGGTCTCCTTTTCCCCTATAATTTTAAAACTTAGGTGTTGTGAACCCTCACGGAAAAGGTAGCATATGCATGTTCCTATCAAAAGGATAGGGACAAATATCGCTAAGTGAAAATCGAGTAGTCTTCACACCACTATTGAGTTTTTGAGCGAGATTTTCTACTTGTTGTCTCAACATGTCTATTTTTGTAGGAGGAGGAGGTGGGGGATTCCCTTGATGATTAAGGTCATATCGGAAGTAATCCCTACCTCTTCCACCATCATTACGGCTATGTTGTTCATATGTCTGTCATATCCGTGCGGTATCAAAGTCAGAGGGTAGTTTGGCACCCTCTTGAGCAAGTCTCAGAAAATGAGCATCTGCGTTGTTTCTAAGGATTTCATCAAAGAGTTTATTAAGCTTGGGATTGTGTTGTGCTCTTTCGATATCTTCAGAAGTTGGAGTGCTAGGATCTTCATCATTTGTGCCTCCTCCAATGGCTTCTTGGAAATCATTGAGGTTTTCTTCCTGCTCATCTTCAATCTCTGGTTGTCGGTTTCTCATTGATCTTGTTTGAGCCATGTTGTTTGAAATTTTTGAGGTTGGTGAAAGTGATTATGAGGTGGTGATTAAATGTTTGATGGAAGATGAGTGTTTGTGAAATGTTTAGAAGATGGATCTCTAACACTGAAGGTTGGATGTTACCAAAGTTCTTTGTGAATTGCTCTTGTGTTTTCAACAATTTTGATGTGATAAGGTATAACAAGGTTGAGATGTGTTACAAACCAAGCTACCTAGAAATGAGAGGATGCACTCATAAACTAGTTTTAACCTATGTAGAAATGCCTCTTAGAATGATTGATCCTAGATGTAGAGACACTCTAAAAGTGATTTGTTGGTTTGATTTAAGCAATATTTAAAAGAACTTAGGACAAGACCTTTTTGTGTTTTGAGAGTTGAATGGTTTTGTGAAGGTGAAAGTGGATAGAATATAGACCTCAATAAAAACTTTATGTCACACAGGGGGTTTCTACTTCTTCCTCTCTCTTAGGGGTTGGTGGTTCCCCTCGAGCTACGTTGTAGGTGATACAAATTTCTGGAAAGAAAGCAGGGTTGATCTTGCCTCCTTGGTTTTTGTGATAATCCAAGGCTCTATACTGAGTAAAACCTCTAGTTTTTCAAAGGCTCTTTGTTGAATTTGTTGGATTTGCCTTGGAGATACAAGTGCATATGGCACAAGAAGGCTCTGTGTGAGAGAAAAATTTGTCTATTGATATAGAAAAACTTCTTTCTTTTGATAAGAGCTTTTGAAATAAATTGTCTCTTTTTCAATGTGGTCTTTTGATGAAGACTCCTTTTTCTCAAGATGTGAGTGATGGTCATACACACTTGATACTTGTTTCACTTGTTGATCTTGTGTTGTTTATCAATGTTTGAGGTAAATTTGTTGGATGAAAACTTGGTTTAAAATTATTCTGAATTTCTTTGACAAGAAAACACAGCAAGCACACAAGCACAATAACCTTGCCCCTTTTCAACAAAAGACAAAAATAGGTGTGGGTCTAAATCAACCCAATCATGAACTTTGTTGACCCTTTTTACAAATGTATTTTATGTATCCCAAAGCTTGAAGTTGGCTCAATTTTTTACTGGTCTGACACAAGACGAATACAACTCAAACACACTTTATCCCTAAGGTCAATGGCTAGTTGTGATATTTTCAGCCCACATCTTGATATTTCTTCGGCTTTGGTACTACATACCTTATCAATCTCGTCGTGGCAGGTAAGGATGCCATATACTATGTCTTGCGCGAGCATAACAGATAGATGATCCCTATGATGGGGGAGTCGCCACTTTTATCAAGCTACAAGTAGCCTTTCAAAAAGCCCTATTTCTACTCAAGGAAATATGTATGGTGAGTATCTTGGGAGAAAAACCATCTATGCTCTTGCACTGAACTTTTCACAAATATCCTCAATCAATAGAATGGGTAAGCTTCTATAATAAAAGGTGTTTAGTAATGTTCGATGTCTTTGGACGTAAGTTCATTCTGTAGTGACTCACTTAAGAGCCTTGTAACTTGTGGTGGGGCTCATATGTCCTTTCGACAAGTTACATTGTAGAAACAACTACACCCAAGGCTACAACTTTCTCTCTCACATAATTTCTATAGAGGCTCGAAGGATTTATCGCGCAAGGTCTTTCCCAAGAGTGATGTGTCTATTGGCATGCCTCTCTTAAAAATAAAATATTTTAAGCATTACTAACACTTTTCTCTTGCACCTAGGACCACGAGAGCCAAGGGAGAGGATAGTGTGTGTTAGAAGTAGGACCACTCTACAGATTTTTGCACAAGTGTGCCAAACACTAAAAATACTAGTTCTTTTTAACTGGTTCATTGTGATGTGATCTATATGCTATTTGGAGATTTTACTCCAACAAACATGGTGTTCTTTTTAACTTCAAGGCAATTTGTTTGCTAACTAGGAAATTGAAAAATCGATCAACTAAATTGAAAGCACGTTACTCAAAGTAAAAGCGAGTTTGTAACAAAAAAGGACAAGTTGTTTGTTCTTTTTAACTTGCAAAATAAAAAGTTGATTGTGAAGTTTTAACCTTGCAAGAAATGAAATTTGTTTTGTTTATTTTAAGAACCAAAATGACAGATTTGTTCCTAACTTGAAAGAAAACAAAGTTGTTTGTTTGTTTTGTGGTTCCTTTTAACTTTGCAAAATTAAATTCCTTTTAAGCCCCAAATTGAAAATTTTATTTATTTTAGTCTAAAGAAAAATGAAGTTGATTTTAATTCAAAATGGAAAGTGAATTCTTTTTAATCCAATCTTTAAAAGAAAATCTTAGAAAGAAAGCAAAAAAAAAATGAAAAAATAAACTTTCTAAGTCCCTAACTCCGCGAATCCTGCAACAAGAAGTTCGAAAACCTGCACAAAAAATGAAAATAGTTAGTGAAAAAGAAAGTTCGGAGGGCTTCTACAAGCCTAAAAATTTGATTTTCGGTTACAAAATATTTTTCTTTCACTCTTTGTTACAAAAGCGCTACTCTGTGTAAACATAGAAGCGCTACTTAATACAGATGCACTAAAAGACTGACAATAGAGCTAAAAGATCACCAAACGCGCTACTATATGAACATACACGCTAAATTTAAAAACTGTCAAACCAAATGAATTCTCTATCAGACAGAGAGCACAAAAGCGCTAAAATGGTGACAAAGGTGCTATTTAAACAACAAAAGCGCCAGAACTTAGACAAAAGCACCAGAACTCAGACAAAAGTACCAGAACTCAGACAAAAGCGCTAACTCCTCAGTTGTTGAAAGCGCTAAAACATGTTCAATAGTGCTAAAGCGCAACCTGTGTGGCAATTTTAACAATTTTAAAAAAAGTTAGTAGTTTTATATCAGAAGGTTATGTGTTCGATTCACATCGGGTTCACCAAATGATGCATTACAAAAAGGATGTTAGGAACACACAACACAGACAAGTCAAAACGTTAGTATTAGTAGTATCAATCATAAACGAAATACAAAAGAAACTACAATCCTAGGCATGCATATCAAGAGAGATATAAAACATATTAAAGAAAGCATACAAAAACAGAGAAAAGACACAAAACACTCCCAAATGCTTGCGAACATGCTCATAGCTGCTCCTCCCTTGTTCCTCTCCTCTCCAAGTTCCACATGAGTGTAGCCCTCAGCTTTTTGCACTACTATGGATATCTTATTGAGATTTAAGATTATGAAAATGACTAATAAAAGACTATGCAAATGCAAGCAAACTAGATATGAGAAAATACCTAATTAATCTATATTGATTTTAGCTAAAATAACAATTTAGATATGATTTGCTCCTAAAATGCACTCTCAATTTTAGTATAAATTAGATGCATACAAGATTTCTGGATCTGGATATGAAAGAAATGGGCTTTGTTTATAGGAAAAATGGAGCAATGGATGGTTGAGATTGAGTAATCTCAACAAGGGTCAGGATTGATGGGATTATGATCCATGTGAGGGTTTTCAACCCAATCCCAAGATGACAAATGTCATCATGAGATGGTTTGAAAGGAGAGGGAAGAAGCATTAAATGCTCGAGATGACATGAAGGTTAGCTTGGGAGGTAAGGTTAGGCTTGAGTTAAATGAATAAAACCTTTATCCAATGAATAATGCCTTTATCCAATGGATAAACTCTTGTGCAAGAGTTAGTGGGGATAACCATGGTCAAAGCAATGAATGCTTGAAGAAGCCCATGAGTTAAATGGGGGTTGAGTTAGAGGGAAAGTCTCTAACCATGTGGGTGAGTTGAGTTTAACCATTAATGTCTATGTAAGAGCCATAAATGGTCATGTAAGAACCATTAATGGTTTGGAAGACTTTAGGGGTTAGCTTGTTGGAGACATAAAACATTTAATGCTTTTCAAAGACTTTGGAGGCTTTGAGAAGTGACTTCAAGTTGCTTAGGAATGTGACAATAATAAGGGGATGATTAGGATAATTAGGAATGGTTTAGAAGAATCTAGAATGGGTTTAGGATACAAGTGGGTTTGGTGGGTGAGGGAAAATGGGATTTTTAATTAAAATAAAATTACTTTATTTCAACAAAATAGGTGCAACTTGCATTTGTAGGAGAATGCAAGTGGGGGGGTAGTTTAGGGATTTAAATAAATGTTTTATTATTTACTTAAAAGAGGAAAAGGGGTTAAATTAAATAAATGTGCTTTATTCATTTGATTGATTTTTTAGTGTGGCTTAATGAATTAATTTAAATAAATTGAATAATTTATTTAATTAATAGGAGAAGAGGTTGAGGATGAATTAATTAAATATTAATTTAATTAACTAATGACTGATGGTTAAATAATCAAATAAATAGTAGATATTCATTTAATTAAATGGACAGATTTATGTGACTACAGATACGATGCAGAAAGATTTGAAATGCATCGATATACAGCTCCTGAAAGATGATGGACAGACGATCGAACTAGCAACAGATATGATCAAAACCTTTAAGGAGAGGGTGTAGCTCGTTAAAGAAACAAAGTCTCTAACTACAAATGACTTCTCCAAGGTGGCTAGGATAGAATCAATGTTAGCGGTTTGCTTTGATCATCTGGAAGTGCATGAAATTAAAGTCATGCATGTGAACATGGATAAAGAAGTTTGGAAACAACGCATTCTGCATATTGGACTCCTGCACTATCAGGTCATCCTCAATTTCTCAACGACACACTTGGAGTGGCGGAATGCATGTGGTACTGTGACAAAGCAGGACAAATCAGTAGCTTCCTCTACCACGTTGGAGTCTTGATCGATTTATGGATGAGCTGTCATTCTGTCCATGGCTCTTGGTCATTTAAGTTTTATCCAGTTTTAAACAAATAGTTTCTTTTAACTCTAGGATAGAGTTTAAGAACTTGGGTTATTTTCAAAAAACTATTAGCCTCGAGGCTATATATGTAATTAAGCAAGCTTTATTGATGGTCCAAAAAAATTTGATTTGAATTGGCAGACTTAGTTTTCTTTTGAATTCTCAATGAAGATATTTTATATATTAATGAAATGATATATTTTGCACGGCCTTCAAATCTGTGTGTTTGAATGATAGAGCAAATCTCTATTGGGATATATGTTTGTATGCAAAATATTTTACTTCATTGATTATCAACTTATTATAAGTTTGTGAATTCATTGATTAAGAAAATTAGTTGTATGTTGTCATTTAAATGATTTTGATCCCCCTTGTCCTTTGAGGCATGAGTGAGTATCAATCAACATTTATGCTACATTGAGTATACTTGGTGAAATAAGTTTTACATAAAAGTGAAATGTTCAAAGTTTAATTATGTGAGCTTTACATTTATGAATAATTATTTTGTAGCATTCATATTGTGTTGACAAATGGATGTGAAGGCCTTTCTCGCTTTCTAGTAAAAAGTGTGTTTATTTGTGATTAATTTGCATAAAAATTCATTGGATATCATACGGGGAGCTGCACTCTTATGCAGAGGGTAAACCAATACTCGATTCACCCAACTGTTGGTTTCTTTTGCTTTTTATCAGGGGTATGCATGAGTCAGCATTAGAAATATTAAAGGAAGGTAAATTTGTTAACCAACATGTATATTGACTGGTAAGTACAAATTCTATAACCTTTTGGTTACAATCTTGGTTGTTATATGATAGATTGCATTCAAATTAAGGTTAAAACTCAAGGATAAAGATTATTATTTCATATAGAAATTTATCTAAGATGCTACCATACTCTATCAACATGATATTTCACAATTATGAATGAAGGAGTGAATTTTAATGATGGTCACGAGACAAAGCAATCTAAGCCTCACCAAGAGACACAATATCAACATATATTGATGTTTTTTTTGATATCAAATCTTCTTGTTTTGTGAAGCCTTAGCTCCTCAAATAGCTCATTCAATCTTCTCACTTGCAATATGATTTCAAACTGTAAAACTTAAATATCCTCATACACTTCACACTCTATGATGAAGTGCCATTTAGTTTCAACTACCCCTTTGCTACAAAAATGTAAGTTTTCTCTTCCCTAATATTCCTTGTGGACAATCCATCTACATGAATGATAAGAACTAATCCTCAGCTACATAAATAAAATTTTAGCATTTCCCTTAATTGCAACCCTCAAATAACAGTTTTCATTATGTTCCCACATAGGGTTGAACTCTTTGAAATAGTGCATTTTTTCAATCAATTTTTTTTGTCCACACGGTAATCCTAATTTTTTCTAACACAATTTCTTTTATGTCTGCATTAGGACATTCTTACAAATTAATTTTCCATTTTCTCATAAACTTCTTATTCTACTTTAACCTTATCTTTATTCTATGGTCTAATTTCTCATAAACAACCATTTAGAGCCTATGATGCTTATCCACATTTTCAACCTTTTTTGAAGTATGACTTAGTAAACAAGTTGTCATTGACGTTTCCATTCGAAACATTCATACTGCAACCAAAAGGATCTCATAAGGATCATTTGTTTGACTTTAAGACTAATAGAGATAAGATGTTTTTGGATTTCTTTTAATTTCCCCCACTTGAGGTTTGACATGCCACTCTCTCAAACCTCGCAACTATTGAGGACTAGCCTGACCAACATATCAAAAAGAGTTTTCTAGTTTGTTGAATCTCATAAATCTTCTTTGTTATACATATTCTAAGAATTGTACGGAGCTCTCCATCCTCCTTGTATCACTTTTGTTCTATACATCTCTTAGCTAAGCCTGTTGCGAAAATCATTTCCTATCTACTTGTATCCTTCCATTATTTCCAATTAGTTTCCCTCAAAAATAATGTTAACTTATTGCTTCTTCCTTTTCCAAGTAAAAATCATCTTTTGTTTTGTTGGTGTTTATTTACTTGCATTCATTTTTTTTTGAAAAAGATTTCTAAGGCCTTCAAATGTTCTAGCAAACCATAAGCAGATTTTCCAATCATAATAGGATCCTCTATATACCAAAGTAACCTCACCACAAAACCTGCTATATGCATACCCTCTCTAATGGTTTTGATTAGCCATTCTTGTGGTTTATCAATATATAAACTGAACAACATGGGCGATGAAAGGCACCCTTTTTTACTCCAATGTCATTGTCAAAGCATTCAAACATGCCCTCTTTATTTACGATTCTAGCTCCAACCTCCTTATAAAGCTTGTGAATCTCAAATTCATCTATTCTACTTCAAAGCTTCTCCATAAGAACAATGTCAAAAGATTTTTTGAAATTGACAAAACAACATAAAGATTCTCCATCTTTTTTTTTTTTATTGGAATAAGCAACTAAAAAAAATTACAGAATAGAAGATTACAAAATACAACTCAGCTGACTTGAAGACAATAAATAACAGAGAATTTGCAACACGAGCATTGAAGTAGCAGCAAAATCAGACAAAGGCAGTGCTGGAAAAACTACAGTAGACGATGACAAATGCAGAAGACATGAAGCAGCACTGCAATATCAACCACAATACATAACCCATGTTGATCACATGATCTGAGAATGCAGCCAAAGAGACATTCTCCATCTTGGGAGTGTTCCAAACCTTTTCAATTAAATACCCAACAATGGTACAATGTTTTGACCTAAAAGTAACCTCTATAGTTATTGCTAAAAACCATAGTAGAGTTCTTCTCACGATCATTATTGACCACCCATTATTGACCGTTATACTACAAGTTTTTGATGTTGAAATATATCTTTAGTTTAATGACGTACGTTTGTGGTGTCAAGCCCGATGACGACCGATTTCATTTTCAACAGTTCTGATCCATTAAATGGAAGTAGCTGGTAGTATTATTTGGAGGTTGTCGGTAATCGTAAATCTCATTTTGTATGTTTTATAGGTTGGATTGTCATCTAACAATACCAAGTCCATCCAATCGCAAATATACTAGCTGCCATTAAATGTATACATTCAAATCTTTACAGATAATAGTTGTCATAAAGGTGCGAATAATAACTGGTAAGGTTTTCGACTGTCATGACCAATACAGATACAGCTCTATTTTTACTAATACAGACATGTAGAATTCAATGGTACAAATAATAACTGCCATCAAATAAGATTTTTCATGGTATTTTCTCATGCGGTTGAACTTCTTGACATATGTATTTTTTTAATCAATCTTCTTTGTCTACATGGTAGTCTTAAATTATTCTAACACAATTTTTTTGTCTTTACATCAGTGTTAAGAAATTATTACAAATTAATGTTCCATTTTCTCATAAACTTTTTGTTCTACTTTATCCTTCAAATTTTGTTGTGGTCTAATTCCTCATAAACAACCATTTTGAAATAGTGATGCATCTAAGTTTTCAACCTTTTTTGAAGTATGGCTTAGTAAATAAATTATCATTGATGTTTTGTCAGAAACATTCATGCTTCAACCAAAAGGATCTCATAGGAGATCACTGATTTGACTTTAAGATCACTAGTGATAAGATGTTCTTGAATTTATTTTAATTGTCTCCACTTGATGTTTGACATGCTACTACCTCAAACCTCATATCAAAAAGAGTTTTCTTGGTTTTTGAATCTCATAAATCTGCTTTCTCATACACATTCTAAAGACTGTAAGAAGCTCTCAATCCTAATTGTATCCTTTTTGTTCTATAAGTCTCTCAACAAAGCCTATTGTGAAAATCAATTCCTAAGTAAGTTTGTATTACTCCATTATCTCAAATGAATTTCCCTCAAAAATATAGTTAACTTACTAGTTCTTCATTTTCGAAGAAAAACTCATGACTTTTATTTTATTAGTATTCATTTACTTGCATCCCAGAATTTTGGAAAATGAGTTCCAAGGCCTTCAAATGTTTTATTAAACCACTAGAAGATTTTGCAATTATAATAACATCATATATATACAAAAGTAACTTCACCATGAAACCTACTATATGGATACCCTCTCCAATGGTTTGATTAACAATTCTTCTAGTTTATCAATATATAAGTTGAACAACATAGGGGAAGGACACCCTTTTTTGACTTCAATGTCACTGCCAAAGCATTCAAACCTACCCTCCTTAGTTATGATTTTAGCTCCAACCTTGTCATAATGCTTGTGAATCCCATATTCCTCTCTTCTCCTTCAAAGGTTCCCCCTAAGAACAATATCAAAGACTTTTTTGAAATTAACAAAACAACAAAAAGCTTCTCCATCTTGGATGTTCTAAACCTTTTCAATGAAGTGCCTAAAAGTGACACAATGATCAATGGGATAGTGTCTTGGCCTAAAGTCAACCTTTCTTTTTTGCTTTTCTCCCCCTTTTTCTACCCACCTATTGATTTTGTGTTCTATCATGCTACTAAAACATTTTCCAAGAAGAGGATTGATCATAATGGTAGATCTAGTTAGAAGGATTATTGATATCTCCACTTTTGTCGATTAGGATAATGACATTAGTTATCTACTTAGTTGGAAAGTCCCTTTTCCTACACATGGTAAGAGAGAAAAGGGTTATGGATAGGGGTTTATCATGGGTCAAACCGTGGTTTAGAAACCAACCTTGAATTGATTTGAAATAGGAAATGTAAATATCGAATTAAATGCTAGAAGACAAACCTTAGATCTGCAATGGTTGATAAAAAGATTGACAATGAAATACTCTTTAGATGTGATCACAAATGTTGAATGCAATAATATGACAAACATAAGAATGACCTAATCAAACATACATGCTTGGATGAAGATTGATGTGACTTTTCTCCATGATGCTTGAAGGATATGGTGGGATGAAATGTTGCCTTGAGTGCATGAGAATGCTTGATGGTGAATGCTTGACAGATGCACGAATGGTGGGGTATGAGTCTGCTATTAAAATGAATTGGTAGGATGTCCTTACATAGCGTTTTCAAGGTAAAAGTACTAATTAGGCCGACCTCCAATGGTCAAGTGGAGTCATGGGGACCAAAATCTATTGGAGAGGGAAAATACCCACCCATATTTGAAATGGGTCTTGTCCTATTTAAGGAGGACCAAGGCGATGGGGTTCCCTAGTCCAAATAGGGTTGCCCCAATACCCTTGTTCTCCAAAAATAGGACAAACAAACCAACAAATAAGGAGGCATAGCCTTGAGATGGGGTCCACTCAGCTATGTAATAAGGTGATATCAAATTTGGAGTAAAAAGGGGCCAAATGGGCTTAGGGAGGATGAAGATAGTGTATGCTAAAGTAGAAGCATAAATATGAGGTGTGAATTGTACAAGGTTATAATTTATAACACTAAATACAATAATAACAAATTAGAACCAGATGGATAGAAGAAAATATATTCTATGGCATATCAATCACACTATTTAAATGTAAGCTAAATATGACAAGGAAGAAGATAGTGATAATGAAACAAACACAACATATACAATAGTAATGATTGAATTGGAATTGTTTTTCATAAATAGCACTTGCTAAAAACGTTAATCTAGATGAACTCCAAATACTTGATAGGCGTGATTTTAATAACAACAACAAATGGGATAAAGGAGATGAGGAGGATGGAGTGGACGTTGTTGTTCCTTTCTCTTTGCCGCTACCTCTGCTTCATGGCATGGATCTTGATATTTTTTGGTGCAACAGTGCTGGTTTGCTTCAAGCTTTTGTGTTGCCCAGGTTTTGGGGAGTTTGCAGAATGTCCTTGGCCCTCGACCTAGGACTTTCTACCCCTCTCCCTCCCAAAGCGGGACTGGTGGTTGTTTCTCTGCACTTCTTGAGGCAGAGGGTTGCTTTGTCTCTTGTTGTTGGGCTTGCATGTTTGCCAGACGCCTGCCTCCTGTGAGGTAGGGTATTTGGGTTTTTGGTGTTTTTCTTGTTGATGGCGTTGACATTATCTTTTGGGCTATTTTTGAGGGGGTTCTTTGTCATTTTTTCTGGGCTAGGGTTTTCAGAGTTATGGATCCTGATTTGTGTGGTTTACTCCCTGCTTGGCTTTGTGTGGGGAGTTTTCCTCGTGATATTTTCTTGTGGCTTATGTTGCTGCAAGGGAGGTTGTTTGTGGCCTTGGCTACCCTTTCTTTCCTTATCTTTGTGTTTCACCTGCATCTTCTATTTCCTTTGTCTTTGTAGGATGTGATGTTTTTGGGTGCCTCCCTTTGGTGGTATTCATTGCATTTTGGTGGAATGTGGGTTGTGACTCCTTTGTTCTCCGCCTCTCTTGTGAGGGTTGTTAAGGGCCTTTTTGGCTTTTTTTTTTACAAGTTTGATGTTGCTAGGGATTTGCTTATCTGTCTTTGCTTCAAATAGGTTGTTCTTGGTTGGGCCCCTTCCAATAAGGCTTCTTTCAAGGTGAAGACTTCCCTTATTGAGGTGGGGTTTTTTATGGTTGTTGTGTTGGGATTTTGGCATATTTGGTTTGTGTTGATCTCTTTCCTATTCCTTATTGAGGGAGGAACATCTCCTATTGAGGTGGGGACTTGCAAATGGAGGAAGGATGGCGGTTGCTCTATATGGTTTTCTCTCAATGGGTGTTGCTCAGATGTTGGATTGTGGCTCATTTGGTTTTTCCTTCAGCATGTCTTCTTCCCTACTACTCCTATTGAGGTGGGCTCCTTTTCTATGGAGGTGGAGAGGAGATTTGTAGGTGTGGAGTTGATTTGTTGCTAGTCTGTCAAAGCTAGATATTGTTGGTTGTCTTAGGGCTCCATCTATGAACCTTGTTCGAAGGTTTGGGGAACCTCAGAAAAATCCCTCCCCTTCTATACCTAGTGTTCCGAGTGGCATGTTGAATGGTTTGGCTACCATTCTTTTCTGTCTTTTCAGATAGTTAGGCTTTGGAGTTGTAGGTTTTGGGTGCCTTTTGAAATCCCAAGAAGGTTTGGGGTCCTTTGAAAACCCTTTTAGGCCTGGGGAGCTTTGTTCTCTCCAATTACTAGAGTAAAGGTTTGTGGTCCTCTTGAAAACCGTTGAAGGTTTATGAGTCATTTGAAAACCATTTCTTGTTTTTTGTTTGTTGTTTTCCCTTGGAAGGTTGTTGCCTTCCTCTTTGTTCCAAGGGTCTAGGACCTCTCAAAACCCTCGGGTCAGGGCCCTCTCCCTGCTTATCTAATGAAAAAAAACAACAAATGGGATAAACGTAGTGTAATCCTAGATTTATAGGACACTACAATTCAATACATAAACATCAAGAAAATGTGCAACCAAGATGAACACGTAACCATTAGCTTTGATATCTCAAAATTTAAACTATCAACAAAATGCAAACAATAATTGTAAACTACAACAAAGATCATTCCAAAAATAAACCCTTGCATATGATCATTCAATGAACTACAAGAACCAAAAAAATCTACCTTATTAATTTATAAGAAATTCCCTTGAAAGTAAGCTATAACAAAAAAATAACGAAATATCAGATCTAGCTCCTATAGGAATAGATGCATTTAACACACGTGCATCAAATATACATTCAATGCTTAGGATTCCAATCAAAAAAATGAAATTTGATGTATTATACCCACTTTATAGTACATATGTCTTCAAAAATATCTTTCTCAATGAACTTATTCAATACTTTTTATTGCATAATCAAATTTATACTTGACAAAAATCAATACTTAAAATGTCAATGACCATGACATTAAAAATCAGTACAATGATGAGAATAATATAGAAACTCACAAACTACCATTGTATCAATACAAATAAATTATGAATAATGATTACTACTTACTTACAATGTTGTTTAAGTTTGTTAATTGGTACCTATAAATTCAAAATAGACCTCCACTCCCACACATATATACCATTATACCTCTCAATAGAAATTTATTGCAATTTAGAGGTGTTGGATGCTCCCCAAATAATGAATTGATGGGCACCGGTTAGAATTGAAGGCCTGGACGTCGATAATTTTTGGATTTTTCTCCCTGCTGTCTCCAATGATTGAATACCGAATATAATTGATATCAAAGCTTAACAACAATTACTTACGTGACTTTCGGTTCATTACACATTAATACCATTCTGTGCGCTCTCTTTACTAAGATCGTTTTCACCGAAAACAATCGGGTGGGCTAAATGCACATGGATGTAATGGGCGATGTCTAACCTGATATAGAATCCACCTTTGATCGTATTTAATAATTGATTGAAAATAGAAATATGTTACATTTTTTATTATTTAATCAATTATGAATCTGCTATCTAGTCAATTTTGGGTCTCTATCTAAGATAATATTTTACTTTCCAAAGAATAATTTTTTAAATATCTCATAAATAAATCAAGGTTAATAAAGTGCATTATAAAAATTTATATATAGGTTCTAATATATCTATCTAGTATGCATGGTATTTAGCATCAACAAATAATTTTTTGCATTGCTTAGTGGAATGGTGTGATTGAGAAGAAGAATATGTATTAATAAAAAAAATCAATTATATGATTCAATGTAGGTCCATTATTCCAACATTTTGGTCTAAAGTAGTCATTGATGTAAACTACATTCATAATCATATGCCTCACAAGATAGTGTGGAATATGAATCTTGAGGAGGCTCATGTAAAACTTAATATTTCCTTCTTTAGTGTATTTCTAGTAGTAAGACTTGAGAACTCATTTTAAATTGCTAATGTATGGTAATGAGGAAGAAGAGTCAAATTTTAATTTTTGTTGGTTATTGTGAGGGCGTGAAGGCTTATATGTTGTTAGATCCTATTCCTTGGGATGTCTTCTTTTATTGATATGTTTGTTTAACGAGTTGTTCACACCGAATACTACATTGCCTACTTCTCCATTGTTAACTACTCCACCTTCTTCATCCCTAGAGAATGTTTTTCTTCTTGAGGGTGATTCAAATGATTGACTTAATCCACCTCCTCATTAGTAGTAGCTAATGAGGAAGTGGATTATTTATGTGTACTGGTAACACTTACTCCACCCTAGCTACTACAGATAAAGTTACTGCAGGGACAACAACAATAGATGTTGCAAGAACAGATTCGATAATGTGGCACCATAGGCTTGGGCACATGAGTGAGAAAGGGATGAAAACCCTTCACTCCAAAAATCTATTGTCAGGACTAAAGAAGATTGATTTAGAGTCATGTGAAAACTATGTTTATGGTAAACAGAAAAGAGTCAGATTTCTCAAGGTTGGGAAAGAGAAGAAGAGTGAGAAGTTAGAGCTTGTACATTCAGATGTATGGGGACCGGCTCAGGTATCATCTCTTGGTGGCTCTTATTATTATGTTATTTTTCTTAATGACTCAACCAGAAAAACATGGGTATATTTCCTAAAACAAAAATCAGATGTTTTTGAAACTTTTAAGAAATGGAAAGCTTTGGTTGAGAATGAGACAGGAAAAAAGTTGAAGTGTCTCAGATCGGATAATGGAGGTGAGTATTGCAACAAAACATTTGAAGATTACTACTCCTTAAATGGGATTTGAAAGCAAAAGATAGTTCCAAGAAATCCACAGGAAAATGGTGTGTCAGAGAGAATGAATAGGACTATCATGGAACGTATGAGGAGCATGAGATTGCATGCTGGATTGCCCTTACATTTTTGGGCAAATGTTGTACATACTGCTGTCTATTTGATAAATAGAGGACCTTCAACCCCTTTGGATGGTGGTATTCCAGAGGAGGCATGGACTGGTAAAAAGGTAAATTATTCTTTTCTGAAAACCTTTGGTTGTGAAGCTTTTGTCCATGTTGATAAAGAAAACAGAACCAAGCTTGATGCTAAATCTCATAAATGTACCTTCATTAGATATGGGATAGATGAATATGGCTATCGGTTATGGGATTTTGAAAATAAGAAAATAATTAGAAGTAGAGATGTTATATTCAATGAGAAGGTTATGTATAAAGAACAGATGCAAGAAAAGAAGCATGAATAGGAGAAACACGAATATGTGGTGTTGGATGAGATTCCTAAAAATGAAATGCCACAGGTACCTGATGCTCAGCAACAATAGATTGTCCCACAAACTCCTGCAAGTGTTAGACATTCTACAAGGTCAAGTAGACCCCCTGAAAGGTTTTCTCCTTCTTTGTATTATATTTTATTAACTGATTATGGTGAACCAGAAGAATATGAAGAAGCAATGCAGGTGGATGCCAAACAACAATGGGATGTAGGCATGAAAGAGGAGATGGACTCCTTGATGAAAAATAAGACTTGGGACTTAGTCCCTTTACTTGCAGAAAAAGAGTTTTGCCTAACAAATAGGTTTATAGGCTGGAGGAGGAGGAAGGAAGTCAGAAAAGATATAAGGCCAAACTTGTGGTAAAAGGTTTTGCACAGAAAAAGGGTATAGATTATGATGAAATATTTTCTCCAGTTGTAAAATGACTTCAATTAGAACTGTACTTAGTCTTGTGGCTACAGATGATTTACATCTTGAACAATTAGATGTCAAAACAACTTTTCTCCATGGAGATTTGGAGGAGGAAATTTACATGTTGCAACCACAGGGATATGAAGTCAAAGGTAAGGAGAACTTGGTGTGCAGGTTGAAGAAAAGTTTGTATGGCCTAAAACAAGCACCCCGACAACGGTATTTAAAATTTGATAGTTTCATGGCCGAACACGGTTATCATAGATATCATTCTGATCATTGTGTACATTTTAAGAGATTGGATAATGGCAGTTATATTATCCTGTTGCTTTATGTTGATGACATGCTTGTTGTTGGGTCTAACATGCAACATATAAATGATCTTAAATAGAAATTAGCTAGGTCATTTGCTATGAAGGATTTGGGTGCAACAAAGCAAATTCTCGGTATGAGGATTACATAGGACAGGAAAAATAGAACCTTGAATTTGTCCCAAAGCGATTATATAAAGAAGGTGTTGAAAATATTTAACATGCATGATGCAAAAGTAGTCAGTACACCTTTGGCAAGTAATTTCAAATTGACTAAGGAGATGTGCCCAAAGGCACAGGAAGAGGCAAATAAAATGTCTAACATCCCGTATTCATCAGCTGTTGGCAGTCTGATGTATGCAGTGGTATGCACAAGGCTAGATATTGCACATGTAGTGGGAGTTGTGAGCAGGTTTAGGAATAATTCGGGTATGGAACATTGGAATGTTGTGAAATGGATTCTTCGGTATTTGAAAGGAACTACTATGAAGGCATTATGTTTCAAAGGATCTAATGTTGCTTTAAGCGGATTTGTTGACTCTGATCTAGCAAGTGATATTGATTCACGAAGGAGTACTATAGGGTATGTTTTTACTATAAGGGGAACTGCAGTTAGTTGGATTTCTAGGCTGCAAAAGGTAGTTGCACTTTCAACCACCAAAGCTGAGTATGTTGCTACTATAGAAGTCAGCAAGGAGATGATTTGGTTACAATGTTTTCTAGAGGAATTGGGTCAGACACAGGAGGATAGCCCATTGTATACTGATAGCCAGAGTGTCATTCATCTTGCGAAGAACTCTGCTTTTCATTCAAGGACAAAGCACATTCAGCTGAGGTACCACTTCATCCGAACTGTTTTGGAGGAGGGTCAGTTACGGCTTGAGAAGATTCACACAAGTGAGAATCCTATCGATATGTTCACGAAGGCAGTTCCACAGGGGAAGCTGATTTCTTCATCAGTTTCTGTTGGTCTTCTTGATTAATAATTGTGGAATTTATACCAGTCAAGTCCGAGGGTTTTATCCAGTGGATGTTGCAAGTATAGTGGTGTCATCTAGTATCAGTCTCCAAGTGGGAGATTGTTTGGTGTGGAGCCTGATCAGTCTCCAAGTGGGAGATTGTTGATATGTGGCGACTGATCAGCAAAGTACTGTACACTCAGCACGTATCCTTGTCGGGGTCCAGGGTTAGGCCGGGCCCCGACTAAGCGGGCGAAGCCCACTGCAGGGGTTCGGGGGAGGCAACCCCCAAGAAATTTTATTTTTTTGGACGTTTTTTGTTGATGAAAACCAACATTGTAATAAAACCCTAAAAAGGCTGACTTTGTTTATTGCCCCAAAAATGCACATTATAAGTGGCTGGGATGCTTAAGGCACTGTAAGGTTGATGTATTGTTTTTGTTGGATAATAAGAAAGATTGGACGGTTGTGTATGGTGGACATAACCCATTCTGGGTGAACCACGTTAAATCTTTGTGTTATCTATGTCCGGTTTTTTTCTTTATCTTTTGTATTTAGATTTGCATATAAATGTTAGTTCATATTTGCTTCGGATCTGCTTGAAACCCTAACAAATGTCATCACAGAGGAGACACTCTTCGTGAATGGATGGCATAGGTCAGTCTATGATGAGTGTCGCACTACCTTACTGACCCACCATGGATTCTCTATCAGCCCATTAGGCAGCATCACCTCGACGGTCATGGTAGGTCCCAAGGTGGTATCCTCAGTTTTTACTATCATCCCTGAGTTTGATCTCTTTTGCGTTAGACTCGGGATCCCATGGTTGATCACCATGGAGGTGGTTCCTTTCATGGTTCACAAGTTCTTAAAGTTTCCTCACAAGGGCACAGTACATGTCATCCAGGATACTGGCTATCGATCATTGATTGCCCGTGGGGGATTATCTTTGGATCACTTCTGACCTACCTCTATTGGGCCAATGCTTCTTCATGGTGACCTTTTATACCATGCATATTATAAATACAATATGGGGGAGTCGGCTTCTATGTTGATGTAACCTATTATACCTTTGTCTCCTCCCGCATCAACTTTTGCACCCGAGATCCTGATCTTGGAATAAGTTGTGCCACATTTCCCTCCATTAGAGGGGGGCATGGTTAAACCCGCTCCCGCACCGAGACCTCCTTGTCTACCTAGGACCATGCAAACCCCAGTAGTGTCCTCTTCTCAGGTACGACTACACCTAGTGTAGCCAAAGGAAAGGCACCTTCACTACCAAAGTCCATGACCCACCCACCCTTCGAACTTCCCATCATGGTCGATATCCCTAGGCCATCTCGCTATGCAAAGGGGAAGTGCTTGTCTTGAGTTCCTTCCTATCCACTTGCATCTACATCACAGACCACATTGGTGCCTCCTATCCCTCCACTCGCTTCTCAAGAAAAGCAAGGTCAGGTGCTCATCATTGTGAATGTGGTACCCATTCGGGATGTTCCTCATGTTTCATCGGTTAGGCCTTCTCCTATCCTTGATCTGATCCCGGAGGCCTCTCCTATTGAGCATGATGCTCCTAATTCATCTTAGATTGTAGTTGGTGGTCCCCACCTCTATCGAAACTAATGTGTGTGTGAGTGTAAACGCTTCCAATGGGCCCAAGCTTGAGTGCGTGATGTTTCTTTACAGTCGGTTGATGCATCCTCCAACACTACTATTTTGGAGCATGTTCCTTTGGTGGCTCTCGCTTCTGCATTAGTTTCAGTTTCACTTTCCGCTACTCTAGGGACCTTTGATGACCCTCCCCCTAAGCGGGTATAGGTCTTCGTCGCTCCTTCCTTGGAGCCTCATCTTATCACTTCTTTGTCAGGCATGTCTCCCTTGTCCCGACCCCTTAACATGTCACATACATAGGTGGTGCCTAGTGTAGCTTTGTCTACCACTTTTGCTTCACCATCACTCCAACATCCTTTTCCTAGGGTCCTTCAGCCTGTTACGGTTGATAGGAGGCCTGACACTCCTATCTCATGTAAACACAAGTTTGAGCAGGGCCCTGTTTCGGAGTTTAAACAACACAAGTCTTTAGAGGTATGTTATTCATCCCTTCCTTTTTCTGTCTCAGTGCCTACTGGTTTGCCTTTTTCTATTTGCATGATCGAGAAGGCCCCATCTTCTCCTGAGTTCATCACTGCCCCTCTTCTAGAGGTCGACAGTCCTGTTCTTGTTCCATCTTCTCCAAGTGACTCATCTACTTCCTCCATGGAGGCCTACATGTTCGGCTCCTTGGAGGACATTCCAGCCTTGTGTGAAATCTTCACATGATCGTTGACCCTCGCCCCCTCTAAGCTTGTAGATGAAGACGTTATTGTTGCTCCATCTCTTGCTCTCTCTGTTGGTGAGGCACCCAGTGTGGCCCTTGAAACAATCCCTCTCTGAGCTCGCTCCTTCTCTCCTTATGACCCAGATTGGGAGGATGAGGCTCTTCTTGAGGATGATGATCTCCTGCAGTATGATCCCCTCCTAAGGGTTGATTGTTAGGACTTTTATTTTTCATCTCCATTTGCTTGCATGTGTGTGTGGTTGTGTTCCCCCATGCTTTCTTTATCTATTTGTTCCCTCTCGAAGGACCCAGGTCACTCCATAGGCAGTTGGATATGGGAGGTTGATTGTTTTTATCCATTGAGCTCTCTTGAAGGACCCAAGTTACTCTATAGGTTCTCAAATACAGGGGATTTTCCTCCTTCTTCTATTTGTCGTATCTTGTTTTTTGACATTCAGGGACGATGCAAAGCATTTGGGGAATTCTTTGCTTTCTTCCATGTTGATCGAAATTTTTATTTTATCTTTGTTTTCTTATGTTCTAAACTTCTGTGTGGGAGAAAAAGTGACACTAAACAAACATGCCCTAATCTCACTTTCAACCACACACTTGTGGAATACGAAAGAGCCTAGAGGTATCACACAATTGGCTACTTCTTCTTGTGGAAGAGAGAGCCACGGGCTACCTATTAGGATTTCTATTCCTTTGTTGCAATTGAAAGATGAAATGATGCAAGTTCAATCCCTAACCCCAAAGTGCAAGTATGAACTAATAACAAGATTACAGAATTGAACTTAAATGATGGAAAGCTGTAAACACAAGGACAAGACAAGAATGCAAATGCGTACCCGGAGTTAAAATCTGACTGAAAATGTTCGGGACGGGGGCGCGGGCGCCACTGTCCTGATTCTGCCCCTGAAACTGCTCCGGAAACTGTTGTTTTGCACTCTAGAAAAGCTGTCAAAAATGCTGAAAATGCTGTCTGTCGGGAGGACCAGGGCACCCAGCGCCCCTGTCCCAGGGACCAGGGCGCCCAGCACCCCTGTCCTGGTAGGACCAGGGCGCCCCACGCCCCTGTCCTGGTCTTTTGCTTTGAGATTTGGGGTGTTGTTTGGTCTCCGTCTGCTTCTTCCGGATCTGTAACTTGCAGCGTCGTCCGAGTCCCGAAACCTGCGCTTATATCTGAAAAGGTGTTGTGGGCAGCTATATAGGGTTTTTCCTTAGTCAAACCCCCGCTTCGATGATTTCCACCTCCACGAATAGCCAAGTTGTATTGTAAAATGTATTGTGTGTGCAGACCTAGTGTGTGTGCAAGGTCCTTAAATGCAAGAAAGCAAACTAGAGCAACCTAGAAAGTAAACCCTAATTTCTTGTAAATGATAATGTAAATGCTCTAAATCAAGATGCAAAGTGATCTAAAGCATGAATAAAGGATATATTGAAGCTTATGCAAAGACATGAAAACAACATGAAATCATACCCAACCCTCAAGGGAGGAGTATAAGCCAATCTTCAGTCGGTAATCTCCTATTGTTCTTCAATGTCTTCCAAGCCCTAAATGGATGAATGAAATTGATAAATGCTTGATAGAAGGATGTTGAATGTTGTTGAAGTCTTCAAAGATCTGCTCTTTCACTGCATATGAGGTTCCTGAAAACAAAAATTGGATCCTTTCAAATGAAGAAAGAGAGCTCTTATATATGAAACCCTAGGTCTTAATTTCAACTTTAGGCCGACTTAGAGATTGAATCTCCCGCCAATTTCTTGGGATTAAGCTTTATTTTATGATTGGATCGCGCTCCTAAAATTTCGGGAAAAATGTCCGGGACCATGTTGCACTCCGGGCGCCATGGTCCCGACAACTTTTCACCAAATTTTCAGGACTGTCGGATATGATGATTTTAGAGAGAATCCTGAAGTTACAGGTGATTTTGAGATGTTTTGACCCCCGAAATCAAGCCCCCAAGTTCAAAGTAGGACCTAATTAGGGTTTTTGATTAAATGATGTATAGGAGGAATAAAATAAAAAGGGCACACTTTAATGAAAGGGCCCAATTTTATGATATGGGAGATGATAAAATAGAACCTTAGACCTAATTAATTTAATTAATTAAGTTCTAAAGGGGAAATGTAATGCAAAATGCAAAATGCGCCAAGGCGGGTACTAAACTAGGTGTGAAATTGTACCACCCTAGCAAGTGCGTACAATTTACGATGCTACATTTAGCCCCCACTTTAGCGGTCATATGAACACTACGTGCATATGCAAGCTAAAGTACAGAAAAGTAAACATTATTTGAAAAAGGATATATCCATAAGTCTGTCGAACGAAGCCCCCAGCAGCATCTGCAGTACACAGTTAGGAACCGCACCCTACAAAACCACATGTTAGATCACAAAATCACCTAATGCTTACTAAGGAAGGTGATGAAAATTCGAGGGTAGCTATATGCCCCCCCTGTTTTGGCTTGCTAATTTTAGTGAGTTGAAACAGGGTATCATGTTTACCACTTCGAATTGTTAAAGAAAATTGATGACAAATGCTCACAAGAAGATTTGATATGAGATCAAAAACTAATGGAGAATCATTTGGTAAGAAAGAGGACTAAATCTCAATTCCAACACAACAAAGAGTGTGAGGATTTGAGAGTTCTCTAACACAAGATGAAGGATGTAAATGGAAACAAAATGCAAAGAGAAGAAAATAAAGGAGAAAAGCATGAATACACACATTGGTGATCCATGAGAAGAATAGTGAGAGAGAAAACATGGACTTCTCACCCCTAGATCTTGTCTAGGTGATCCATGGGAAAAGGACATGGAAAACTAGCCCCTAGAGTCTGTCTAGGTGATCCATGTAAGGGAGGAGAGTGAGAAAGTCTAGCCTTATGCCGCTAGTTCCACTCAACCTCGTGCATGTGTGTGTAAGTGAGGTTGGAAGCACCTCATAGGAGTCTATGCCTGAGTATGCTACAACCTGTATATGTATAGTACAAAAGCGTGACATCTCGGTCTAAGAGTCTGTGCTCTAGTTCCGAGAATGACCCATTGCTCAAAAAGTGTAATGTTTATGTCATAAGTAAAGTAGAACAAGGATACCTACCTTTATTACAAAAGAAGATACCCAAAAAATGCAACAATGTCATAGATCCAAGCAAGAGAGTTTTGCACTCTTTAAGCAAGGATAAGATAGTTGAAAAGGGATATCTTGTAATATGTGTAAAGGAGATCCTTAGAGGAGAAGAGATCTTTGTACAAAAAGACACCTATCCCCGAGAGGACAAATATAACATCTTCTAGAATAAGATAAAGAAGAGAATAAGAATGCAATACTTCCTTCTTTTGCGAGTGAAAGTGATTCTTAATGAAGGATGACGCTCTTTTTAACCCAATCGGGAGAGTGAATGCATTATGGATGTATTTTACCAAGTGCAAAAGAGGTTGTAGTCAAGGACTTACACCTCTTGTAAGAGAGAATCCTTGAACAAACAACAACAAATGCGTACAAGGCATAACATCAAGTAATAAAGTCCACACCATCCACAAAATAGGAAAAAGTGGATCCTTAGATAAAAATAAGGAAAGATCATTGCCTCCCAAGGATAAGGACAATGAGAAGGACTTACACAATCTTCTAGGGAGAGATTTGGACATAAGCAAAAGAAGAGATGTATGAAATCACTCTTGTCCCCATAGGAACAAGAAAATTAGGCTATTATGTTGCTTCAAAAAAAAAAATATGATTGCACTTGAAATTGTACCATCATGAATGACAATGGGCCCCCAGTAAATGAGCTACCAATGTCACATAATGATGAGCAACATAATAGCCATTAATGTTATTTAAAGACATGATAGATTGAATAAGGTATTTGAATATGACATGTTAAATGCTCAACTATAAGTGAGATCAAAAACATGTATAAAATGATAAAAATTGAAGAAGAAAAGTCACATGAAATCTTAGAAGAGGAATGAGTGTAATTTATTAGAGCCTTATCCCTAGAGGAAAGGACTTTATGATGAATAGGAGATAAAGATTCATAAGTGGATTTAGAAATTTGAGGGGAGTCATACAGAGACTTGTTCATCGCCAAGATTTCCTTATGAGGGGAATGAGAGTTGATAGAAGTAGAAGATGATTTAGTTGAAGTGAGATCATCATCACTACTAAATATAGCATTCACATTGAGAGATGGTCTTTTAGATGCTTTAGTGCGTTTGCAGGGATTGTAGCCAAGTCCAAAGGCATAATTGTGAAAATTAGTCTCTAGAGGAACCTTCATCACTTGTTCATGAGCGCCACAACCATTTCCATGATACCCATGCTTAGCAAAAATGCGAAAACCATGACCATAACGATCAGCCATTTCAGGAAGAGAAGGTGGTTTTTCATAAGACAAAGAATCAAACTCTTCATAATTAGAGGTGTGAGGAGAAGAAGTTTGAGAAGCGGCCACAAAATTATTGCTCATAGGTTCAAGTAAGATTGATTGATTTTTAGTTTCTTCCTTATTTTTAACTTTAAACTCTCTAGGAGGAACCCTATACTCACCTACAAAGGTGGGAGTGAAATCAAGAGATCCCCAATTGTCTTCTGTGAGAACCTTCTCAGGATCAAAAGCCTCTTCATGTGTAGATTCAAGTTGAGAAGAATCTTCATCCAAAGAATTTTGATTATCAGAGGATGATGATTTGTCCATAGGTAAAGAGTCATCACTAGAAGAGGAAGATTTAGAAGAACTCCCTTTGGAAGTAGATGTTTGCAAACAAGCTTGAAAATTAGTATCACCTATCAAGGTATATGTCTTATTGTTATAAATGAATTTAACTTGTCTATGCAATGTAGAGGGGATAGCTTGCATACCGTGAATCCAAGGTCTCCCTAATAACAAGTTGTATGTTAGATTTCTCGACATAACATGGATAGGAGTAGGCAAAGTAACAGGTCCCACTGTGATGGGTAAGGTGATAATACCTAATGAAGACTTAGCCACATTATCAAAGCCTCGAATGGGATGAGAGTCAGGCTCAATAAGGGATGTATCCACATTCATCTTATGCAATAGATTAATGCTACACACATTAAGGCCAGAGCCATTATCTACCAGTGTTCGTCTTATAGCAGTGTCATTTATGATAACCACAATCATCAAGGGATCATATTGATGTTGAATTTCACTAGTAGGCAACTCATCTTGAGTAAACACAATTTGAGCTTTAGGATTCATCATAGAGTTAACCAAAGACACTATATTACTAGATGTATTAGGTGGAGGAACATTCAAATATTTCAAGGCATCTTGTAACATTCCATGATGAGTGGAAGAAGTTTGGATCAAATCCCAAAGGGATATCTTAGCAGGGGTATCTTTAAGTTGTTCCATGAGATCATATTCCTTACCAAGAACTTGTGAAATACGTGGAGCTTGAGGAAGAATAGGTTGGGAAGGAGGAAGTGAAGTTGGGATAAGTAGAGGAGGATTAGGTTGCCTATTGTTTCTAGTATTATAAGTATGGGAAACCGCATGATAACTCTCTCTAGTCAATTGCTTAGCATACTCATAAGGACTCTTAGAGGAATAACCTCCTTGCACAGTAATAATAGGTTTCTTAGGAGTGCAAAAAGAATCATTAGCATAACCACCTTGAACCACTAAGATAGGCTTATTTAAAGGTTGAGAATTTTGAGAAGGACAAGCACCTTGGACAGTGAAGAGAGGTTTGTTAGGTGTTTCATTCACATGTATCAAATTGATTGAGGATGGTTTAGAGGAATGAACAAAAGTGTTGGAAGAATTATTGATAGTCTTCTCTTGCACTAAAACCTTATCACAGATTAGATCAATTTTAGGAGAGAGACAAGGGATAGGCATTGATGTTCTAGTAGGAAGAGTAATACTAGGAAAGGTCATATCATCCTCTATCATCAAAGGATCTACATGGGGAATAAACTTTCTAGGAGAAGGATCAACATTACTCTCTAAAGTCTCACTTTTGAGAGAGAGATCTTTGAAAGAGATGTTAACCATCTTGCTTTGAACTAGGGTTTCCTTATGAGTAGAACCAAGTTGAGGAAAGGGAGAATAATTGAGATTCAAGGAAGGGGAGAAACTATCAAGGGAGTTTCCAATCTTGATTTCATCCCCTTTGGCTAGGGGTAGAGAATAATCTATACCTTCTTCTAATGGTTCATCCCAAATAGTGAGGTTGTTGAAAGGAATGTTTGAAGTATTGTCAATTTCGGGAGAGGAGATAACATTGTTTATTAATTCCGCATCCTTAGGAGGGAGAGCATCAATAGATGTGTTAAACTCATCCTCTTTCCTCAAAATATGTTCCATAGGGGAGAGAGAATTAAGGGAATTGCTTATTATTTCATCTTCTTTCTCTAAGGGATGCTTATGGGTAAGACAAACTTTAGGAGAAGGGTAAGCATTTATCATTAATTCATCATCTCTAGTGGGAATTTTGTTGGAAAAGGAAATGCCACCACTAGGAAATGTAGGGATAATGTCATCTTCTTGCACAAAAGGATCCTCATGAAGGGAGCATTTTTTAGGAGCCACAAAGTCATCAAGGGCATCATCCAACAAAGCCTGATCATATCCATTAAAAGGTTTATCTTTTGATTCAAAAGGAGATATCTCTTCATAGAGGGGATCATTGAACACAACCATGTTACTAGATTTAGTGGAAGAGCTGATAGGAATGTACCCTTGAAAGGAATCATTCGACTTATCTTTCTCATCACAACGAAATGGCATAGTAACAATGTTTATGAGTTTTTGGTAAAATGAAGGTTTGGTATATTTAGGTTTCAAAAATTCATCTAAAGCTTCATCTAACTCATAATCATCACAAATATGAACATCTTGCAAATAAAAATCTGACATTTTGAAATTGCATAAAATTTTAAACACACAATGCAAAGAAAAACACTTTTTTTTTTTTTTTTCTTTTTAATGAAAATGAAATGAAAACACACTAAATCTAGATCTAGATCTAACAAATGCAATGCAAGA
Organism: Cryptomeria japonica; assembly: GCF_030272615.1. NCBI lineage: Eukaryota > Viridiplantae > Streptophyta > Pinopsida > Cupressales > Cupressaceae > Cryptomeria > Cryptomeria japonica. The sequence goes on along the minus strand of NC_081408.1, from coordinate 694,343,238 downwards.
GGAAGCAATGATAGATTCACGTCGGGTTCACCAAAATGTGTGGGAGAAAAAGTGACACTAAACAAACATGCCCTAATCTCACTTTCAACCACACACTTGTGGAATACGAAAGAGCCTAGAGGTATCACACAATTGGCTACTTCTTCTTGTGGAAGAGAGAGCCACGGGCTACCTATTAGGATTTCTATTCCTTTGTTGCAATTGAAAGATGAAATGATGCAAGTTCAATCCCTAACCCCAAAGTGCAAGTATGAACTAATAACAAGATTACAAAATTGAACTTAAATGATGGAAAGTTGTAAACACAAGGACAAGAAAAGAATGCAAATGCGTACCCGGAGTTAAAATCTGATTGAAAATGTTCGGGACGGGGGCGCGGGCGCCACTGTCCTGATTCTGCCCCTGAAACTGCTCCGGAAACTGTTGTTTTGCACTCTGGAAAAGCTGTCAAAAATGTTGAAAATGTTGTCTGTCAGGAGGACCAGGGCGCCCAGCGCCCCTGTCCTGGCAGGACCAGGGCGCCCCACGCCCCTGTCCTGGTCTTTTGCTTTGAGATTTGGGGTGTTGTTTGGTCTCCGTCTGCTTCTTCCGGATCTGTAACTTGCAGCATCGTCCGAGTCCCGAAACCTGCACTTATATCTGAAAAGGTGTTGTGGGCGGCTATATAGGGTTTTGCCTTAGTCAAACCCCCGCTTCGGTGATTTCCACCTCCATGAATAGCCAAGTTGTATTGTAAAATGTATTGTGTGTGCAGACCTAGTGTGTGTGCAAGGTCCTTAAATGCAAGAAAGCAAACTAGAGCAACCTAGAAAGTAAACCCTAATTTCTTGTAAATGATAATGTAAATGTTCTAAATCAAGATGCAAAGTGATCTAAAGCATGAATAAAGGATATATTGAAGCTTATGCAAAGACATGAAAACAACATGAAATCATACCCAACCCTCAAGGGAGGAGTACAAGCCAATCTTCAGTCAGTAATCTCCTATTGTTCTTCAATGTCTTCCAAGCCCTAAATGGATGAATGAAATTGATAAATGCTTGATAGAAGGATGTTGAATGTTGTTGAAGTCTTCAAAGATCTGCTCTTTCACTGCATATGAGGTTCCTGAAAACAAAAATTGGATCCTTTCAAATGAAGAAAGAGAGCTCTTATATATGAAACCCTAGGTCTTAATTTCAACTTTAGGCCGACTTAGAGATTGAATCTCCTGCCAATTTCTTGGGGTTAAGCTTTATTTTATGATTGGATCGCGCTCCTAAAATTTCGGGAAAAATGTCCGGGACCATGTTGCACTCCGGGCGCCATGGTCCCGACAACTTTTCACCAAATTTTCAGGACTGTCAGATATGATGATTTTAGAGAGAATCCTGAAGTTACAGGTGATTTTGAGATGTTTTGACCCCCGAAATCAAGCCCCCAAGTTCAAAGTAGGACCTAATTAGGGTTTTTGATTAAATGATGTATAGGAGGAATAAAATGAAAGGGCACACTTTAATGAAAGGGCCCAACTTTATGATATGGGAGATGATAAAATAGAACCTTAGACCTAATTAATTTAATTAATTAAGTGCTAAAGGGGAAATGTAATGCAAAATGCAAAATGCGCCAAGGCGGGTGCTAAACTAGGTGTGAAATTGTACCACCCTAGCAAGTGCGTACAATTTACGACGCTACAACTTCATATCTGAGAAATTTGGCACTATGATGATACACCCATCTCGTAGTGATACTATATGTCTTTTTGAAACTGCTATGGGTTCTGATATCAAACTATCAGATCCCCATGTCCTCTTGCATTGCATATTTTGATGTTGTGGATATTTATGTGTCACTATCTCTTGGTGGCATTCCAGGGAAACATCTTGTTATGTTGACGTGCCACAACTCTTATTCTCCTTAGAATTACATGCCTTCCATGCATATCATTCTAAGGGGGGGCCATCATATCATCATTTCTACATTTGTACCTTTATTTTTATGCTTTTTCATTCATTTTCTTTATCATGTGCGCCTAGGTGGGGGCCAAACCACTTGATCTTTTCTTTCCAAGATCACCTAGGTGGGGGAAAAACCACTTGGTCTATTCCAAAGATTGCCTACATGGGGGCTAAACCATCTTTCCAATATGCATCATCTTTCTTTCCTTGGTAGAGGCCAATCTACTATGTTCCAATTCCAATTTCCATATCGCATGGAAATCTAGCATGTCGCTACCCATGTCGGCAAACTTATCTACCCTATCGCATGGTGATCCAGTGCCTTGCTACCCATATCGGTATATCATTTTGCCCTATCATATGGTTATCCATATCAGTGTTCTAATTTTCCCTATCATACGGTTATCCATATCGACATTCTAATTTTCCCTATCATATGGTTATCCATATCGGCATTCCAATTTTTCCAATCATATGGTTATCCATATGGACATTCCAATTTTCCCTATAATATGGTTATCCATATCGGCGTTCCAATTTGCCCTATCATATGGTTATCCATATCAGCGTTCCAATTTTCCCTATCATATGGTTATCCATATCGGCGTTCCAATTTGCCCTATCATATGGTTATCCATATCGGCGTTCCAATTTGCCCTATCATATGGTTATCCATATCGGCATTCCAATTTTCCCTATCATTTGGTCATCCATACTGGCTTATCACGCCCTATCATATGGCGTTTGGAATGGAGCATCACGCTAACCATATCGGCATATATTGTACCAATGGCGGTCACCCTATCATGTATATTTTCATCATCAGGGACTTTCCTCCATGGCGGGGCTTGGTCTTGTTGTGCTTTACTCCAACTTCTTTATCATATCTTATCATCCACCAGGCTAGACTATAGCTAGCGTGTTGTTGATGTTCCAAGTACCGATTTCTATTCCAAAATTCCAACATCATATCATCAGGGGCAACTTCGTTTGATCATCGAGCATTTGCTTCCCTATCACGATATTTTCTCTTCTTCACCTTTTCTACCTTTCCTACTTTAGCTTTGCATCTCTTAACGAAGACATGCTTGCTAAAGTGGGGGAAAATATGGAGTCAAAAATATCATCCTCATCACCCTTAGTGGCAATTGTGACATGTGGTGCCTCCCCCATGCTGCTTGGAGGATAGGTTTGCCAACTTGTCCTTTTGTCCACCAAAGAAGTCCATGTCAGCTTCCCTGTAGGTGTCACCAACTCTGTCAATCTGATAGATTTGTGGATGCAGATGCGACGCGGATACATCTGCACAGGACGCTACAGTCCCACCAACCCGCTAGCCAGCAAGTGGCCATTGGAATGTTAAAACCTGCACTAGGAAGGAATTGTAATGCCTCCCTGCATGGCCACCAACATTCAAACTCATCCCTTAGCCTATGTCCTTGGTTTTGGGACACTTCTAGGGGATCTTTTGGCAAATTGGAGACTTGCTCTTGGAAATTGAAGCTCTTGGAGACACCACCACCATTGTTGCAGCATAGTTGAGCTGCCAATTTTACCAAGCATACCAACACTTGCCAAGTACTAGGGGAGTAATCTAACTCTATCTTGCATTTCCAATATCTTGTTTATTTTCCAATTACCAAATAGAATAGCATTGTCTTTGTATTTGTCTTTGCATTCTTCTTTATTAGCTTCTTCCTTCCCCGTGGCTTTTTGGGTTGTTCGTGTAGGTGGAAACACCAAACGGGAGTCTTACTTAGGCAGACTCCAAAACATAACCCCCCACATTTTCTCTCTTGCATGTTTGTAGGGATTACATTGTAGGATTGAGAGTCATATTGCGGAAGTAAACATTACAACAAGCATCTTGGTGAGTTTGTTACTAACTTCCTCTTTTGTTTAGTTATCCTTTTTCATAGTTAACATTTTGCACGTTGCATTCTACCTATTTAGTTAGCATCCATCAAGATATACATTTTTTCTATATGAACTAGACGTCTTTGTCTAGCTCTATACTCTTTCTAACTTAGACACTAGCGAGTCACGTTATAGTCCACTAACTGTGTTACAGTTTCAGACACGTGCTATCCTCTTGGCCATAGAGCCTTGCGAAGTTCACCGAAGATCTGTCTTGATTCCTCGACAGGTCCAAAACATTTTTTTATCCCCTAGCCCAGCCTTGCAACAGTTCACAGAGGTATCAGAAGGACCATTCGCTCTTCGAGGACTCATCACTCTTGGGGTGTCAAATTCTGTTAGTTACAACCCTGTCATAGGCTTTAGAGATATCCAATTTAAAAGCTATAGATGTTTTTTTTGTTTTCCATAGATTGAATAAGTTCATGAGCAACAATAAAAACATCTAGTATATGTCTCCCTTTAACAAACCCTTTTTGGTTTCCTAATATCATCTTATCCAATAGGAATTTTATCTATTAACCAACACTTTGGAGAGAACTTTATAAACAATATTACATAGACTAATAGGCTTGAAGTCTTTCATAGAGACATCATTCTCATTTTTAGGAATAAGGGCAATGAAAGTAGCATTAAATTGCTTGAGTATTTTACCTGATCTGAAGAAATCCTTCACTGCCTTGTAGATGTCCTCGCCCACAATTTCCCAACGGTCTTGGAAGAAGGCAGGGGGGAAGCCATCTAGACCCGGGGTTTTGCATGGGGAAAAGGAGAACATAGAGTCCTTAACTTCTTTCAATCAACTTTATTTTTCTGTTATATTTGAGAAAGAAGAATCATTAATTGAAACCTTAAAGTTGATCTTCACTTACAATCTATTTCATCTTCAAATGATTTATTTAATATTTGATTTTCCTAACTACTTAAAGATAAAAGAATATATTCCAAGATAAAGTTAATTGACTAATATGAATACAATAATAGTGTTATAGGCATGCAAGATATTTAATAATAACTAGTTGATTAGAGAATGGAAATTATTTGTACACCTTAAAAAATATTATCCTCTTTCAACATCTTTAGGTATCTTATGGTCTAAGACCCATTTTGTGCTTGATACTTATTCACGAGTTGAACAATAAATTAAGCGATTCGAAACTAATTTTATCATTTTCATGAGAACAACATGATGTAGGCATGAATCAAATAAATATGACATAGCTAAAACATTAAAAAAAAAAGAGAATTACAATACTACATTAGATAGATAAATAAGAACTATAAAAGATTAAAAACTCTTGTTAACTTATATTTGTTCATATTTAATAAACTTCATTTCAATTGTATCTCATTAGTGTTAAGAGGCATTCTACAATGACAACAAAAGAAGAGTGTAATGACACAAGGATGTACAAATAATTCTTACTTTTTACCTCAAATTTTATAGCCTTTTACACAAACTATTATTTTTTAATTTTTTCCAAAATAATTAACATACAACATTTATGTCTACTTAGATTAAATAAAATGATTCCAAAGTTGTAGGGATTTAATGTAGTTCTACAATTTTGTTAGGTGAAACAAAATTTCAAGAAATGTCAAGAAAAGTCAAAAGTGTCAAGGTTTTGGGTTTTTAATGAAACTTAACCATCATAAAAATTAAGCTCAGAAATCTAACAAGGTTAGGTATGATGGTGTTTCAAAATTTAAGGGAAGCATTACAATCTTGTAGTAGGCTGAGAAAATCTTATGGTAAATTGAAATTTAAGGGAAGCATTACAATCTCTAGTAGGGTGAGAAAATCTTGGGAGAAATTTATCAACATTTTTGAATTAAATTTTATTTTTGTATAATTCAAACTTGGATACAAATCCTACCATACCAAGTTTTGAAGAATTTTTATAGGGTTAAATCAATATCTAATCTTGTTACTTGTAATAGAAACACAACCCTTTATATTTTTGCTATGTTTGAGAAAGAAGAATCATTAATTGAAGCCTTAAAATTGATCTTCACTTACAATGTCATTTCTTCTTCAAATTATTTATTTTATATTTGATTTTCCTAACTACTTAGAGAGGAAATTATATATTTGAAAATAAAGTTAAATTGACTAATATGAATACAATAATAGGGAAGTGGGTATTGAAGATATTTAATAATAACTAATTGATTAGAGAATGAAAATTAATTACATGTTCAACATCTTTAGTTTAGTAGCTTATGGTCTACACCTATTTTGTGCTCGATACTTAAAAATTTTAAACTTATTTTATCATTCATGGGAACAAAATGATGTAGGTATGAATCAAATAAATATGAGAGTGAAAACATAAAAATTTGAGACTTACAATAATACATTAAAACATACTATAAATAAACAACTTCAAAGAGTCCGATTTAAACCTTAAGCAGCCCTCAAAATACAGGAATTCATCAAAAGCACCATAATACCGTAGAGTTCACCATGGTGATTTCTGCCGAATTTCATTCCAATTTACATTTCATTAATGTTGAGAGGCATTCTACAATGACAACAAAAGAGAGTATAATGACATGAACATGTTAACAAAAACTCTTACTTTTTATGCCCTGAACATGTTAAAAAAACTCTTACTTTTTACATAAATTATTATTATTTAATATTTTCCAAAATAATAAACATACAATGAAAAGATTTTGTTTGAATTACAGTTTTTTTTTCTAAATTTAGATGTTCACTGATATATTTTATCTTCCGGCATCAAATATATGCTCGCGTAGTCATTAAAGGCGCAGCACGATATAGCCGTTATCAATAACAACTCCTGATTTATTGGCCCTAATTATGTTACTATAAAACGGCGAGATTAATATATGTTCTTTTGTGGCAAGAAGTAGCTGGGAATCGAATAGTACATGCAAATTTTGCACAGATTGTTTCAAAGAAAGTTAAATTGAAGAAAATTGCATAAAAAGATTTCGTTGCATGCAGATTTTGCATAGATTGTTTCAAAGATAGTTAAATTGAAGAAAATTGGATAAAAAGATTTCCTTGCATGCAGATTTTGCACAGATTGTTTCAAAGAAAGTTAAATTGAAGAAAATTGGAAAAAAAGCTTTCCTTACAGGTAAATCAATTTATTCAGTTCAGTGCACAGGCAATTGGGGAATTCAGGAGCAGGCGATAAATAAAATACACTGCGTCCTCCAATTTGGATTTATCATCGCAAATATATTCATCAACAATTAATTATTATTACTTTCTGTTCTGGGAACATCTCAGCTGGTACTCATCTTCTTTGGCTTTATACCTTTCATTCTCTTTCTTTGGTACTGTTTGATGTTTTTTTTACGTCTTCTTTCTATTTTATTTTATCATTTATTTATTTTTATTTTTTTGTTTTTTTAGTACAGGACTTGATATTTGGTGGCTGTAGCTATTTTGGTTTCAAAACGGCATGCCATGACATGATGTGTGGTTCTAAAATTGTATGCCCTCGCATGATATCATGAGGCCCATGTTTGGGACCCACCATCGGGCTTCTGATGACATGGAGGCATATTGTCATTTTGCGATTGAATGACGGAAAGCATTTGTACGTGGCTAACATTTTCCCCTGCTCTTGCGTTTCAATAATATTTAAAATTCCTAAAAATGAATCTTCTACAGTCGGAGCCATGAAAGCAGGTGCCAAGTCTAGATTGCTAGAGTCAAGCCATGAACGCAGGTATGCTATTGACATTCGATGAAATATGATTTTTGTCAGGTTGAATTCCTTCTACGCTACAGGGATATTGTTTTAGCAAAAAGGATAATTTCTTCATCATGAAAGTGAATGGTAAAATTCACTTTTTTTTGGCATGCATTTTTTGTGGGTTTAAAAAAAAATGGTGTACAATTCAAAAATATTTGTTTTAAATTCCTCTTCTCCTACTACAACATAGTATTTTCATTTTATTGTGCTTTTCAAAAACAAATTTGCAAGATGTGGCTGAACATTTCAAAGACAATGAGTGGAGGGCAACTCGAGAGGCGATGGGCGGCCCAGGAGAAAAGAGCTACTACCATCCGCTATGGCTATTTTCACTACAAAAAGGCATGACTATTGATCCCAAGAAATCTGAAATTATAGTTTAGCTTTCCTTAATCTGTTGTTTGGTTCTAGGCTTTTGTATAATCAGCAATTTTCTTTTGGGTTTCTCTAATCTACAGTTTTCCTGGAATTTTGTTTTGATCTATGATTTGTATTTAACATTTTCCTTTGCATTAGGCTAGAAGTATGGTGACAAAGGCAAGTTGATCAAGTTGGGCATCTCTTTTTTGCAGTTTGTGAAATAGTGACAATGCCTCATGAGGAAATCCATGCCTTCAGTAAGCTGTAATGATGGCATTCCATGATAATCCATTTGTTCTTCAATGTCGTCAAAAATTTTATGAGCATCCACCAAATTCCCGCACTTGACATACATGTTGACAAGGTTATTTTGTAAAATGTGCATTTAGGAAATACAAAATGCCCTATGTTTAATTAGAGACTAGATTTGATTATCTTGTGAAAGGGCAGTGATGCAAATGTGGATGTGTAATATTTGAAGATATAATAGTGGACAGGGAAGTTGCGTGTAGTAACCAGAGTTGGTGCTTGTAGCAACAAACTCTCTCTACACAATATTAAGAAAATGAGATTCTCAATGAATGGCATTGGCATTGTATGATTTTAGTCACAGAACTGTAAATGAGCATAACAATAAAGCAAGAGAGCCACCGCCATTGTTGATCTGAATTGAGGTAGGGGTTCAAACAATATCAAAATCAAAATATCAATGTAGGAAACCTGCTATATTATTCTCAGTACAAGAAAGATGTAAACTAGAAAAGGGAGTTGTATGCAATCCAAAAAGTAACTTCTCATTTCCAAAATTCAGAATATAAACAAGTACAAGAATATCAAGAGTCAGAACAGCCATCAGAATTTGAAATGATAAGCTGGCTGTTAGTAAATATTCAAATATTTTAATATGAAATTTTTAATTTGAATTTTGAACTAATTCTGCATCTCTAGAACCTCGAGATCAATTGTTGTCTATAAAGTTTTCTTTGGTTATTATGATTTTTGTCTTGAAGGCTTTGACAACTTCATGGAAACATATTACAGAACTTTTGAGACTGTGGCATCTGTTGAACATGTTATTTTTTCATATAAGTTTTAAGGTCAATGCAAAATGTATTTATCATGAGTTGAATCATTTATGTGGATGACAATGTTTATAGGATAAAATTAGCTTACTATTCATATATCTTTGAATTTTTTATTTTTTTAATGTTGTGTAAATGCTATTGTAAATTTCATAATTAACTTATAAGAAGTATAATCAAGTTTAAATTTTTAAAGATGTAAATTTATTTTCATTTTCTTAACTAAGATATATGGAGACAAATTCAACTTATTCACTTTTCACTATTGTAAACTTAAACTTGATATATTAGTATTTTACATTTTTTTTTATTAATATAATATTTAAATATATTAGTACTTAAAATTGACTACAATATTGTCAAAGTTAAAATTTTAATTCATTAAAAAATTCATTGATTTTAATTATGCAGGCTTTGGGTTGTTTGATTTAAAGCATTTATAAAGGAGATTTTAAGCATAAAGGAATTAAGATTGGTTCTTAATTTCTAAATCTAATTATTTGGGTGAATATATCTCATCTCGTGATTTTGATTTTTAAATAAGATGATTGTTGTGAAATTTATATTTTATTAAAACCACACCAAACAATATTTCATTGGTCAGCTCATTCTCAGGCTCGACGAAACTACGATTGTGACTATAATGATGTGTTATGGGCGTTTGTAGTTTCGCCACTTGATTGGTCAGTTCATTCTCTCGCACCGTGAAACTGTGATTGTGACTAAAACGGTGTGTTATGCGCATTCGCTATTTCGACACTTCACAGGTTAGCTCATTCTCGGGCTCCGTGAAACTACGATTGTGACTAACATGATGTGTTATGGGCATTCGCAGTTTCACCACTTGACTAGTCAGTTCATTCTCTCGCACCGTGAAACTGCGATTGCGACTAACACAGTGTGTTATGCATGTTTGTAGTTTCGACACTTTACAGGTCAACTCATTATCGGGCTCCGCGAAACTGCAATTGCGACTAAAGCAATGTGTTATGGGCATTTGCAGTTTCGCCACTTGACTGGTCATTTCATTCTCTCGCACCGCGAAACTACAATTATGACTAGCACAGTGTGTTATGAGCATTCGCAGTTTCGACACTTCATAGTTTAGCTCATTCTTGGGCTCCGCGAAACTACAATGTGTTATGAGTGTTCGCAGTTTTGCCACTTGTTTGGTCAGTTCATTATCTCACACCGCGAAACTGCGATTGAGACTAACACAATGTGTTATGCACGTTCGTTGTTTCGACACTTCACAGGTCAGCTCATTCTCGGGCTCCGCAAAACTACGATTGAGACTAACATGATGTGTTGTGGGTATTTGCAGTTTCGCCACTTGACTGGTCAGTTCATTCTCTTGCATCACGAAACTGCGATTGCGACTAACACGGTGTGTTATGTGCGTTCGCAGTTTCAACACTTCACAAGTCAGCTCATTCTCAGGCTCCGTGAAACTGCGATTGCGACTAACATGATGTGTTATGGGCATTCGCAGTTTCGCCACTTGACTAGTCAGTTCACTCTCTCGCACTATGAAACTGCGATTGCAACTTACACGGTGTGTTATGCGTGTTTGCAATTTCGACACTTCACAGGTCAGCTCATTCTCGAGCTCCGTGAAACTGCGATCAATTATGTTGACAGGCTTAAATTAATTAAATATTGATTTAATTAATTTTAGGTATCTACAATTAGTTTTGTTTCTCATTCTCCTATCTTTGAATATCATTCATGAAACTTAAAATAAATCATAATCTACAAAATCATCCTAAATCATAGTCTTTATTAGTACTAAACTATGAAGTTGGTATTTTTTTAGAGTTAGACTTACAAGAATTTGTTTCTAAAGATTAAATTGACCTTATTAAAATATAACACAGAAGTTATCATACCACTAAACAACATATTATTGATCGTTCATCGAATAACAAGAAAAGTCAATAACATGAAATTTTAAAAAATTACAAATCGTTGATCTTGATCAACAAATATTGCTAAGACTTGGTTCTTTACTCTACTTCAAGGATTTTTAATATATTTGAATATTTTTAAAATTTAATCTTTAGAAACAAATTCTTTTAAGTCCAACTCTTCAAAAATACCAACTTTATAGTTTAGTACTACTAAAGACTATGATTTAGGATAATTTTGTAGATTATAATTTATTTTAAGTTTCATGAATATCCAAATATAGGACAATGACAAACAAAACTAATATCCCTCTGAGCCACATACATCAAAATATTGAGATATCATAAACAATAGAGGCATAACTGGCACACACCCCTTTTGGAGGGACTAGGGTCTTGGGCACCCCAGTCCACTCGGACTAGGGTTTTGGGCACCATAGTCCTCTCAAACATCGACAAGAGAAAGGGGTGGTATAGTATCAAAATCCAGAACATAGGATCTAGTCTCAAAAATTAGTATATGACAATAGAAGGATAGGATATGGCCCAAATATGCTTAAAGTTATCCAAGAGAAGTCATACTAAAGTAGGGGCCCAAATAGAGTTGAATCTTGTAAAGGATTACAATTTACAACACTAAAGAATGATAGTAACATAACATAAAAAAGTCTAATTAAACACCCAAATCAAGAATTCTAATGATAGTAACTTATGGATTAGCTAAGAAAGAAAACACAAACAAGAGGAGGATAATGAGGACCCAAGTCAAACTTTGTTACCACAAAACTAACGCCTTATTTCAACATAATTATGGTCTCTCCCTCCCTCTTTGTCTCCCCCTTCTTTACTGATGGGGAGGTATACTCAAAGAGAGTCAATCCTTTAACAAAAGAAAATCAAGAGTTGTCCTAGTGGGCTCCCTTCATTGTTCTTTGGTCTATCAATCAATTTAGACATATCAACTCTCTAAGATTGCTCCCAATCAGGATGTGCTCACTGGTTGCTCGGGCATGGTTGAGATTCACAAGGGTAAATCCAACCTTACACTCTCAAACTCTTAAAAAATGCTTGCAGAGGTTGTAATAGGTGTTCATGAGGTTTTCCAAGGCCAATCAACTAGTTTTGAGTTTGGGTTTGATCCATTTCCCCATCGCTCCTTCCTTTCCCTATTTTCTAGGCCTAGTAGCCCTAGAGCCTCAATTAGCCCTACTTAACCGGTTTTTGTGGATTTGCTCATAATTTCCCCAAAGACCCACACAAATGCTTTGGTGGTCTGAGTACCCTTTTTAAGTACTTCAATATTTATGGATTGATAAATCTTAGTCTGACTGTATAGGTATAGAACCCGAGAAAGGCTCGTTTTAAGGGGTTTTAGGCTCTTTTTGGTCTTCTTTCAAGGGTTTGGTGTCTTCCCTAATCTTCCACAACTCCAAACTCACACACATTCTCTTCTACACCCCACTTGTTCATGCCAAACACTCTACGACTCCAACCATGCTCATTCCTACAAGCATTTGCATAATTTCATTCATTTCCTAACCGGGCTATGATTGAGCTCGCCTAGGAAATGATCCTCATTGGCCTTTCAATGACCTCCAAATCAAAATAAAGACTATGCACACTGTACAAAGGTTCCATGTCTCGATTCCCAAGGGTTATTGAGAATAACTCAAAGGACTTCAAGCTGAAACCATGTTTGGGCCTCTTAAACCCTTACTCAAGCCGAGAGCTTACAAAATTAAGAACTCAATTCAAACTTGCACCAAAACTAATCAAAATGCTTCATGAGAACTACAAGAACATGTACAAAACAATGATCAAAGAACATAAATGCAATCAATCCATGAAGTATGAACTGTTGCTCTAATTCTTAGAAAACATAAGGTAAAAACTCAAAAATGGTCTCCAAATTGTATTCAAATCTACTCTAGGTGTTCACCAACCTCATTACATTCATGCTCAGGGAATTTATATTCCATTTGTGGCCTAACAAACTTTCCATCAATTTCCTAACAAACCCTTTGCTCAAAAATGCAAAACGTTGCTCAACGTTGCAAAAAGTTGTCAAGCAACTTTGACAAAAAGTGCATTTTTGCATTACATGCTTTTTTTCCTTCTCCAAACCATTTAGGATGATTAAAAACCACTACTTTAACATGTCCTAATTCCAAACCAGGCTATTCAAGACATTTTGCATCAAAATGCAAGATTATGTCATTGTAGGCTTACAAAGGCTTACAAGCCAAAATTGAGCAAATGCATTGTCTTATGGACATCCAACCTACCAAAGCATATCAAAAACATATGAGGACCTATGAGAAGGCTCTTATTCACCATCCAAACCAAACTATTAACAATCACACCAAAATGAAGAAATTGCACTCAAAACTAAGTGCTCCTACACCACTTACCCTCATATATATCTTCCTCCCCTACTCTCTCATACTCTCTCTCTCCCCTCTCTCCATTGTCTAGGTCATCATCTCTTCCTCCTAGCCTCTCTCTCCCTCTCTTGCCTTTCTAGGTACTTTATCATTTATTTCCCCATTCTTTCACTCCCTACTATATCTTTATCTTTATCTAGAGAGAAACCTAGAAAGGCGAGAGGAGGAGAGAGATGCTAGGAGGAAGAGGTGGCGACCTAGACAATGGACAAAGGGGATAGAGAGAGAGAGGGTATGAGAGAGTAGGGGAGGAAGATATATATGAGGGTAAGGAAGGGAGAGACCATGGTTCATGGAGAGAGAGGTGAGAGACAAGAGAGAGAGGGAGAGAGGAAGATGGATAGATAGAGGAAGGAATCAATACGACCACTACCCTCAACCCTATATTCGCTAAACTATGTACCATCAATCTTGTACCTTATATCATAAATATTATATCTTACAACCTATTATCTAAATACTATATCGGGGAGGGAGAGGTGATGACCTGGAGATGGGAGGGAGAGAGAAGAGGAGAGAGGGAAGAATAAAGAGAGATATAAGAAGAGAGGGAGAGGTGGGTAGGGAGTGACTGAGAGACCTAGAGAGAGATGAGGTAGATAGGTGAGGGAGAGAGAGAATAAAATAAGAGAGAAAAATAGGTATGGAGAGAGAGATTGGGAGGGATAGGTAGCGATCAAAAGAACAAAGAGAGAGTGGAGAGAAACAATAGGAGGAGGAGAGAGATGGAGGGAAGGACGTAGTGGTCTATGTATTGACATCAATGCCAAAGGGAGATATTATTGGCATTACGGATTTAACTCTTCCCATGTGATCCAAAGAAGCAAATTGACTAATATTATGTTGGAAACTTGCATTCTACATCTATGATATTGTAGAGCTGAGAAAGATGAACCATTATTACAATATAAAAAGTAGTGCCAATACTACTTACAAAAAATTTAGAACTCCCCCGAGACAAGCATTTATGTTCAAGGAAGAAAAATAATAAAACAGTATGCTCCCCTTGATCCATAGACATCAAAATATTGAGATTCAATCATAAATTTAATAGAGGCATAACTGGCACACATTTGAATTGAGGTTTCTTTTGGAGGGACTAGGGTCTTTGGCACCCTAGTCCACTCAGACTAGGGTTTTGGCCACCACAGTCCTCTCAAACATCGACAAGAGAAAGGGGTGGTATAGTATCAATATCAAGAACGTAGGATCGAGTCTCAAAATTAGTAAATGACAGTAGTAGGATAGGATTGTTGGTAATGAGCCAGCGTCCCTCACGAGATTTGCGACATGGTTTAATCACCTCCAGTGGATTCTACAAGCCTAGTGGTTGTATCAGACATTGAAAGGTCAATCTTTTGGTGCAACAAAAACCACACTTGTAACAAGTGGTATCAGAGCTTGGTCACAGGTTCGAATCCCCTCTATGAGTGACGTTGGGGGGATTGTTGGTAGTGAGCCAGCATCCCTCACGGGATTCATGACATGGTTTAACCGCCCCCTGTAGATTCTACAAGTCTAGTAGTTGTATCGGGCATTGAAAGGTCGACCTTTTGGTGCAATGACAACCACACTTGTAACAAGGATATGGCTCAAATATGCTTAAAATGATCCAAGAGAAGGCATACTAAAGTAGGGACCCAAATAGGTGTGAATCTTGTAAAGGACTACAGTTTACAACACTATAGAATGATAGTAACATAACATAAAAAAATTTAATTAAACACTCAAATAAAGAATTCTAATGATAGTAACTTATGGATTAGCTAAGAAATAAAACACAAACACGAGGAGGATAATGAGTACCCAAGTCAAACTTTGTTACCACAAAACTAATGCCTTATATCAAAATAATTATAAAATTTAGATCTCACAATCTAATTGACTCATCAAGAACCAAGGAAAACTAGAACATTTAAATATAAGATAACATTTGACAATAAATTTGAGTAGAAATAACTTGGGATTCATCATTCTTTTTGGAAATATGGGGTGTGTATGCAAGGAATGTCATGTTTCTAGATAGCTTTGTAAGTTATTAGTGAGGAAAATGAATAGCATAATCCCACATTATTAGGATGGTATATTATCTTTCCAATTAGGTTTAGATGTTTGTTTTGAATAGTATATGGTGAGCTTGAAAAGTGACAAGAATAACATTGTTATCCTATTAATTTTGATAAGGAAAATACTAGCTAGAGCAAGTCCACATAGAAGATTTTAAGAACTTGATGAATTCAATAAAAATTAATACTGATACTTAAAATATGTTCAATCAAGCACTTTAATGAATTATGTACTAGAAAAGCTATAATAGAAATATGGTTTGTGTATAGTGTCCTAAGGGGTCAATGGTCTCCTACAATAGGGTCAATATGGGAGGGAGAGAGGGAAAGAGAAGAGAGAGGATGGAGGGAGAGAGGGAAAGAGAGGGTGAGAGGGGGAGATAATTGAGAGAGAAAGAGAAAGGGAATAGGAGAGAAAGAAAGAGTGTTAGAGGGAAAGAGAGAGACTTGCAAGAGAAAGAGAAAGGGAGAGAGGGAGAGAGGGAAAGAATATGAGAGAGAGACACTTGAGAGAGGGAAAGAATGTGAGAGAGAGACACTTGAGAGAGGGAAAGAATGTGAGAGAGAGACACTTGAGAGAGGGGGAGGGAACTAGTGGGAAGGAGACAGGGAGAGGGAAGAGAGAGGATGGGGGAGGGAGAGAGGGAGAGATGAACATAATAGGAAAGAGAGATACCTAAGAGAGAGGGGGGGAGAGAGAGACCTAGTAGAGAGAGAGAGAGAGAGAGAGAGAAGGGTAGAGAGGGAAATAATGGGAGGGAGAGAGGGAGAGGGAAGATAGAGGATGGGGGAGGGAGAGAGGGAAAGAGGGAAAAAAAGGGAGAGAGAGAGAGAGAGAGAGAGGAAATAATGGGAGAGACACCTAAGAGAGAGGGAGTGAGAGAGGAAAGGGAGGGAGAGAGGAGAGAGAGAGAGAGATGGGGAGGGAATGGAAAGAATGGGAGAGAGACATCTAAGAGAGAGGGAGAGAGAGATAGAGAAAGGGATAGGGAGGGGTAGGGAGAGATGGAGAGAGAGATAGAGAGAGAGAGAGGGAGATAATGAGAGAGAGAGAGAGAGACAGCTAAGGGAGGGGGAGTGAGAGAGATAGAGATAGAGGGTGAGAGGGAGAAGGGGGTTGGGAGGGAGAGAGGTAAAAAGAGTTAGAGGGAAGAGATAGAGACCATATGGTATCCTAATGGGTCATATGGTATTCTATGACACCCGAGGACACCATATGGTGTCGTTATTGGTCGTATTGTGTCCTAAGGGGTCATATGGTGTTATATGATCCCTTAGTACACCATATAACCCTTTAGGTTTTGTTAGGGGTCATATTGCATCCTAAGGGGTTAGATGGTGTCTTATGACCCCTTAGGACACCAAATGGTGTTGTTATGTGTCATATGGTGTCCTAAGGGGTTATATGGGGGTCCTATGACCCCTTATGACACCATGCGATATCTTTAGGGGTTGTGTGGTGTCCTAAAGGGTCATATGGTGTCTTATGAACTCTTAGGGAATCATATAACCCCTTAGGACTCCATATGGTGTCGTTATGGGTTTTATGGTGTCCTAAGAGGTCTTATGGTGTTCTATGACCCCTTAGGACACCATTTGGTGTCATTATATGGTGTCCTTATGGGTCGTATAGTGTCGTAAGGGGTCATATGGTGTTATATGACCTCTTAGGAGACCATATGACCCCTTAGGACACCATATGGTGTTGTTATGGTTTGTATGATGTCTTAAGGGTTCATATGGTGTTCTATGACCCCTTCGGACATCATATGATCCCTTATGTGTCATTACGATCATATGGTCTCCTATGATCCCTTAGGAAAGATCCCTTAGCACACCATTTCGTGTCATTATGGGTCATATGGTGTACTAAGGGTTCATATGGTGTCTTATATCCCCTTAGGTGTTGTTATGGGTCATATGGTGTTCTATGATTCCTTAGGACACCATATGACCCCTTAGGACTCCTATGGTGTCGTTATGGGTCGTATGGTGTCCTAAAGGGTCATATGGTGTTCTATGACCCCTTAGGACACCATATGACCCCTTAAGACACCATATGACCCCTTAAGACACCATACAACCCATAACGATACCATATGGTATCCTAAGGGGTCACAGGATGCCATATGACCCCTCAAGACACCATACGACCCATAACAACACCATATGGTGTCCTAAAGGGTCATTTGGTGTTCTATGACCCCTTAGGAAACTATTTGGTGTTGTTATGGGTCCTATGGTGTTCTAAGGGATCATATAGTGTCATGTGGCCCCTTAGGACACCCTATGATCCCTTAGATGTCGTTAGGGGTCATATTGTGTCCTAAGGGTCATATGGTGTCCTATGACCCCTTAGGACACCATATGGTGTCATTATGTGTCTTATGTTGTCCTATGACCCCTTAGGACACCATATGGTGTCGTTAGGGGTCGTATGGTGTCCTAAGTGAGAGGGAGGAAGGGATGGAAGGAGAGTACAAGAGACTAGAGAGAGAGAGGTGTGAAGAGAGGGAGATAGGGAGAGAGTGAGAAAGAGAGGTAATGACAAAGGAAGAGATGGAGGGGGAGGAGAGAGGGAGAGAATAAGAGAGATACACGTGAGAGAAGGGGAGAGTGAGATAGAGATAGGATGAGAGGGAGAGACTTCAGAGATAAAGAACAGGAGAGAGAGAGAGAGAGAGAGAGAGAGAGAGAGAGAGAGAGAGAGAGAGAGAGAGACTTAAGTGAAAAAGAGAAAGGGAGGGGGGCGGTAGGGAGGTAGGGAGGTAGGGAGAGAGTGGGAAAGAGATACACTTGATAGAGGAGGAGAGTGAGATAGAGAGATAGAGGCAAAGAGGGAGAGACAAGAGAGAGAGAGAGAGAGAGAGAGAGAGAGAGAGAGAATTGTTTAGGCACCTCTCTCTATGCCCCTGTATGTATGTCTCCCCTCTCTCTCGTATCTAGGTATAGGGTATAGGATACAAGATTGATGGAACATTGTTTAGGGTAGATAGGGTTGAGGGTAGCATGATGGTATTTAGTTCAGGTTGGCTATAATTGTCTTTTCAAGTATTGGGTCCTACTCGGCAAACAAAACACTTTTCATGAAGCCTCACCAATCAAGAAAAGCACACCATGATCCTAATATAATTTCTAAATAGTGTCTACATATATTAGGTTGAAGGAGAGACTGTATACTTACTTGCAAGTTTCCACCGAATTTTGTCCCCGAATTCTGTCACTGACCCTGACTCGCAAATTTCCATCCTCGAATGAGAATTTGGAGTTGAAAATAGAGTTATCACTTATGAAATTTAAGTTGCGTTGTTGATCACTTACGAAAGGTTTGTGCTGGCTATAACATGGCGTGTTATGCGCCTTCTCTGATTCACAACCTGCATGGCCGACATTTTATTTAACCTCATGAAACCATGAATGCATCTAACATAGCGTGTTATGCGTCTTTACTGATTCATGGACTACATGTCCGCATTTTTCTTTCACCTCATGAAACGATGAATTAGACTAACATGGCGTGTTATGTGCCTTCGCTGATTCGCAGACGACCTAGCTAACATTTTGTTTCGTCTCGTGAAATGATGAATTAGACTAACATGGCGTATTATGCGCCTTCACTATTTTGCGGACTGGGTGGCCAACATTTTCTTTGGCCTCATGAAACAACGAAAGTGACTAACATGGAGTCTTATGTTTCTTCGCTGATTCACAGGCTGTGTGGCAACCTTTTTCTATGGCCTCGCGAAATGACGAAAGTGACTAACATTGCGTGTTATGTGGCTACACTGATTTGCAGGTTGCGTGGCCGCATTTTTCTTAGGCCTCACAAAACGGCGAAAAGGAACAAACACGCCATGTTAGTCTAATTCATTGATTCGCGGACTGAATGGCCGCCATTTCCTTTTGGCTTGCGAAACAGTGAATTCGACTAACATGGCATGTTAGTCGCTTTCGCTTATTTGCGGATAGCATGGCTGCCATTTCCTTTTGGATCGCGAAATGATGAATTTGACTAACATGGCGTGTTAATCGCTTTCGCTGATTTGTAGAATATGTGGTTGCCATTTACTTTTGCCCCGCGAAATGGCGAATTCAACTAACATGGCATATTAGTCACTTTCGCTGATTCGAGGACTGCATGGCTGCCATTTCTTTTTGCCCCGCGAAACAACCATTTCATTTTTGAAAGGGACACCCTCTTTTTCCTGCTAGTATGCCGTCTGAACGCGGTTTCTTAAATCGTCGGCATTTTATTTCTATTTTATGGCTTTTTTTAAAGCTCGCGCCCTCTTTTTCTCGCCGGTATGTCGTTTGAACGTGGTTTCTTCAGTCGTCGGTGCTTTTTTGTTTTTTTTTGGCTTTTAATGTGCGTGTTATGCACAAAATATCATCACTAACCACTAAGAGAGCCACAGTCATCCTCCGGCATGTCCACGTAATTTTGCATGGGGCCCGACAATTGAAATCGATGAGTCCACGACAACTCCACATCACAGATAGTGGGTCCGGCCGCTACGACAAATTGGTATGGTATGCATGTCTCGAACATGTATGTTGATGCATGTCGTTGGTACGATAGGTCCCTTTTGGATCCA
Source organism: Cryptomeria japonica (assembly GCF_030272615.1). Lineage (NCBI taxonomy): Eukaryota > Viridiplantae > Streptophyta > Pinopsida > Cupressales > Cupressaceae > Cryptomeria > Cryptomeria japonica. The sequence goes on along the minus strand of NC_081408.1, from coordinate 694,323,190 downwards.
GAATAGATACGTCCATATTTGGTGGGTTCATTAAGAACCTTTCAATTTCATTAGGGCACAAAAGACCTATTGACATTTTGATTTCTTTTAAAAGTGGTTATCTTTTTTGGAATAACATTTATTTTTGGAGTAGTATGAAAAGAGGTTTTGTATAATATTTCTATCATGATTTAGTGTTTGAGTTAAACTCATTAACCCATGTTTCATGTATAGGTTTTGTATCTAGGGTAAATGACCCAAAAGTTGAGCGTGTTCCAATTCTTGTGATAGAAGTTGTTGATTTAATACCCCCATACTTGTTGATTTTATGTTCAACTTTTGTACAATATTGCACCAATAGTTGTATGATAAGTACGAATAATTGAATGAAATATACCATTTGTTGTGAAAAGTAACCAATCATGTGATGCCACATCAGTTGCACAAGTATTGGAGTCCTTTTGCACACCTATTGGTCTCACTTTTTTGGGGCTATTTTGGACACCTTGGCAAAAAGCATGCTGATGTGGCATCATATTTGATGATGTGGCCTTGAAACCTTAGTTATAAGTAAGAGACTTGCCGAGTAAGCTGTTGTAAAACATTGGGAATAATTTGAAAATTCCACATAGGATTTTGAGAAGTGTGAAGTTAGGGTGCACAACTACTGGGTCCTCTCCCCTAGTTATAGATTGATGTTCCAATTGTAGAATTCTATCATAGACAATAATGAGTTTGAGTACATTTTTGTAGTATTGACAGTATTTCAAAATTTAGGCATAATCTTGCATGTATGTAAAGTTGTTGAAAAATATAAAATTTTCAATAAGGCGCTTGGAATGAGCTTCACAATTTCACAAATGCTATATTGTTGACCTACATGTGGGAGAAAAGTTCAATAATATAGGACTTGCTAGATTTTTAGGTTTTATTTGTATCATTGCATATATGTAAGTTACACCAAAAGGTTTGATAACATGAAGTACACCAAAGTTGTAGGGATTGAATATAGCTCTATAGTTTTGTTAGGTGAAACAAAATGTCAAGAAAAGTCAAAAGTTGCAAAATTTAGGTATGGTGGGGTTTCAAAATTTAAGGGAAGCATTACAATCTTGTTGTAGGGCGAGAAAATCTTATGGTAAACATATCAATTTTAGGGTTAAATTGTATCTTTGTATAATTCAAACTTGGATAAAAATCTTACCATAATAAGTTTTGAAGAATTTTTATAGGATTTTTATTTTTTGCTATATTTGAGAAAGAAGAATCATTAATTGCAACCTTAAAGTTGATCTTCACTTACAATGTTATTTCTTCTTCAAATGATTTAGTTTTTATTTGATTTTTCCTAGTTACTTAAAGAGAAAATTATACGTTCGAAAATAAAGTTAAATTGATTAATTTGAATACAATAATAGGCTAGTGTATATGCAAGATATTTAATAATAACTAATTGACTAGAGAATTAAAATTACTTACATGTTAAAAGATATTATCCTCTTTCAGCATCTTTAGTTTAGGTAGCTTATGGTCTAGACCTATTTTGTGCTTGATACTTATTTACATTTGAACAATATCAATTAAGTGAATTCCAACTTATTTTATCATTTTCATGAGAACAACATGATGTAGGTATGAATCAAACAAATATGAGATTGAAAACATAAAAAATTAAGACTTGAAATAATACATTAAACATACTATAAATAAATAACATCAAAGATTAAAAACTCTTGTTAACTTATATTTTTTCACATTTAATAAGCTTCATTCCAATTTACATCTCATTAATTTTGAGAGATATTCTACAATGACAACAATGAACATGTTAAAAAAAACTCTTACTTTTTACACAAAATATTATTATTTAATATTTCTAAAATAATTAATATGTCCACCTATATTATATTTATTCTTCCCACCACATTTTTGGCAGTGCAAAAACAAAAATGGACGAGAAGATTTTATTTGAATTACAGTGTTTTTTCTAGATTTAGGTGTTGAAGCATAATTACTGCATATATTTTATCTTCCGACCACAAATATATGCTCGCATAGTCATTAAAGGCGCAACACAATATAGCCGTTATCAATGACAACTCCTGTTTTATTGGCCCTAATTATGTTCCTATAAAATGGCGAAATTAATATATGTTTTTTTGTGGAAGAAGTAGCTGGGAATCGAATAGTACATGCAGATTTTGCACAGATTATTTCGAAGAAAGTTAAATTGAAGAAAATTGGAGAAAAAGCTTTCCTTGCATGCAGATTTCGCACAAATTGTTTCAAAGAAAGTTAAATAGGAGAAAAAGCTTTCCTTGCATGCAGATTTCGCACAAATTGTTTCAAAGAAAGTTAAATTGAAGAAAATTGGAGAAAAAGCTTTCCTTGCAGATAAATCAAATTATTCAGTTCAATGCACAGGCAATTGGGGATTTCAGCAGCAGGCGATAAATTAGATATAGTGCGTCGCTCCAGTTTGATTTTATCATCGCAAATATATTCATCAACCATTAATCTTGGGCGGACCTTTAATTATTATTCACTTTCTTTTCTGCGAACATCTCAGCTGGTACGCCATCTTCTTTGGCTTTATATCTTTCATGTTTATAATTTGAGTTCTTTTTTTATTTCTTTGGTTCCGTTTAGGTTTTTCTATTTTATTTTTCATTTATTCTTTTTTTATTTTTTAGTTTTTAGTTTTTTTTCTAAGAGTCTTTCACTCAACAAGACTTGATCATGGGTGGGCTTATTAGGAACCTTTCAACTTCACTAGAGCACGAAAAGCCTATTGATATTTTGATTTCTTTTAAAAGTGGTTGTCTTTTTTAGAATAACATTTGTTTTTGGAGTAGTATAAAAAAAGGTTTTGTATAATATTTCTATTACCATTCAAATGTGTAGTTTTTGAATCAAACTCATTGACCCATGTTTCATATGTAGGTTTTGTATAGTTATAGATTGACGCTCAAATCGTAGAATTCTATTATAGACAATTATGAGTTTGATGTGTTAGATAAATGTTTTTATAACAATGTCAAAGAAATAGCAACCATCAACTAGATTATTCTTTCCATTACCTTTCTTTTCATATTCCATTATTATGTTTTGAATTATTTTTTTTAATTTTTTGGGGTCCAATGATAGCTTTAGTAATTACATTCTATGTCATCTTTTACAATAGAGTCAGTGGCGTCTTGTTCTTGGAATATTTATTTTATTTATCCATTATTCCTTTAAAAAGATTAACTATGTTATTCTATTTTAATTATATAAAAAGAAAATTGCAATTATTAAAATCAAATTACATAAATATGAAAATTAGTAACATACCCATATTAAAAAACACTCATAAATATCATTATTAAGGTAATTATTTTATTTGTCTATTGTTTCATTAAAAAATTATTATGTTATTATATTTTAATAAAAATTAAAAGTTGCAATTGTTAAAATCAAATCACATCCAATATGAAAATTAGAGATGTGCCAATATTTTTTGCTTTATATTGTGGAAATAAAAAATAAATCAAATCTAAAACTAAATTAAATTTTCTAATAGAAACATGCTCATTTTGTGTGCTTTGTTTACTATTGGCTTTTTGTTTTTCTTACATCTTAATGTTGTCATTGTAAGTTACACCTAGACATAAAAAATCCAATACAAAATTAAATCTTCTAAACATGCCCATTTTGTTTGCTTTGTTTTCTAATAGAATTGACACTTGATATTCTAGTTGAATGATTGATCTTATCATCATCTTAAATTATAAATATAATCTCTTCTTAGCATCTTGATTCATTCAATTTTTTACTCATACACCACCAAAATCCATTTTATCAAATCTCATTTACTCATCATATTATCAATATTTTATATTTGAAAATTGCATCCACATTTCTAAAACAAGGCACACATCAATCTTTCACTAGGTATGCAATGTATTTTGTAGACTTAAGATTTGAATTTGATTCCATTTTCCCTTTTCAAAAATTTTACATTTCTAATCTTTAATTTCTGTTGTACACAATTTTTTATTTTTATTATTTTTATATTAGATTCAACTTAATGTAGATCGACAATCCACATTGATCCATAGACTTGGGTTTTATTTGCTTCTACTAGGAATTTCCCCTTCAGTATTTTGTGGATAAACACTAGTATAAATCTAAGGAGAGATACGAGACGAAAGAACATATCGTTCTCTGTGATTATCCCGACCTTTCCTGTCTGAGAAAGCAATGAAACTTCTCGTACCCTAAACCTAACATATATATAGAGAGAGACTGTATTATAGTATACCTAAAAATATGAGCTTGTATTGATTCTGTATATTTTAATGAAAGATTGTTATTACAGGGCCCTCAGGACCATAATTGCCGTCTTGGCACTTCACCAGACTAAAATATCGAACCGGGATTTATATTACATTTTACAGCTTCGCCATATTAATCGTCTCTTGGAGAGCAGATTCCTATGGCCTGCACAATTCAAGAGCGTCTACACTAGGGTTATACGGGTCGACATCAATACTGCCTTTGAGAAAACCCTAAGTATCCGCCACCAAGATATGAAACTTGGGGAGAAGGATTGTTTTGGAAACCCTAGTGTAGAGAGTTGTTGGCTAATAAAGCCAATTCATTTGTACATGAAATAATGAACAGTACTATCAAGTAGAGAAAGAATGTGAATACAACATCAGCCTTCAGCCACCACCTTTGAATCCACTGCTAATTATTAGCAAAAACAAAGTGAATACGAAATCAGCCTCCCAGCCAGTACCTTTGAACGCACTTGTGATGTGTGGGTCTCTCCAGAGTCACTACTTTAAAGACTATGAAGATTTGGTTATGTTTCATTGGAGTCTCCAATGGCAAGCTCTTTAACAAACCTGTGAACTGCGATCAAAATAATGAAGATTTGGTTATGTTTCATTGGAGTCTCTAATGGCAAGCTCTTTAATAAATCTGTGAGCTGCAATCAAAATAATCTAGTAGAACAACACCACCATTTAACAATACATTATGAAAGGAGTCTCAATTTGATTTATTCACATGTCTCTCTATCTAAAGGTAATCCATGAATAATTAGGTTGATCTTTTCTTAAGTTAATGTCTTTTTCTTAGGCATAGGATGATGATGGTAAAATCTCTTTTCATCACAATATTGTCAAGATCAATTGGAGAAGCTTCCACTATCTTGTTTGTGTCTAGTTTGAGTTTGTTTAAATCTATTTTGATCAATATGTCTGAAGAATTAGGAATTACACAACATGTCTTATCACAATAAGTGTCATCAAAATTCAATTTCTTAGGTGTCATTTGATAGATGATTTGATTTGATGTTAAAGCTATCATATTGAAGAGAAAGGAGAATTAGAAAGCCCATGAGAAAGTGGAAAGTTGTATTGTTATTAACATACACAACATGTCTTCTCACAAGAAGTGTCATCAATATTCAATTTCTTAGGTGTCATTAGATAGCAGGTTTGATTTGATGTTAAAACTATCATATTGAAGAGAAAGGAGAATTAGAAAGCCCATGAGCAAGAGGAGAGTTGTATTGTTATCAGCATATATTAGTTATCTTAGAGAGACATTTTACAATGATAGCATGTGGTGTATTGGAATGGTGTAAGTGTGTTAACAAAAACTCTTATCTTTTATCTTAAATTGGACAACAATTTACACATCAAAATACTGATATCTAATAATAAACATAATATTTCTAAAATAAACAACACATAAAATTTGTCTCCAAGCATATAGTAAATGATATAGTTCCAAAATACAACAAAATAACTCCTACTTGATATCTCTCAACATTTTTATAGACAGATTCATGTAAGCTATCTATACTAGTTGTATTTAAATTTGATGAATGCCTTGTGTTAATATTATCATATGAACAAACTAAAAATTAACAAATAAATCATTGTTTAGGTTCGATTATATATTTGTAAATAAAATAAAGATCATATAAGTTGTATCATGACAAATTAATTGTATAAATATATAATGTTAGTTTAAAATATAACAACTGATTAATATATAAAACATGTTGGTTTTAGGACTAAGTTAGAGAGAAAGAAAGAAATTATATTAATGTCCACAAATGACTAAAAGTGGGTCAATGGGATTTATGAGAACACCATTATAAAATAGAGATTTAAAGGTCTCACCAAGGGGAAGAACATAAACTAAAAAGATCATATATTTGTAAATAAAATAAAGATCATATAAGTTGTATCATGACAAATTAATTGTATAAATATATAATGTTAGTTTAAAATATAACAACTGATTAATATATAAAACATGTTGGTTTTAGGACTAAGTTAGAGAGAAAGAAAGAAATTATATTAATGTCCACAAATGACTAAAAGTGGGTCAATGGGATTTATGAGAACACCATTATAAAATAGAGATTTAAAGGTCTCACCAAGGGGAAGAACATAAACTAAAAAGATATAGAACAAGAGAGGTCCAACAAAACAAGCGATCAAGAATTAGGTACAAATAGCTAAGAAAAGGGAACAAGACCCCTGAAACCACAAAGGAAAACTACAAAATATCAAGTATTATTGTTTGGACTAGAAATAGTCAAGTTACTATTAACATCATTAGTCATTGTGAAGGGGCCAATACATTGATCTTATAATACTCTTTGGGGCATGTTGAGGTTGAGAGGGGTACTCCCACTAAGACCACACCTACCATCCATGAATGAAGTAACCCTTGTAGTATTGAATTTTTTTATTATATGCATTTGCCCCTATGATTGGAGTGGTCACTGGAGGGGAGTAGATCTATGTCAATGATTGAAAGTTGGGTCGTATGGTGGGGAAGAAATATTACAATGACATCGAGGCCCGGGAACATACTAACTACTAAGGCAAAAGTTGTGAGAACATTGTAAATCTATATTGGAGAAACTTAGCGATTTGCAAAGGATGCTTAGGGCCATCAATCTCTTTGATGTGCTAAAAAGATGTGATCAACTTGGCAATAACCACCTCATATATAGTTGGACCATCACTTGGGTTAGTTTTTTTGGAGAGAGGACACCCTTACATCTGACCCCAATATATTGCTAACAAAGGTAGAGAAAGTATGGGAGGTATGAAAATGCCTAGTGATTGTCTTATAAAGCGTCCAAGTAGCAATAATGAGAGAATTAGGAATGTCATTATCATACACGTAGTGGAAAACTAGATATCTTTGAACTTAGTCAAAGGTGTTCTTGAAGTCTATGAAACAACAAAAGATTGTGGAAGATTAGTGGAAAGCCTTCTTAATAATAGTTTGAAGTTTGAAGATGTGGTCAATGGTTTGATAATTTGAGCCCCTAAAATTGACTTGAAGATGTGCCAAGCTTTGTGGAGAGATATATCCTTCATATTTAATGATTCATAGAAATATGTTTGCCTGATTTGTAAGGGATCAGTGGGCTTTGATAGGTCACTCACTCAAAGATTCAATGCCTTAGCTTGTTGCACCCTTTTTTCATCTTTGATTTGAGTTGAACAATCATCCTAAATATAAGGGGCACCTTTTCCTTTGACGACACCAATGAATTGTATTCTTTAACTTGTTTTAAGATAGATTTTTGTTAGGCCTTTGTTTCTTTTGTAAAATATATCTTCGAATTGAACAATTATATACGCCTTATTTGTAGCATAGTTAGATACCTCAGTCTATATTATTATAAACCATTTATGACCCCCAAAACCTGTTCTCCATTTCCATAATGGGCGACGATCTCTGACTATTTATTCTGAAATTGGAAACTACGTTAAAGTAGTGCAAAATGGAGACTTGCATGTATGGAGCCTCTTCAAGATGGGTGATTCGAACTTGCAAATTGGCAATGATGTCATTTTTTTGCCTATAGCTGCTTCTGAAACAATGATAACAAACTTTCTGAGTTCATCCCAAGGCTTTCGATCCCAAAAAACCTTCTGCTAAGGCTGACATAATTATTGTGTGGGGGCAATGCCTTAGCTACATTCAGAAATCATGCACAGTGCAATGCACCAATAACTTCCTCCCGGAAAATTGCCAATGCACGTGCACTTTGCTGCGATTATGATTTATGACAGGAAATGATGTTCAATTTCGACCCTTGCTGTGAAAATCTTCCTTCCCGTACTAGCTTTCGAAACCGTTATTTCGGGAGCATAAACTTGCGATTTTCTATATTATATAATTGACATGATCTTTTAAAAAATGGCTTCTTGCTGTGTTTGTGATCTATCTCTCTATACTGCTTTTATATTGAATGCAATTTGGGTTCAGGTTTGTATCAGTGAATTGATTGTGCAGTGTTTGCATGACTTTTGCAGCCAATTGTATCAGGCTTGAGAAGGCAATTGAAAACATCAGAAATGTTAATAGGCTTTTGGCTTGACCTTTTGACAAGGCCTTGATTACCTAAGAATGATGTCTGCCAACTCAAAATCTGTCATGTCTTGTAGCATCCAAGATGGGTCAAAAAGACAAGGTCGTTGTTTATATTCTTTTAGGACAGGCAATTGTGAAAGTGGGATTTCAAAACCGACACAAAATTTACAATGGCTTAGCCTAAAATCAAAATTCCAGCGAGAACACTTATATCTATCACAGATTTCATCTTCAGAACAACTGTCCTTGCAGCCTCAAAAAGATGCCTCTCATGCAGAGTTGAGAAAAGTAATGAAGGCTGGTTTTGATGCAGCTACAGAAGTTTCATCTTTTGTGAATGTTCAAGCAAAGTCATCTTCTTCATTAGGGCCTGAGGAGCTCAAGCAAGTCAAGGCAAGTGCCAGTGATGGCTGTGCGAGAGCAAGGTGATGATTTTCTTATTGTAATGTTTTGTAAAAGCCTCTTTATAATAAGTATGTTTGCATGTTTTTGAGATTTATTCAATTGAATAGATGGTTTACTTTATAGATTTATATGTCTGCTAGCGAAACTTAATAACAAGTGGAACAATATTCTAGCCTTCTTATTTCGTAGCAGCATTCAAGCATGTTGAAGCAATTTCAAATCATGCCACAAAAATGTCTAAATTCATGTTGAAACGATTTTGTTGAGCAGGGAACGAGGGAAACTTCTGGATGAAGCTATTGCAAATCTGGATAATTTCATACATAACATAACATCAAGAAAGCAGACTCAATCAGAAACAGTGACAAGCGAGAACAGAAACAGCTCATTTGCCAAGAGAAACAAAAATGCAAAGCTGGAAAATTTCAAACATAACATATCAGGGAAGCGGATTCAATCAGAAACAGCAGCAAATGAGAACAGAAACAGCTCACTGGCCAAGACAAATGAAAATGCGAAGCTGGAAAATTTCAAACATAACATAGCAGGGAAACGGATTCAAATAGAAACAGCAAGTGAAAACAAAAACAGCTCAGTGGTCAAGAGAAACGAAAATGCAAAGCTGGAAAATTTCAGACATAACATATCAGGGAAGCGCATTCGATCAGAAATAGCAACAAGTGAGAACAAAAACAGCTCACTAGCCAAGAGAAAAGAAAATGCAAAGTTAGAAAATTTCAGACATAACATATCAGCAGGGAAGCTGATTCAATTGGAAGTATCAACAAGTGAGAACAAAAAAAGCTCACTGGCCAAGAGAAATAAAAATGTAAAACTGGAAAATTTCAGACATAACATATCAGGGAAGCAGATTCAATCAGAAGTAGCAACAAGTGAGAACAAAAACAGCTCATTGGCCAAGAGAAATGAAAATGCAAAGCTGGAAAACTTCAAACATAATGTATCAGGGAAGCAGATTCAATCAGAAATAGCAACAAGTGAGAACAGAAACAGCTCACTGGCCAAGAGAAATGAAAATGCAAAGCTGGAAAATTTCACACATAACATATCAGGGAAGCTGATTCGATCAGAAATAGCAACAAGTGAGAATAGAAACAGCTCACTGGCCAAGAGAAAAGAAAATGCAAAGGTGGAAAACTTCAGACATAACCTATCAGGGAAGCCGATTCGCTCAAAAATAGCAACAAATGAGAATAGAAACAGCTCACTGGCCAAGAGAAAAGAAAATGCAAAGTTGGAAAATTTCAGACATAACATATCAGGGAAGCGGATTAGATCAGAAATAGCAACAAGTGAGGACAGAAACAGCTCACTAGCCAAGAGAAACAAAAATGCTGGTGGTGCAGTTTTACTAAAGTCACCATATCTTTACTTAGAAAACCAAGCAGATTCAAAATTTGAAGATCTAATTTCTGATAGAGCAAACAAGAGAAGCAAAAATTTGGTTACAGATAAGCAGGTTCGCACATCAGTGGTGAGTGCATGTGTTTATATCAAGCATTTCCTTATGAAAGTTTTATTACTGCTCTTTCTTCTGGTTCTCTGTGTTTATCTCTTTGAATATGTCATTTTTCATCTATCTATCACTGCCTTCCTTTCTTTTTTCTTGTTATATACTTTTAAAACTATCCATTGGTGATCACTAATCACTCTTTTCTGAGATCATTTAATTTTGATTTTTTTCCATTTCTTAGCTATAAACTCATAGCTTATGTTACGTGTAAATGGATTCAGTTGGAAGAACATCTAAATAGTGTGAATGCGCCTAGATTATCTGGTAAGTCAGATCAAGAAATAGATGTTTCAAAGCCCTTAAACTCTCATTTGAGTCAAGTTGAAGAGAATCATTGTGCATTTGCTTTCTTGACAGGAACTTTGGAAAAGAGGAGAATGAAAAGGAAGCATCCTGAATCGAAGACAAACATAAGTTTACCTTCAGTGACTAATGGAGCTTTGGATGCAAAATGTGAGTATACATCAAGTTTTAAAGATAAGCTTGAAGTTAATAGTGACAGCCAACCAAGGCGAAATGAAATCCATCATTTCAGGTATTATATTCTAGTGCATCAAAGATATTTTACAATGAATTCTCCAACAAATTGATAATTTTAGATTGTATATTCCCTTTATGATTATTGCTAGAAGTTCATCTCTTCTTTGAGAAACAAAAAATTGTTTAAATTTTAAAACTTATTGGAAATTAATTATGATAACATGAAAGTTTGGATTTATGTTTAAGATGTTTTCATTTGTATGTCTCAGGTTCATTTAAACGTTTGTCTTCTGAGTTATGTTGTCCTATCTTTGGAGTCTTTCTTTGAAATTTTTTTGTGGATATGCATTGTCTTCAGGTCAACCATCAATGGCAAAAATCAGGCAGCAGAAGTAAGGACTTCATCGCTTCCTGTTACACAGTTGCTTGGTAAGAGGTCAGACAAGAAGGCTTGTATTGCAAAAAGAATAAATTCTGTGGCTCCAACATCAAATCAAGTTCACAATATGACAATTACAGAAGGTTCTGTTTATGTTGCTGGTAAAGGGGGTAAGCCTGATTCATCAGGACATTCATCCAAACACCACTGTGGGCATCAGAGCAAATTACAAAATGAGAAAATTTGCTCAATAAGGCTAGGTGCAACCAACGATCTGGAAAGCAAGAATGAGAATATGGATATCACCAAGAACAATGCAAGGACAGAGGTCAAACATAAGCATACCGGTTCAAGATCTGGAAAATTGATTATACCTACAAAGAAGTCCAAGTTTGCCCCCAAAGAAGGCAGTGGAGATTGCACACATCGGCAAGTTAAGACGAGGAGAGATTTGTTGGCCAGGATGACAAGTGTTTGCAAAGATAGTGATATTATGGATATAACTTCAAACACAAATCACCTAACAAATTTGGGGACTCTTTCTGATAAAGAGAAAAGGTGGAAAAATATTTCTGTTTTTATATTGGACTCCAAATTATATTGAACTGAAAAACATGGTTTACATGCCTAGAAATACAAAATTCGTGACTACAATTTTTTTTCACAATATGAGTATATATCTCAAGAAAATTGAGTCTTATTTTAATTTTTCATTTTACTGAATTACTTATCTATAAATTCTTTGAGAGAGCTAGCATGCAAAGAAACTTGAGAGCTTAAATACTGCAAGAAAGCTCTCTCCCCCCTCCCTGCCTCTCTCCAGCTCCAAATTTGTCATTCGCATTTTTTTGCTGATAATTAAACTCCCCTTGGAAGGTGTCCATCTTAGATAACATGATTGAGCAGCATCTCTTCTGTCAAAGTCATGTATGACTTGCACCCTGACCTTGTCCATTGAAATACAGCATGCCCACAGTTTTCTGTGGTAGTTTACCCAATTCAACATTTAACATGCAATACATCTAAACATGTAACATGCTTCTTGGGAAGTTGAACATGGGTCTTCACTTTGGAAACACTGGTGGTTTACTGCACAACCTCATCCCGTTTGATAATAATTATATTCTCTTTTGAAGTGGGTAAAAATTTGTCATTCTAGCTATGTGTAAACATTAGAAGAGAAAAATAATTGTGGAATTATTCTAAGAGTCCTTTTTGGTGTTTTTTCAGCAAGCCAAGCCAATTTTTGACTGAGAAAAGTTCATCTGATTGTGATCCTCTTACTCAGCCTATGGTCCCAGATAACAGTGGATCTGCAGAGCTTACTGGTAGGTACCCTTTTTCTTATCCCAGGAAATGAGTACTCTATTAGTTAAGGAAACTTGGCTATCAGGCAAAATTATGTGCCATGTTTTGATTTTTATTAGGTATGTCCTACATGATGCTTTGTTTTGTTCTTTGATAGGAAAAATGGATGATGATTATGAAGAACTTATAAGAGCCATTGAGGATGCTAATAATGCAAGAAGTATGATTTGAAACTTTTGAAGTTTATGAGACTTTCTCGATTGATATTAACACTACAATTGAATAAGCTAACTTGCAGAAAATAGTCATATAGCCCTATAAGAGATTTGTCATTATACTGCACATTAGTTCATCATGGTTAAGCAGCTGTAATACCTGATTGTTTGTTTCTTTTATTTTTAATGTTTAACTTTTGGAGTGGGTGCTTCAGGTCTAGCATGCTCAACTCCATTTTGGAAGGAAATGGAGCCTTACTTCAGGATTGTTACACAAGATGATCTTGATGACCTGAAGAAGCAAGTAAAGTATCTTCACATGTAGTAGTTGCTTATATATATTGTGTTCTAGATCATGTGTTAAATGCTTTACATATTTCTATTATCATCCTCATTCACGCAATTATTGTTAATCCATAGAAATTTTGTCATAATAGATCCTTTGGTTGATCTTTATAGGCTTCTTTTAGGATTTATTGAATTGTGGAAAATATCATGAAGATTTAATCATTTCTTCACCTCTTTCACTTTCCCTTTTTTTAAGCCTACTTAGATTGTCTGTGCTGTGTTTTTGACAGTGTTGCTTTTTATTTTCCTTGAATAAATTTATTTATATAAACATGGTACTTTTGTGTGGATGTAGAATGGGCGGCTTATGTACATTTTTCCGAATTTCTCTGCACCATAAATTTATTAAATCTGCTTTGATTTCTTTCATATTCAAGCTGAATGAACTCTTCTTTTGTAAAATATGTCAACCAAATGTGTTGCTAATTCTGGCTAGCTTTTGGTATTGTATTTGATGACCGAGATTCAACTGTGCTTGTCCTGTTTTGAATTGTTGTCATTGCATCTTTTTCATTTGTGTGTATTTACTCATATGATTTTTTGTTAGCCACTTTTCCTGCTTGGTTCTGGCTCCACGATTGTTGTCATTATCCATTTTGAGGTTCATTGTGCATATCCTTTGGGCAACGATATTGTATACATCTCAAATTGAGATTGTACGAGGTGAAGATGAACTTTTCACCTGGGCTTTTTCATTGTTTACACATTGGTTACCCAAGATTATCTTATGATTATTCCACTCATATTGTTTTCCTTTATCCTAGCTTCTATGTTTCTTGAAACAACTCAAGATAGGAGTAAGGTAAATTAAGTGCTTCTTACATGGAGAAGTGTCTGATTTGTTTTGTGGCCCTTGTTAAGATATATAATTCTATATCAGAAAACACTTGCAGTTTGTTATGGAATACCTTTTCTCTTTCCTTTGATGTTCAATATAGAGACAATTCATAGAATACATGAGGAACCAAAATCATTTATAAGGGCTGATTATGCATATTATTTCGATAAATTTATGTATCACAGTATGTTTCCATACAATGGACATCAGAGTTATAAGAGAAGTAAAAAAGATGTGATATCTTACAAGAATTTGGGATAGCTTTAAAAATAGAGAACTATTAGTCTCTAGATTGTTTACTTGCTAAATGAATATACAATTATTTAAAGTACAGTAAACTAATTTTATACATATAAATGATTCATACAGGAATAGCACCTTAATTCAAGAGATTTTTCCTATGATTACTTTCCTTGTTAACTCAATGCTCTTATGCAAAACTGGAATAAGGGAGTAGTTCTAACATATGGCCCCTTTTCTCGACTACAAAAGAACTCTATAAGACTCTCGATAGTTGCCAAGGAATTCCAACCGTTGGTAACTACCAAAACTAATTCAATTAGACAATGGGGCATAACCATGCTTATTGACTTTCCAAAGGTACAATGCAATTAATATGTAATTTATAATTATGCTATCTACATTAGCTGCCCCAAAAGAAAATTCGTCTTCCAAATGACAAAAACTTGAATAAACAATCATTACTAAGGAGCAGAGTTAGGAGACATCCTTGGAGGTAGTGTAGACACTGAAGAAGTTGGAGTTGAATGTTGGGAAATGATGCAGGGGCATCCTAAAATAGGGTATGGACATCCATCGATTAATAAAGAATTTTGTCAGATTGTGAAAGCATAGACTATTGCCGCGTATTTACTGTTTTCCCTTAATCATATCTGGAAGTTGTTGAAAACTGTTATCCCTTGGTAGCGCTTCATAAATGACAAAGATGCTTTACCACAAATAGCTAGCGGCAATTACATTAGCTGGGTGTACTATTTCAACCATGAATATTGTGGAGGCTATTTAATATCTTGAAGAGGGAGGCCCAAAATAGGGGAGAGGGTGGTAACAGCAAAGGAGGGAAGGGTTCAAATTCACATGGACGAACAGATTGGAGGGGTGGATTGGTAGTGTGTGGAATTTCATATGAGAGGGGATTTGCCCCTGAAGAAAAGAGTGGCTGCATGGTGAGTGGTAGCGGTTAGGAGAAAAAAAGTGGGCTTGTCCATCATAAATGTAGAGGCCTTGTGGATGAATGCTGACCCAGCATGTAGAGGAAGGTATTGCAGGTGGAAGCTCAGTGGAGCATCAAGAGAATGCAGAAATGCATGTTGAAAAGCAGAGGAATTGAAGAGATAAGGGAGCTACGAATGAGAGAGAACAGAGAAGGGTTGTTACAAAGTGAAGCATTTAGAGCCGATAGATTGTGTAGAAAGGCATTGTGCAAAGAGGAGGGCCAACGAAAGGCCTAATTGAAGAACATTATGTGCAGATATAATATAAATTTACAGGCTGCAAGTGATTTGTTTAGGTTCTGAATTTGAATGTCAAGTTGAATGTTAGGGTGAGAGGTGTATTCATTCAAATAATGAATAAGTAATAAAAATTGTGTTTGCAAATTTGTTGCAGTTTGAGAGTTTAATTGTAATAGAGAGACTCTGTTTGTGTTTGTGTTTTGAATTTTAAATTTTAAAGCTAGGAGCTTGTTTTTGTCTTACATCAGGAAACTACTTGTAACTTGCACAAACTTATTTTGTTCATTTCTTTAGATGATGATCAGCCAAAAGTTCTTATTCTTTGGATGTTTTGACCATCTGTACAACCTTCCTTAACTAAGTGCTGGTCTTTCATTGGCCATTCGAAATTCTAATATCTCTTGATCTTCCTTGAGCACACTTACATTCTTCTAACTTTTGTAAATTGAGCAAGCCGAACTAATTGGACTTGAAATCTAAGCATCTGATCTTCTAATTCCTCTTTTATTTTTTTAGAAATTCTCATGGATTCATCAATTTTAGTGCCAATTGTATGTTGGGCTGCCATCTCTCTCTGCAACATGAGGTAGAGGTATCTGAATTGATATTCGATAGAGTATAGAGTTTCTAAAACCTTCCCATCTAATCCTCCAAAGGATGGTGAAACTCACACTAGAATCCATTTGTGTTTCATGTAGTTCAGTAGTAGGCCATCACCCATTATAAATCTATATTTGAATGAACTCATTATGGTAGTATCCTTCCACAAATTGCCGAATGCACCTAGCTTCTTGTAAGACCAAGGGAGAATGAATGTTGTGTAACCTTTGGGCAATGTTTGCTACCTCACATATAATGTGTGCAATTGGTTCCAGATCTTGAATACATTGTTGAATAGTATGTAATGGATTAGAAAGATTTGGCTTTGAGAGCTGAATGGAGATTTATTCTTCTTCGTCACTCTACGTTGGCCTATGTGGCTTTGTTGGCCCAAGCAATACATTATCATCATGCAACTATTGAGGACTTCCTTTTGGATGAAGACTAGGGAGTAATTGAGTATTTGTTATGATTGCTGCTTTGTTTCATTCATAGGACCTTTATTATGTTTTGTTAATATGTTTGTATCTGACTATGTAGTAATTTTTTGTTGGCTTTTGGGTAGTTATAGGAGTTGGTTGATAGATGGTTGTGTTCTTGTGGCACCATCTTTAGTCTACTTTTGTAATAAATTCAAGTGTGAATAAAGATATACTTTTACTCCTTTATCTAGTGTGCATTGTTAGCTTTGTCATTCATTCGAATACTAGTTTTACGTGATAGAAGAGTAAACATTTGGCATAGTTATGTTAGTCATATTTAAGAGATTCATGCCCTTAGACCCCAATAAAAGTAGGAAAATACCACAACGTGGTCAAGATCAAGAGATTGTATAGTCCTTAAGGATTGTAGAGAAAAGAGAATAAAGGAGATGAGGATGAGAAGGAACCAAAGAAACCTTAGTCATGCAAATCCAATGTTGGAACCCATCTAAAAAATGAAGTTGAAGTTACGGTCATAGTTTAGAAAAACATTTCCACTACAAAGAAGCATACACGCATAGTGGGAGGAGATAGCATACAAGCATAATGGGAGTTGTTGATATGTTTTTTATGCACATGCGAACATAGAATAAATACCAAAGTATCTTATCCTCTCTTGAACAAAATCTTTTGGATGCTGAAGATTTGCTTAAGCTTCATCCAAGAAAGACTCCAATGTTCATAAATGTAGGGTCTCTACATGTGGATAAGCTCATTGGTTTGATGTGATTATGCTGGAATCACAAGGGGACTTACATTCGAATGCCTGAATGCTTGATTTCCTGGAACTTAAGTCCTATCTACTCAATTGAAAGATAAAAAATAGCAAAAGAGGTAGGGTTTGAGAGAGTCTATTTTAAGACCTAGAATGTAAGAAGATAGATAAATGAATAGGTGGAATCCTACCAAGCTAGGTCTCACCATCAACTTGAACAATTCGACACAAGCTCAGTGCAATCTTCTAAGGACGTTTCAAAGATGTTCGAATCATTACCGCTAAACATTGATCACCATTCAAGTTAATGCATAAACAATGAGTGTAGGATGATTCGAGGTTAAGCTCATGTTATTCCAGTTGACCACACAAGGCATGCTCACAATCAGTAAGAGGCTAGTGGTATGGACTAAGCGGATTCCACATGAATACATTCAACAACTTCTTCCATTCAATCTAATTTATTTATTATCTAATGTGAAGATCCAACAAGAAACCATGCACATTGTAATGAAAGAACACACTTCACCATAACTTCAATGAAAATGGAGTTCATTTACAACTTAGGCAACAATTTCTACCTTCTCTTCCTACTCTACTTTAACTTCTATTCTATTCTCTTAAGACTATCTACTAACTATTAACTCACTACTAGCTATTAACTATTCTCCAACTATTAACCTTTACAAATGAAGAGATTGAGCCTTTTATAGTGCTCTCAATACAATTTAATGACTCAGATCAATTTGAGATCAATGGGTAGGATTTTACAATGAAAACCCTAATTAGGGTTTGTTACAACAAACTCTCTTTAGCCAATGAGAAAATTACATTCAGGGAATGTGGACCAATAGATGTCAGGGGTAGGTACATCGGAGTTTGTGCCATCATGGACGAATCGAATACATTGTATCTAGACATGCTAATGTAGACCTTCCTTGATTGGTGAGTGGTGACTGGGACAATGACTAGGATTCCACCTCAACTTGCACTTGTAGAGTTGACTTGTCACCATGAAGGGATGCTGAGAGATATCTCTTGATACTCAACATTATCTAGCTCGCTCAAAGTAGTGGTGATGGGAAGTATTGATGTAGCTAAGTCTTTCTTCCATCCTTACTTGTGTTTCTTGGAGTGATTGCACGGTCTCTCCTAAGCCATCTTATGATCTCTCCATGCCTCCAGGGTGTGGTAAGAATACTTGAGATTCTTTCTCTTAGGCATGCTCTGGTTGTAAATGAAGCCTTCTCTTTGCGTGCTAGTGTAGATCTTGATCTTGCATTAGTAAATGTTTCTTGTGTAGTCATCTACTTGTGCTCGTTCATGAAGTCTCCTTGAGGATAATTTCCTTGCAACTTGATCTTGATATTGACATTCTCTCCTTGACGTCTTTTCTCCAATCTTCCTCCAACTTGATCCTTTTGATTTCTTTCCTTGTTTCCTGCAAAACAAACAAATGGGCATCAATCATACATGATATATAACCTTTATACACTCCCACTTTGACTTGATTTCTTATTCTACATTTGCAAGTCTTGTTGTGACCTAATCACACATCACCCCATCCTAGATAGGGACCCCCTAACTTGTAGGCCCTTTTGGTCATTTGGTCTTGGTTTTTTGTGGGTTTTGGTGGTAGTCTCGTCAGTCTCTCCACTTTGCAAGTGTTCGAGGGTCATTTTGATTTAGTCTGCTTTTCATTTGAGCGAGTTTGGTGAAGTCTAGGGCTTGTTTTGTCTTTTTTTAGGGTTTCAGCCTTTTGTCCTAGATTTTAGGGGTTTTTGTTAGGGTTTTGAAGAAACTAAACATACGACTAGAATCAGGACCCTTCAAGGAACCTCCCAATAAAATTTGAGCCAAAACGGAGCAACTTTCTATTTTTGGAAAGTTCCTATTTTTTAGGGATTTTATTGAGTCCCAGAATGTTGTCATTTTGCCAAAAATCAAACTTACTATTTTTAGTAATTTCTATTTTTAGTAAGTTTTTATTTATAGTAAGTCATTCCCGTGTCCTGTCTAGGGATCTAACGCTGACACTTTAAAGGTTTCTATTTTTGGAAAGTTTGTTCTAACACGACCATTCAAGCAAGGTGACAAAGATCAGGCATTTACAACTACTTCTAATTCCAGAAAGTCAGAAAGAAGATAGGGGGAGTCAGAAAATGGTTATGTGCTAGAAGCCCATTCCTGAAATGGAGAGCTTGAGAAATTTGTCTGTCTGGGAAATCGCCTCAAGTTTTTATATGGTGGCCTGACCCAGAAGAGGCTCAAAATCCATCCAAGTTCAGAAGAAGCATGAAAAGACGAATTCCTCCTTCAAAGTGAAATTCTGCCCAAACACTCAATAGGGCGCCAAAATGGAGGGGTCATGAAGGATTCACAATTTGATGAAATTCCTCCTCTACAGTGAAATTCCGCCCAAACACTTAGCAAGGCGCCAAAATGGAGGGGTCATGGAGGATTCACAATTTGATAAAATTCCTCCTCCACAGTGATATTCCACCCAAACACTTAGCAGGGCACAAAAATAGAGGGGTCATGGAGGATTCACAATTGGATGAAATTCCTCCTTCATAGTCAAATTCCGCCCAAATCCTGTGGAGGGTGCCAAAATGGAAGTCTCATGGAGGATTCAACATTCAATGAAATTCCTCCTTTAGTGCAAGTTAGCACCCAAGATGAAAAGAAGGCGCCAAATTGAAGAATGCTTGGAAAGATGGACAACGAGTGGAATACCTTCCACAAAGAGAATTAGTGCCCAGGAGGAGGTCATGGCCCCAAACCCAGAGAGTCAAGGAAAAACTCCAAAATGAGAAATTCCTCCATACTCTGCCCTACTCCTTAGAAGGGCACCAAAACAAGGAGGTGATGGAAGATTAAAAAAAGTGTGAATTCCTCCTTCATCAAGTTTAGTGCCCAAGCCATGATCAAAGCTCCAAAAGAGAGGGGTCATGGAGAAATCAAAACTTGATGGATTCCTCTGCACATGGAAATAGCGCCCTAGACTAATGGAAAGCACCAAATTGAGGGGTGCTTGGAGGCATGGAAAATGATCAAATTCCAAGACATGGTGAATTCCATGTTTAAGCTTGAAAATTGAAAATTTGTCTGAGGCATGAAAGTGAAAGGGTCAAGGAGGAATCCAAAGTAAAATCCCCTCGGGAAATTTTTGGAATTTTCTATTTTTAGACACTGAATCTTATTAGAATGTGGAAAATTTTATAGATTCAAAATCGTGGGGAATTTCTCTATCCAATGAACCTGGCTCCTAAATTTTAGGAGGATCCCTAAAAAATAGGAGATGTTGAAAAGGGCGTGAAAATTCCTTCAAAAGCAGAAGGCAACAAGTTAGAATGAAATCAAGCGAATCTTAAAAAATCTTTCAATTTCCCTCCAAAAGATGAAAGAGTGGGAGTTAATGAGTTGGCGAAGGGAATCTTCCAAGTATGACACATAACTTAGTGCATTAAATGAAATTTCTAAATTTGAACTCACTCACAAGAAAAGTTCCTTTGCATGGCATAGTGATTGGGAAAGTATGATGCATCATAAATTCAATTGCTAAAATGATGCCTCCTAACTTAGCAGTACGATTTGAAGGTTTCTATAAGCATGGAGAGGCATTTCATTTCTCACGTGTAGGATTCAAGAAACAAGAATTGGAGAAGTGAAGAGTGGTCATACTTAGTCTTTGTTTTCATGATTTCCAAGGTGCTTTTCAGGATAGTGGAATCAAGCAAGGCAACTACCCTCTCCAGGCAAGCATTGATAAGGGCAGAGATGAAAGGTTTCCTTCCGTGTTCCCAAATGAATTCCAAATGGGAGGAAAGCAGCGATACAAATTTGGGCACATTCAATCTGGTTGCATTCAAGATTAGAATGTTTGGGACAACAGGGCATAGTCCATCACCAACAGCTGTCAAAATTGTCAAGAGCGGAATTGTTGCGGCAGTTGGTTTTCCTCCTACTATTTAGTGTCCAGACTTGATTCTGGAGTGTGCAGAACATTATAATTTGGAGCGAAAGACAATTTCAACATCAAATGGCAAGTTGCTAGCAACATTGACTCCGGAGTCAATTGGTGAGGATTTCAGAATTCCTTCGCACTATTCCATGACATACAGGACCAACTGCAGAGCTAAGGCAGTATATGAAGCAGGTTCTGCCAGGTGTGCTGATTTGATTAATAAACAGTGGTTGTTGAAGCTTAGGATGCATGCCTCCAAGATGCCAAAGACTCACTATCTTTGAGTTCAAGCAGGAGTATGTGGACCTAATAAAGATGTTGAGTAGAGTAATGGGGTGTTCACATTCTGTGAACTTTGAAGCCTGGATGTTCTTCTACATAGGCGAGATCATAAATGCAAATGGGCTAGTTGACTGGGCCAGATTGATTAGTCATTACTTGCACGAACAACTAAAAAACTTAAATGAAAAAAGCTCCCAGTCCTTCTTCATAAGCTCCTACCTAATCTATATGCTTGCATGAAGGGGAGGATTTGATGGTCTGCCAGCAAGTGGAATAATGGGTTGTGGACCAACACAGCTAAAACTACATGAGTGTTATCCCCAGCTACATCTTCACAATGTTAGTTCTTACAGGTTGGTGAATGACACCTTCACTATGTACTTGACACGGCTTATGCAGAAGAAGTTGCACGTAAGGGTGTCGCCGCAAGAAAGTGCCTTGGTCCAGAAGTATGGAGCTACATTCTTGCAATTTCCTAAATTCACCTACATCAAGACGCAAGGATTCTCATTCCAGTCATACAAGTTGCCAACGTATCCATCAGACAAGCTCATATTGCTAGAGCTCATGAGACAGTTAATAGCCTATGATCAATTACAAAAGAAGAAGAAGCAATCAATTGAATTCCCAGTTGTCCTAGGTGACTTCATGGAAATATGCCCAGGCTTGAAGGCCGCTGAAAGTGTAGCAGGGGAATTGGCATTCTATCGCCTGCTATTTTATACATCCAGGGCCTAGTATGATCCTTATCGCCAAATCAAGAAGGTTGCTGGCATCAAATTCATACACAAATTCATACGAAATCAGGTAGGACGACTATTTTTTTAGACACATTGATCTTGGCCATGCTTCTATAGGTCAAGTAATGGCAGACTTTGAAGAATTTTCCTTAGCCGTGAAGGAAAAGATGCTGAAATCAAAGGAGAAATGTAAGTAGCCAAGGGAAGAAAATAGAGCCCTATGCGAGTACATCAAAAGTTTCAAAAGGCCCCTCAGGGAGGCAGGTCCTTCATTCACTCCTCCTTCCCTTCCTAAGGAAGTTGTTGATGATGCAAAAGTTATTAGAGCAATGGCACACCAGGGAATGGATAGAAGATGTTTACACAGAAGCGGGAAAATTCATCGAGGACCTGGCTCAACTTCATTCAAAGTTCATGGCCCTCCTAAGCAGATTGGAGACAGTGGAAGGATTGTGGGAAGATGTACACGTATACTAGGAATTAACCATTCCGCGACTCAGGGCTCTAACAAAGATTCCAAGGCAAATTCTGATTGATGGGAAAGTAATTCAAGAGAATGAAGCTTATGACTTTCCCCGATGGTTCTACATCATTTGCTCAGGAAAGAACACCTTTGATAAATTCAACATAGAGTCGTTAACTTTTAAAGATTCCATCAGAGGGGTGCAGGAGGAAATCATCAATGCAATTGAGGCATTGTTCGTAAGGAAACTCAATGACGGTGGAATAACAGTGAACTCCCTGAAATCGTAGTTGCACGAGTTCTTCGTAGGTTCATTCCCTAAGGAACATTTTGCAAATGTTTCTTCATTTTCTAGTATAATGAAGAAGACACAAGAAATCATGATGGAGTGGGAAAGCTTCTTTTCCAAGAGCGAGGAAGAAATTGCCTTGATGGAATTTGACATTGAAAATGTGCCAAGTGTCTCCATCGGAGAGCTGGAAGCGATTGTCAATAAATGCATTGCATATGCCATAAATGAACGGGATAATGGTCGTCCATTCTTGGACGAGAATATTTTAGTTGAATAGTGGTGGCATATTTACTGCTGGGGGTATTTTGACTAAGTGGTGGTCCAGTCAATGCATGTTGTTATCGCATGAAGAATCTTCTTGCATGCAGCCGCCTTATTTATGATTCTATGACAGATTCTCCATGCATGTCGTCATCGCATGAAGAATGATGGGCATTTATTCCTTGCATGGAGATGTTTATTGTATTTTAAGCATGATCGGTATAGTGGGGTGCATTTAATGCACTAGTGGACGCCATTTTGGTTTCATAAAATAATTGTATATGGGCTTTATGGGGTATTCATTGCTGATTCCCACCTTGGTCCATCTTGAGTGGGGAATCTTCTAGGGTGAAACCCTAATTAGGGTTTGCATGGCCTGAGGCCTATATAAAGGGGTGACCCCCCTCATTTGTAAAGGAGGAGAGATTATTATCTGATTTTGTTGCATCAGGATTGTTGAAGTAGCCAACTTAATACATTGTTCGATTTTGATAGTGTATTCGTGTTCTATTTTAGCAATCTGCATGGTCTTTCTCTCTTCAGTTAGATTAGATTTACTTACATGTTGTTAGGAGAACTGGATTTGATAGGATTACTTGTTGCAGAATCCGAGCTCATACTTTTGGTGTGTAGCTGATTGTTGCATACCGTGCAAAGTTAGCCTGAGTCTTTTGTTATGTGTGTACGCTTAACTTCGATCATTAGTGAAGATTGTTCAATTCGATGGTCCACATTGGTAATCTGAAAAACTTCTACACACCCTTTGAATATTGCACCGCCTTCGCGTAGTTGTGCTCTGTTGGTGAAGTGTGGTTTGATTCTACATGAGTGATCTAGTCTTTTGTTCTTAGGATTAGATTAGCTTTAACATAGTTCTCTCTACCCTACTCTCATTTGCTTTCAGCATATTTCGAAAATCCAAAAAATCTAAAACTAGGGCTTTCATTGCAAATCATCCATATAGAAATCCTTGAGCTTGCATGAGTTTATCATCTTTTGCAATTGAACACACGTAAGGCCCCTTGGGTTAACAACAAACCCATCAAACAACTGAGTCACACCCACGCACTGGAGGAACCTTGGAATTAGTCATTTGAACTTTTGTGCAATCTTAGCATACAGACTAATCTTGATCAAGAGAGGGTAAGGTGATTGTTGGTAACTTTATTCTGTGTTTGACACTGTCAAAAAAACACGTCAACAAAATTGGCGCTAGGAGGGCAGAATTTCATTGAAGGAGAAACTTTATTGCTCAAGGAAGAAGTTATGACTCAAGATGGTGTTGCCTGGCACTAGAAGTTTAGCACCTGTTTTGCAGCCTAGTTTGGGATTTCATGATCATCAGGAGGATATCATTGCTGACATAGCTGATTTTGCTCAGAAAATAAGCACAAGCGAAGAATAGTACAACAAAATTCAACTGGTGTTACGAGAATGAGAGAAGGTTGTTGAGATTGTTGTTGAGATTGAAAGAGATTTGCTCAACCAAAGGTTTCCACTTGCTCCACGTGCCCCGTCCTCTGGTGATCCAAGAAGCTAGAGCGTATTAATTCATTCTCACCAAAAAGACATCAAAGGATTTTACGATCTACTCCAGGAGCAAAGGAATTCCAAGAGCTTATATTCAAGCCAAAACGTGGGAAGAAGGAAACCGCCTCCACAAGTCAAGGTTCGCCAAGTGTTGAAGATCTTACTCGTTTGTTTTAGAGTCCACCGCAGCGGCCGATACCGAGAGTAGCTGGTGCGAGTATTCAGAAAGTACTCATTCAAGCACCAACACCACCAGTTGTTCAGCAACAGCCGACACCTGCGATGGCACACCAGCCACAGCAGCAGCAACAAAAAAAACAACAACAAGAAGCCTCGGGAGTGGCTTGGTATCCCATAAATGCTTCACCGCTCGCATCTTTTACTGCATATCATGACATGCCAACGAATCTAGAGCATTTCTGCACCAAGTTCTACATTAATGATGTCAATCGTACTGCTGAGGAGCATATTAAATTATTTGAGGATACTCTCTAGAATAGAGATATCAAACACGAGGATGTCGCCTGTTGGCTATTTCCATATTCATTGGGTGAAGAGGCATTCTAGTACATTAATCTGCAGTTGGATTCCATTGGAACTTGGCAACAGATGAAAGATGCATTCTTGGCAAAATTTAGGTTGCATGTTTCCCTAGCAAAAGTATATCGGCAATTCATTGAAGTAAGAAGACAAGAGCGGGAGTTGATTGGCGCCTTTAACAACAGATTCCAAAGAGCTTATTCTAGGCTACGCTCGCCATACAATGTGAATGATGAAGCAGCTAGAAATATATACTATGCAGCCTTGGACTTTTTAACCTCTATGTTTGTCCAACAAACTAACCCAAATGATCTGAAGACAGCCTATGATGAAGCTTTCAAGATTAGCCTATGATCACCTGCGACTGTTGCAGGAACAATGCCTTATAATCCACAAGTTGGCATAACGACTTATCTCCCTGTTGTCAATCTAGTTCCTACTCCGGCGAATCAATTAGTGCCTCATCTAGGGACCCCGATGTCACAAGCTCTGCCATCACAACTAGTTTACCTACAGAGCACAACTACTCCATCTAGAACTCAAGAAGAAAGGGACGAGATGAAGGAGCCGATAAAACAAGTGAAAAGGCTGTCTACTAAGGTGACTTACCTTAGAAATCAGAATAACTAGATGTAACGCATGCAGAGAAATTATCAGGCATACCAAGGAGGCAATAGAGGGTATCATAATAACCCTCCAAATCATCATGAAAACCATCAAGGACATGGTACTGGGCATCAAAATAACAATCATGGTTTTCAAAATAACAATAATAACCAAGGGTTCCATAAGAAAGCATGGAACACAACACCAAATAATGGGGACGTGCCTTCACCGCTAGACAATCTACCACCCTCCGACAATAGGCCGACAGACAAAGTATTCCTTGCAGAGGCCGCCCATTCAACTTGGTGTAGGCTTCATAATACAAGTCAGCATTCTGAGCTACAATGTCATGGATTCCAAGTAGCTGCTGATATTTTCAGGCAAGAAATGAAGAATTTTGAGGGTCCTGAAAACTCTCCGGCGACGGGATACGAGATAGTTCTGACACAAAGATATGACCAGGCCTTGATTCTGGAGGATTTTAAATTCCCGCCTAAATTTGAGGAGTATATGCCATCACAGGGATCTTACAAATTCCCACCAACATTAGCGAATGGCCATGTGGAGGCGCCAATATATCAAGAATCATCAAAAGTTTTGCCCAAAAAACCTCTGGTCAAAGATGGATACGTTTTCCCTCCGCTGAATAATAGTGTTCTAGTGGAAGCGGTTGGCGAGGTTCAAGCATTTCAACAATCAAATGGAAATGCCGCTCCAAGGGCATATCAGAGAAATTATCCCAATCCCAATGCCAACAATGTTCCTAGTCCTCTGAGGGATTCACTAGAGTACAGGCAAGCAACTGCTCCTCGGAGTGAATGAGTCCAACCATCCACACAACTTGTAGAAAGGAGACAACAAGATAATCCTCCCAGGGAGGAGTTGAAAAGATTGAGCTCTTATGTTCTAGAAGAATTCAAGAAAATCAAGATAAGCTTGCCTCTGTTTGAACTAATGAAAATTCCTAAAGTAAGAGATTCTTTGTTGGGAAGCCTAAGAGATGCTTCTGTATCGAGAAGTGCCCTGCAAGCCATGGCAAATGTTTGTTGGGAAGCCTAAGAGATGCTCCTGTATCGAGAAGTGCCCTGCAAGCCATGGCAAATGTTCAAAGGAACGCTCCCAGCAATCTGAACCTGGCATCAAACACAAACGTTGTTCAGGATGTGCCACAAGTCTTTTCTGATGCATTCGACGCTCCGCAGCAGCCCTCGAGCTTTATCGGAATGGTGCAGAATTCTCCCTATGCTCCACAAGAATAGAATCCTGCAACAATTCAACTGGCTCTGCAAAGTACCCCTGCAATAAAGAAAGAAGAAACAATTTAGGGGGTTAGTGAACCTGTGAAGCCAGCTTTTACTAAAATCATTCAAGCACTGGCTACAGGTCAAGCTTCACAACAGGAAGTGAGAAGTCGGGAAATTAACAATAATGGTGAACAGAGAAGGAAGCCCACAATTTGTTATCAAGGAAGGGATGAACTTGCTCCTTTCTTGGTCTCTGTTAGGATTTTTGGCAAGCTCTTACACAATGTACGAACCCAACTTGGCTCTCCTCTGCTAACTGTTTCTTTTGAATGCAGATGATTTGAATTTGTTTTGGTTTTTGAATGTTTATGGATTTTTTTGTGTTTTTTGGTAATAATGAGCAATGATACAATACTGAAATAAACTCCTATGCTTAAAATAATTCTGAAACAATAATATTATTGCTGGAATTAATTTATGAGACTATCAAGGGAATGTTTGTTTTGTTCTATGGCCAATATGCCTGAAAAACAAATTCATTACAATGTAAGATAAAAACTTGATTTTTGCTGTCCCAGTAGATGAAAATCTGCAAACTACAAACTTTAATCTTAATTTTTTTACTGTTCACACGGTACTGTAGCAATCCGTATGGCGGCATTGTTCATGCGGCACTGCAGCAGTCCATACGGCAGTACTGTAGCAATCTGTACCGTACTTGTTAATCACCAAAATTTCTTCAATAAATCTGCAATAATTTCCCATGAATTTATTCTTCAATTCTGCACAATTAGATGCAAATAAGACCTCTGAATGAAGTCTTCCTGAAACCAAATATCACTGAATATTTCATCAGCTCAGATGGTGAACATTGAAGCAACTACGTCCTCCAATGGTGGCTGAAAACCCTAGTCTCCAGAGCAAAACCCTTTCAATTTCACAATGTCAAAATAGCAAAATAGCAATCCATCCCCTTCTTTCCAAACTCAATGCTATATATCCTTTTTGCAAATCGTATCCTAATCCTCTTAATTACAATTTTGCTTGTAGTTTCATTTAATTTCACTTTGGGTGTCAAAATGATTTTAATCATTAAATGGGCATTTAATTTTAATAATTCAATAGTCTGGCTCAGATAATTTAATTAAAAACATGGCCCCGTCTAATGATGAGTTGACCCTCAAGTTAAGTAATTATAATATAAAGTCACTTTATAACTTTATTATTAAATCACTTAATAATAAATGCTAAGTTATTCAAACTTGTCTAACTCCATGAATACTTTGAATTTAGCTATGTCGTCTGAAACTGGAGCTCACCAGTTGACCACCGATATGACCATGATGTCTGCTAAAAATAGCAGGGGTCCATCTCCAACTACTAAAAATAACCTGACCAAGCAAAACTCAAAGCAAAACTCATCATAAACAAACTCTAGCAACCCAGAAGTGTGCTCTGCTCTATCCCTGGAAGATCTCCACACCAAGGTGACCCTCTATCCAATCCTACTAGCCTACGAGTGTCTTTGATAGGCTAATCACAAGCTAGAGTGATGTCTCTAGCTAGAAGGGGACATCACACACAATTGCCTGATAGACTCTGGCACTTCAAGCAACGTAATGCCATTTGCGGTGTGTCAGAAACTGGGATTAATGCCTCTACATACAAACAAGAAAGTCACCCAACTTGACAAGATTGAAGTACTCGTTGTCAGAGAACTCAATAACATTCACATGCAATTGGCTGCCGACCCAAGGGTGCAGAGTTGTATTGATATTTCGGTTGTGGGCATTCCAGATATGTATGGCATGTTGCTAAGTAGAGATTGGTCAAGGAAGTTGAATGGATATATCTCTACTGACTTTTCCCACATGTGGCTTCCATGGAAGGGTGTTCCCAATCAGATTAGAATTGATAGAATGCCCAAATTGTGCCTGACAATCACTGAATATGGAGAAGACAATGAGATCCTATTTCTGGAGACTGATTTGGGTACCTATATGCCCAAGGTTGAGGAAGTTTTGATGCTGCATGGCTCAACAGAGATTGAGTAGAAGGAAGAGATGCCTAACTCCACAAAGATTCTTATTGAAGATGATCCTAAGGAACAACTGGGTGGAGGCAAGGATATGTTTGATAGTTTTAGAGATTTCATCTTGAGGAGTGTAGAGCAAGAGACTTAGTTGGGTAGAGGCATTGGCACTCGTGATCTGTTGCTACCCAATTGGTGCAGAATTCACAATGCTTTTCACTCGGAGTTTACCTATGAAATGTGCAAACTTGCTATTGAGCAAGTAATGAAGGTGGTCCCGTCAAACCCAACAATGGCAAGTACTGCAGAAACCAGTAATGCTGGAGCTATTGATGTGTTTTTTTGACAGCATCGAACACAGAATAAAGTTACCAATGGTCACCTTATCCTCTCTTGATCAAGATTAGTCTATATGCTAAGATTGCATAAAGTTCAAATGGCTAATTCCAAGGTTCCTCCAGTGTGTGGACGTGACTCATTTGTTTATGGGTTTGCTGTTAACCCAAGGGGCCTTACGTGTGTTCAATTGAAGAAGATGATAAACTCATGCAAGCTCAAGGATTTCTATATGGATGATTTGCAATGAAAGCCCTAGTTTTGGACTTTTGATTTTTGAATTATGCAAAAAGTAAATGAGAGTAGGGTAGAGAGAACTATGCTAAAGCTAATCTAATCCTAAGAACATGAGACAGGATCACTCATGCAAAATCAAACCACGCTTCACTTTGCCAGGAGAGCACAACTAAGTGAAGGTGGTGCAATCTTCAAAGGGTGTGTAGAGGTTTTTCAGATCACCAATATGGACCATTGGATCGAACAATCTTCACTGATGATCAAAGTTAAGCGTACACACATAACAAAAGGCTTAGGCTAACTTTGCACGGTATACAACAATTAGTTGCACACCAAAAGTATGAGCTCGGATTCTGCAACAAGTACTCCTATCAAATCTGGTTCTCCTAACAACATGTAAGCAAATCTAATCTAACTGAAGAGAGCAAGACCATGTAGATTGCTAAAATAGAACAACAATACACCATCAAAATCGAACAATGTATTAAGTTGGCTACTTCAACAATCCTGAGACAACAATCTCAGATAATAATCTCTCCTCCTTTACAAATTACGGGGGTCACCCTTTTATATAGGCCTCAGGCCATGCAAACCCTAATTAGGGTTTCACCCTAGAAGTTTCCCCACTCAAGATGCAACAAGGTGGGAATCAACAATGAATACCCCTTAAAGCCCATATACAATTATTTCAAGAACCCAAAATGGCATCCACTAGTGCATTAAATGCACCCCACTATACCGATCATGCCCAAAATACAATAATCATCTCCATGCAAGGAATAAATGCCCATCATTCTTCATGTGACGCGACATGCACAAAGAATCTATCATAGAATCATAAATAAGGCAGTTGTATGTAAGAAGACTCCTCATGCGACGATGATATGCATTGACCAGACCACCACTTAGTCAAAATACCCCCAGCAGTAAATATGCCACCACTATTCAACTAAAAGATTATCATCCAAGAATGGACGACCATTATTCTGTTCATTTAAATCTTCTGTATGAATTTGTTGATGACCACTTCCATCTCTCCGATGGAGACACCTGGCACATTTTCAATGTCGAATTCCATCAAGGCAATTTCTTCCTCGCTCTTGGAAAAGAATCTTTCCCACTCCATCATGATTTCCTGTGTCTTCTTCATTATATTGGAAAATGAAGAAACGTTTGCAAAATGTTCCTTAGGGAATGAACCTACGAAGAAGTACTCGTGCAACTGAGATTTAAGGGAGTTCACTATTATTCCGCCGTCATTGAGTTTCCTTACAAATAATGCCTCAATTGCACCGATGATTTCCTCTTGCACCCCTCTGATGGAATCTTTCAAAGTTAAGGACTCTACGCTGAATTTATTGAAGGTGTTCTTCTTGAGCAAATGACATAGAACCATCGGGGAAAGTCATAAGCTTCATTCTCCTGAATTACTTTCCCATCAATCAGAATTTGTCTTGGAATCTTTGTCAGAGCCTTGAGCCGCAGAATGATTAAGTCTTGGTATATGTGCACATCTTCCCACAATCCTTCCGCTATCTCCAATCTACTCAGGAGGGCCACAAACTTTGAATGAAGTTGAGCTAGGTCCTCGATGAATTTTCCTGCTTCAGTGTAAACATCTTCTATCCATTCCCTGAAATTTTGTTGCATTGCTCTAATAACTTCCTTTACAACAACTTCGTTAGGAAGGGAGGAAGGAGGAGTGAATGAATGGCCTGCCTCCCTGAGTGGCCTTTTAAAACTTTTGATGTACTCGCATAGGGCTCTATTTTCTTCCCTCAACCTCTTACACTTTGCCTTTGATTTTAGCATCTTTTCCTTCACGGCTAAGGAAGATTCTTCAAAGTCTCCCATTACTTGACTTGTGGAAGCATGGCCAAGATCAATCTGTTTGATAGCATAATCTTCTTGCCTGATTTCATTCCTGTCTTTATCTACTGTAGGTTCAACAATGTGCAGGGTCCGGGATCCAGACTCCTCCCTTACAATCTTAGAGAGTTTCCAGGGATCCTTCCTTTCTGCTGGTTGATCTATCTTTTTCAACAATTCTTCTAACTCCCAGGCTGGATCAGTTTCTTTTTCTGGTTCCTTTCTCAGCCTTCCTATCAACCAATCTGGAGCGGGGATGGAGTGACTGTGAACTTCTATGTGCTCTTGCTCTTGTGACTCCTCTTCCATTTCGCCAAGGATAACTTCCACGAAGCTATCCTGACGAGCCTCTTCCTGGTGTGAGGGACTTTTTGGTCTTTGACTTCTTGGCTGATTATGTCCTTGTGAAGCGTTAATGTTGAGTATATCTGGTGTCGGAATGTTCTCTGGAGGTGGACCTACTGGATGTGAAAACATCTCTACTTCCTGTACACTCGAGGAACTCGTCAGTGAATGCTCCCTCTCTATCCTTGCTCTCTTTTGTGGAGGTTCTTCTTGTAGGACTTCTTGTTGAACCTCCTCTGGAACTTCCTAAGAGCCTTCGGTCGCCTCACTATGGGAATTTAGACTTCCCATTAGCTGATATGTCAAATGAACATTTCCTTCCGCCAACTTCCTTACATGTCGGTCAATCTAGTGCCTAGCGAATTTCAGCACTGGTCTAGCCAAGACATTCAAATCATCAATTTCCGGGCTCTGACCAGTCTGGCAACTAAATGGGCTAATCTTTTACTTTCTCAAATTCAAGTTGTACCAAATCTGAATCCTCCTTCACCTGATCCGACACTTGATAAATTTCACTTAACCTAATGGTATCAAGGGGCAATCTGGAATGCATTTTCTTTCGGACCTCAAGGTCATCCTCGACACCTACCCAATAATCTTCTAAGTGAAACTTGTGTATGAATTTGACACCAGCAACCTTCCTGATTTGGCAGTAAGGATCATACTGGGCCCTAGATGTATAAAATGGTAGGCGATAGAATGCCAATTCCCCCGCTACACTCTTAGCGGTCTCCAAGCCTGGGCATATTTCCATGAAGTCACCTAAGACAACTGGGAATTCAATTGATTGCTTCTTTTTCTTCTTCTATAATCGATCATACGCAGTTAACTGTCTCATGAGCTCCAACAATATGAGCCTGTCTGATGGATATCTTGGCAACTTGTATGACTGGAATGAGAATCCTTGCGTCCTGATGTAGGTGAATTTAGGAAATTGTAAGAATGTAGCTCCATACTTCTGGACCAGGGCACCTTCTTACGGTGACACCCTTACGTGCAACTTCTTCTGCATAAGCCATGTCAAGTACATAGTGAAGGTGTCATTCGCCAACCTGTAAGAACTAACATTGTGAAGATGAAGTCGGGGATAACACTCATGTACTTTCAGCTGTGCTGGTCCGCAACCCATGGTTCCTCTTGCTGGCAGACCATCAAATCCTCCCCTTCGTGCAAGCATATAGAACAGGTAGGAGCTCATGAAGGAGGACTGGGACCTTTTTTCTTTTAAGCTTTTCAATTGTTTGTGCAAGTAATGACTGATCAATCTAGCCTAGGCAACTAGCCCATTTGCATTCATGATCTCACAGCTCGCCTATGTAGAAGAACATCCAGGTTTAAAGTTCATAGAATGTGAACATCCCATTACTCTGCTCAACATGTTTATCAGATCCACATACTCCTGTGTGAACTCAAAGATAGTGAGAGTCTTTGGCATCTTGGAGGCATGCATCCTAGGCTTCAGCAACCATTGTTTATTAATCAAACTAGCACACCTAGCAGGACCTGCTTCATATACTGCCTTAGCTCCGTTGTTGGTCCTGTATGTCATGGAATAGTGTGAAGGAATTTCGAAAGCCTCACCAATTGACTCTGGAGTCAATGTTGCCAGCGACTTGCCATCTGATGTTGAAATTGTCTTCCGCTCCAAATTATAATGTTCTGCACACTCCAGAATCAAGTCTAGACACTGAATAGCAAGAGGAAACCCAGCTGTCGCAACAATTCCGCTCTTGACAATTTTGACAGCTGTTGGTGATGGACTATGCCCTGCTGTCCCAAACATTTAGATCTTGAATGCAGCCAGATTGAATGTGCCCAAATTTGTATCGCTAATTTCTTCCCATTTGGAATTCATCTAGGAATGAGGAAGAAAACCTTTCATCTTTGCCTTGATCAATGCCTGCCTAGAGAGGGTAGCTGCCTTGCTTGATTCCGCCATCCTGAAAAGCACCTTGGAAATGATGAAAACAAAGACTAAGTACGACCACCCTTCACTTTTCCAATTCTTCTTTCCTGAATCTTGCACGTGAGAAATGAAATGCCTCTCCATGCTTATATAGAAACCTTCAAATTGTCCTACTAAGTTAGGAGGCATCAAATTGGCAATTGAATTTATGATGCGTCATACTTTCCCAATCACTGCGCCATGCAAAAGAAACTTCCCTTGTGAGTGAGTTTGAAATTAGAAGTTTCATTAAATGCACTAAGCCATGCGTCATACTTGGAAGATTCTCTTCGACAACTGATTAACTTCCACTCTTTCAAATTTCGGAGGGAAATTGAAGGATTTTGCAAGATTTGCTTGATTTCATTCTAACTTGTTGCCTTTTGCTTCTAAAGGAATTTTCACATCCTTTTCAACATCCCCTATTTTTTAGGGATCCCCCTAAAATTTAGGAGCCAGGTTCATTGGATAGAGAAATTCACCAAGATTCTGAATCTATAAAATTTTCCACATTCTGATAAGATTCGGTGTCTAAAAATAGAAAATTCAAAAAATTTGCCCGAGGGGATTTTTACTTTTGATTCCTCCTTGACCCTTTGACTTTCATGCCTTAGACAAATTTTCAATCTTCAAGCTTAAGTATGGAATTCACCATGCCTTGTAATTTGATCATTTTCCATGCCTCCAAGCACCCCTCAATTTGGCGCTTTCCATTAGTCTAAGACGCCATTTTGCACTACAGGAGGAATTTTATCAAATTGTGAATCCTCCATGAGACCTCCATTTGGGCGCCCAGCTTAGGATTTGGACAGAATTTTACCGTGGAGGAGGAATTCCATTGAATTGTGAATCCTCCATGAGACCTCCATTTTGGTGCCCAGCTTAGGATTTGGGTGGAATTTTACTGTGGAAGAGGAATTCCATTGAATTGTGAATCCTCCATGAGACCTCCATTTTTGCGCCCAACTTAGGAGTTGGGCGGAATTTTACTGTGGAGCAGGAATTCCATTGAATTGTGAATCCTCCATGAGACCTCCATTTTGGCACCCAGCTTAGGATTTGGGCGGAATTTTACTATGGAGGAGGAATTCCATTGAATTGTGAATCCTCCATGAGACATCCGTTTTGGCGCCCAACTTAGGATTTGGGCAGAATTTTACTGTGGAGGAGGAATTCCATTGAATTGTGAATCCTCCATGAGACCTCCATTTTGGTGCCCAGCTTAGGATTTGGGCGGAATTTTATTGAAGGCAAGGAATCCACCATTTTGTGCTTCTTCCAGACTTGGATGGATCTTGAGCTTCTCTCGGACCAGGCCACCATATAAGAACTTGGGGTGACTTTCCATACAGACAAATTTCTCGAGCTTTCCATTTCAGGAATGGGCTTCCAGCACCTAACCATTTTTTGGCTCTCTCTGTCTGCTTTCTGACTTTTCCAGAATTAGAAGTAGTTGCAAATGCCTGATCTTTGTCACCTTGCCCAAATGGTCTTGTCAGAACAAACTTTCCAAAAATAGACACCTTTAAAGTGTCAGCGTTAGATCCATAGACAAGACACAGGAATGACTTACTATAAATAGACAATTACTAAAAATAGAAATTACTAAAAATAGTAAGTTTTATTTTTGGCAAAATGATGACATTTCGAGACTCAGTAAAATCCCTAAAAAATAGGAACTTTCTAAAAATAGAAAGTGCTTCGTTTTGGCTCAAAATTTATTGGGAGGTTCCTTGAAGGGTCTTGATTCCAGTCATATGTTTAGTTTCTTCAAAACCCTCACACAAACCCCTAAAATCTAGGACAAAAAGCAGAAGCCCTAAAAAAAGACAAAACAGACCCTAGACTTCACCAAACTCGCTCAAACGAAGAGCAGACTAAATCCAAAAGACCTTCGAACACCTACAAAGCAGAGAGACTGGCGAGATTGCCACCAAAACCCACAAAAAACCAAGACCAAATGACCAAAAGGGCCTACAAGTTAGGGGGTCCCTATCTGGGATGAGGTGATGCATGATTCGGTCACAACAAGAGCCTGTTCCAAGGTAGTTTTGGAACTCAAGGATAAAAAAATGAAAATTTCTCAAGAAGAAAAGAAGAAAGAGGTCGTCCAGTCGCTCCAAGTTCAAAATGCTGATCAAATATGGACCTTAAGGTTCGATGGGTCCAAATCCAAGAATGGGAGTGGTGCTGCAATTGATTAGCTCAACTGGAGAGGCTTATCTAGCTGCATACAGACTGCAATTTCCCTGCACTAACAATGTGGCTGAATATGAATCATTGGTCCATGGATTGCTCCTTGCAATCCAGAAAGGTGCAAAGACCCTGCATGTGCTGGGAGATTCACAAATTATGGTGCGGCAAATAAGGAAATTATATGCTTGTCATGACAAAAGGTTGTGCCACTACCATAACAGAGTATGGGACTTGATTGAGAGTTTTGATGCATTCAACATCAAGACGATACACAAAGGTGATAATGAGGCCACAAATGCATTAGCTGAAGCAGCCTTTTCCTTGGAGCCCCTTGCCATGGAAGGCTTGAAGAAATTTACAGTTGAATTAACTTCAATTCCCTCTGTGCTAGACAATGTTACAAATTTCCAAGTGTTCGAAGACGATAAACACATTTTAGACTTTCTTACGAACTCAGATGTGTTTACGGCACAAATAATTGATGAAGAGGAACTTGAAGAAGTAGAGTTTGATGCTGATGGGATAATGAACTTGAAAAAAAATACTATCCCTTGTGGAATGATTGAGTTGGAAAGACTCTTTGACCCTGATAGATTGAGCAGGAATCAAACTACAGAAGGTAGTGAGTGTGAAGCTCTAAACTTGGGAAAAATGGACAAATAAAGAATGCGTTCATTGGGAAAGTTTGTACCCCGGAAGAAAGGGAAGGAATTTTGAAAAACCTGAAAGAATTCTTTGATATTATCGCATGGGGATACGAGGATTTGAAAACCTATGATACCTCTCTTTTCACACACACAATTCCACTGAAGCTAGGAAGCAAGCCTTTCTGGCGGAGATAGAGGCCTGTGAATCCATTGCTAGAGCCACTGATTTATCAAGAAGTAAAGAAACTACTCTCACCAAGGATAATATTTCCAGTCAGGCACTTGACGTGGGTCGCCAATCTGGTCCCGGTAAGGAAGAAAAACGGAGAAATAAGGTTATGTATAGACTTCCAAAATTTGAATAGGGCTTCTGAGAAGGATAATTATCCTTTGCCATCTTTGGATGAGGTGTTGCAAATTGTTAATGGTTCTCAAATGATGTCGTTCTTGGATGGATACTCTGGATATAACCAAGTTCTGATAGAGGAGGAAGATAGATTGAAGACAAATTTTACCACCAAGTGGGGCACCTTCACCTACAGGAGAATGCCATTTGGCTTTATTAATGCAGGAGCCACCTTCCAGAGGGTGATGGACATTGCATTTCGTGATTTAGTGGGAAAATGCATAATAATCAATATGGATGATCTCACAGTGTTTTCCAAAAGAAGGGAAGATCATGTTGATGATCTAAGGAAAATCGTCCAATACTATAGAAGGTACGGGATATCTTTGAATCCCAAGAAATGCATGTTTGGCATAACTGAGGGGAAGCTTCTTCGACACGTTATTTCTAAGAAAGGAATTTCTATTGATCCAGAGCGCATCGAGGCTATTTCAAGGATTAGCCTGCCTACCAGTCAAATAGAATTGAAATCATTCTTTGGTAAGATTAACTTTGTTAGGAAGTTTATTACTAGATTCGTCGAGATCGTGAAGCCACTGAATGACATGTTGAAGAAAGGAGCAAAGATAGAATGGACAGCTCCGACAAAGCAAGCGTTTGAAGAAATAAAGCAAGAAATTGTTAATGCTCCAATCCTTGTCAGCCCCGATTACACCAAGTCTTTCTATTTGTTCTCCTTTGCTTCAGAGCATACTTGCGCAACAATTCTCACTTAGAGAATTGAAGAGAAATACGAACATCCAATTGCTTTCATGAGTGCTTCATTAAAGGATACAGAGCTGAGGTACCCGAACGTGGAAAAACAGGCCTATGCATTGGTCAAGGGCATTAAGAAATTCAGGCATTATTTATTAAGAAGCAAGGTGTTCACTATTGTTCCTAATGCCGCTGTGAAGACTTTATTGATGCAAAATGAATTGGGTGAAAGAAGAGGCAAGTGGGTCGCCACGATCCAAGAATATGACATTGAAATACAACTGATGAAGATAGTCCGAGGTCAAGCATTAGCATAGACAATTGCCACAACAGGACCAAGACTAGTGCAACAGACTTATGTTCTTGAGGAAGTATCTCCCAGAGAATGGTACGATGATGTTGTTTACTATTTCCTGAACCACAGATGCCCTTCGTATTTGAATCTTGATCAGAACAGGGTGTTAAGGATGAAGAGCCAGAGATACATGTTACAAGGAGCTGTGCTATACAAGAAAAATCATGAGGGGATATACTTAAGATGTGTAGGAAAGTAAGAAGCCAAACAAATTATGGAGCATTTTCATGGTAGATTTGGGACTAGTCACAAGGGTGATTTGGCTACAGCACATCGGATTGCCAGAGCAGGATATTATTGGCCCACCTTGTTTAAAGATGCATGTGAACATGTGAAAGCATGTCACATGTGTTAGGTGGCCACTGTTCAAGAAAAGAATCCTGCTATGCCACTTCAGCCAGTTGTTGCAGTGAGGCCGTTTGCTCAATGGGGATTGGATTTTATTGGAGCAATCAATCCCCCTTCTTCAGCTCAGCATAAATACATCCTTACTTCTACAGACTATTGCACAAGGTGCTCTGAAGCTCAAGCCCTAAAACTATGCACCACTGATGTAATAATCAAATTTCTTGAGGAGAACATTATTACAAGATTTGGATGTCCACATGCCTTGGTGTACGACAATGGCCCTGCATTCTCATCATTGAAGTTTTCTAATTGGGCCTTCGAGTATGGGATCACATTGAAATTCTCTTCTAATTATTATCCCCTGGGAAATGAGCTGGCAGAGGCAACGAATAAGAATTTGTTGAGTGCTATCAAGAAGCTATTGGATAAGAATCCCAAGGATTGGCATACATAGCTGAGGTTTGCTCTTTGGGCAGACAGGACACGGATGAAGAACTCCTTGGGAACATCTCCCTATCATCTAGTCTATAGACAGGATCCGGTGTTCCCCATCGAGCTGAGAATCCCAACTCTGCAATTATGTTGATGTGTCTTTTATGCACATGCGAACATAGAATAAAATACCAAGGTATCTTATCCTCTCTTGAACAAAGCTATTCGTATGCTGAAGATTTGCCTAAGGATCAATCGAAATAACTCCAAGGTTCTAGTATGTAGGGTCTCCACATGTGGATAAGCTTTGTTGGTGTGATGTGATGTGATTATGCTGGAATCACAAGGGGACTTACGTTTGAATGCCTGAGCATTTGATTTGCTGGAACTCAAGTCCTATCCACCGAGATAATAAAGAAATAACCAAAAGGTGCAGGGTTTAGAGAGTCTAATCTAAGACCTAGAATGTAAGAAGGTAGATGAACGACTAGGTGGAGTCCTACTGGATTGGGTCTCACCATCAGGTTGAACAATCCGACACCAACTCAATGCAATCTTTTAAGGGATGCTTTGAATATGTTCAAATCGTTACACCATCAAACACTGATCACCATTCAGGTTAATGTATGAACAATAGACGCATAACAATTCGAGATTAATCTCATTCAGTTTCAGTTGACCACACAGGGCGCACTTACAATCAGTAAGAGGCTAGTGGTTTGGACTAGGCGAATTCCACGCAAGTGCATTCAGTAACTTCCTTCATTCAATCTAATCAATTACAATCTAAAATGAAGATTCAACAAGAAACCATGCATATTGCAAAGAAACAACA
Organism: Cryptomeria japonica; assembly: GCF_030272615.1. NCBI lineage: Eukaryota > Viridiplantae > Streptophyta > Pinopsida > Cupressales > Cupressaceae > Cryptomeria > Cryptomeria japonica. The sequence goes on along the minus strand of NC_081408.1, from coordinate 694,283,425 downwards.
TACTTCACCATAACTTCAATGAAAATGGAGTTCATTTACAATCAAGGCAACAATCTCTTGCCTTCTCTTCCTACTTTACTCTAGTTTCTATTCTATTCACTATTTCTTTGCTACTAACTATTCCACTGACTATTCATCAACTATTAACCTTTACAAATAAAGAGCCAGAGCTTTATATAGAGAGCTCTTTTTACTTCAATGGCTCAGATTGATTTACAATGAATGGCTAGGATTTCAGGATGAAAACCCTAATTAGGGTTTGTCGCAACAAACTTCCCTTAGCCAATGAGAAAATTACATTTCATGAGTGTGGACCAATAGGAAATCGAGGTAGGTGCCTTGAAGTTTGTGCCATCACTGGTGAGTCAGGTACATTGAATCTGGACATGCTGATGTGGACCTATCTGACTGGAGGAATAGTAACTGGGATGCCACCTTGTCTTGCTTTTGTGCTTGGTCAGGGAACTTTGAATCTCTTGATCTTCGATGAGACGCTTAACTTTGATTAACTCTTATGAAACTATCTGCTTCTTCAACGCACCCTTGCATTGACTTTGGTTGATCCTCCTTCGTCCTTGATGTGCTTGATGAATGATGTACCTTTCCTTGGCTCTCTTGTGTTTGATGAAGCCTCTTTACGGTCAAGTCATTCTTTCTTCTCTATCATCGTATCTCCCTTTGATGTATTTGTAAGATCCTTCTTCTGATATCTTGTGATCTTCTTGGGGATAGTTCTAATACCTAAAGTCCTTTGATTTTAGCAACACCCTGGGTACCTTCTCATGCATCTAAGTGTCCTTGATGATGATGAAACTTGAAGAGGTTGCCCTTGTCCTAGCCTGATCTTCCTCCAACTTGATTTGATTGACCTGCAAAACAAACAAAAGGTGATTAAGAATACATGATATATTCATTCTAATATAGCATTTCTTACCTTAAATCATCAACAAGAAGGCATTAGGATTAATTTCACTCTGGACCCTCTCCAAGGACAGGACCTATAATGAAATTTGCTCTGGACCCTTTGGAAGGGTCAGGAGTGAAATTAGCAATATCACTTAATTCCCTATTCATAACTCATTCCTCAAGGCATTAGACTTCATAATTGTGCTCCTTCTAGGTATAGACAAGTCATTTGCTCTCAAAAATTGTTTAGGAATGGGGTCATTCAAGTGCTAAGGTGAGGTACAAGGTCCATTAAAGAAGTTCGCTCTAGACCCTTTGGAAGGGTCAGGAGCAAAATTTGGTATTTTGCCCAATTTACCTCACATAGACTTCATTTTTCAACCTTACCTTACCAAGATCAAACCATTTTCCTCCAAAAATGCTTAAGAATAGGTTTTTCTCAAGGGCCTAAGCAAAACAAAAGACCTCCTAGGAATTTCACTCTAGACCCTTTGAGAGGTACAAGAGCAAAATTGGCATTTTTGGATAGTTTTTTTACACTTTGTGACCGCAAATCACTCATATGCATGCCTAAGGATGCCTCTAAGTTCAATCAACCTCAATCAATGTTAGGATTGATACAAAATTGAGAGAAAAAGGAGGTTTCAAGAGAATTCGCTCTAGACCCTTTGGAAGGGTTAGGAGCGAAATTTGTCATTTAGTCTCAATTCCATCATTTCCTTTGCTCCAATCCACTTCTCAAGGAAAGTATACATCAATCCCCTCTCAACCATGCCTTAGAAACCAAGATTTCAACCCCAAACAAGGAGCAAATAGAGGTTTAGGAAATTTCGCTCTGGACCCTCTGGAAGGGTCAGGAGCAAAATTTGCTCCTTTAGGCTCAATTCACACTTCTTTCTCATAACTTTGTCTTAGACTTGAACTTTTGAATCCTTTCCTTTCCATGCATGACCACCATTCAATGCTTCTAATGAGGAATTAGGTCCTTCGGAAAATTTTGCTTTGGACCCTTTGAAAGGGTCAGGAGCTCAGATGAAATTCGCTCTGGACCCTTTGGAAGGGTCAAGAGCGAATTTTGCATTCTTGGTCAAATTCCTAACTCTTTCAAGGTCCAAGGGCATTCTTCTAGGTCCCAAATCACTTTAAGTCATTAATATTCCCTTAATCACACCATAGGAACAAAGAGTTCAGCCCAAACAAGGAGTAAATAAGTGTTTTAAGAAAATTCGCTCATGTCCCTTTGGAAGGGTCAGGAGCGAATTTGGTGTTTTTGCCCAAATTATCCATTTCTTCATGTTCCAAGTGTATTTATCTTCTTCAAAGACGCCACGGGAGCAAGGTTTGTGATGCAAATTAGGAATACCTTTGGAAGGACAGGACCTAAAGAGGAATTTCGCTATGGACCCTTTGGAAAGGTCAAGACCAAAATTTGCTTCTTAGCTCAAATTTTCCAATTCTCCTTATCTCACTTGGTTGCAACTCACCTCCAAAGGAATGGATAGATCATTTTTCATTCACTCAAGGCGTGGAATCAAGGATTTTAACCCATGTTAGAAGCAAGAGAGGGTTTTAGTTGAAATTCGCTCCTGTACCCTTGGAAGGGTTAGGAGCGAATTTAACTCTTGAGCTCAAATTCTTACCTTTTCCTCCAACTTTCTAAGTCCAAACTCATGGTCATGCTCCTCCATAGTGGGAATGAGTGAATTTTGAATCAAACAAGGCCTAGCAATGAAGTATTCTAGCCAAATTTAGGGAAGAAGCTCTCATTTGAAGAATTCGCTTCTGTACCTTTGAAAGGGTCAGGAGCGAATTTGGTGTTTTACTCAAATTCCTCATGGTTTATGATCAAAATTTGCCCAACTTAATGCCCAAGGTTAGGACTAAGTTATTTTTTCTTTAGTTGATGCTTTGAAGCAGGAGTTTATCTTGATTGAAAGGCAAGAGGGGAAGTCCTGACAACACTGTGACTCAAACGACTTGACTCAATGGCATAGGTCTCAAAAGGCAAGGATAGACACCTAGCATGATACAAAGACCTCCTCAAACTCAATCAAGATTCAACCCTAGAAACAAGACCTAGGCCTAACCAAGGGGAAGGTTTCAACAAAGACCCTGGCCTAGACCACCTACTGACCCACTTCAATTCAAGAAGACCCTGCTATCCTAATGATCTCTTTGGAAACTCCCTAATGCAAAGATTAATAATCAAGAACCTAAAAGACTAAGACAAGAAAACCAACCCTAGAAAGCAAAATTTAGGGGTCCCCATTTGCAATGGGGCGATGTGTGAATACGTCACAACAAGTTCCTGGAAGAATATTTGGATGGTGAAGATGCGGTTCAGACACGTCTTTCACAGCTGCTACACCTTGAGGAGAAAAGGGATCAAGCATTGGATAACTTTGTGAAGCATCAGGAAGTGGTTAAACGGTGGTTTGACAAACAGGCCAAGGTCAAGTGTTTCAGGATTTCTGACTTGGTTTTGTATTGGGATAAGGCTCACGAAAGAAGAGGTGACCATGACAAGGTCGACAAGTTATGGATAGGTCCTTATCAATTTTCCAAAATTCTCGGAGATAATGCATTCAGATTAAAGGCTTTAACAAGGGAGGATGTTCCATTGCCTATCAACGGGCAATTCCTTAAGCATTATTTCCAATCATAGGTCTCCCTATGAGGCTTGCTTTGTACTATATTAGATTAAGTTTTGTTTCCCCCTGTGGGTTTTGGGTTTCCTCTTTTGGTTTGTTGTGCTTTGTTTGCTTTGGTTTTGGTTTGCGGCCTTTGGTGCCAGTTTTCCTCAAGCTTGTTCCCTCATGTGGTTTTGCTTAGGTCGAGGGTTTTTGGGTGGCCTTAAAGTGTTTAGAGTCTTTCTCTATAGGTGGGGTGGTGAAATTGTTTTGCCTATGTTTTCCACGGTACCTAGACCTTTGCTCTAAGCCATTCAGATCTTTTAGAGGAAGTTATGGTTGGTGAAAACTTTACATCTTGCTTTAGCGCCACTAGAATCTCCAAACCCATAGTAGGCTTCTTTGCTTACGAGCCAAAAGGAATTGACGGAAACAAAATGAAATATCAAAAGAGAAAAAGAAAAGAAAGATGAAAAATAAAAGAATTATCAAAATATTGGCTTTGGGAATGTGCGGATAACTCCACCGGGGCTATGGACGCTCGACCAACAGTGGAGCAATATTCGTGGAATTCCAGAGAAAACCTCGTTGGGCCTATGGACGCCTGACTGGCAGCGAGGCAATGTCCCAGATGCTTTTGAAGTATAGATACCATTAACCTGCCGTATCTGATTTTAAGAGTTTTGGATGATCTCCTGGAACAAAGTAGATATCCATGCACTTCAATTTTACTTTGGATTCAAACCATGAAGTGTTTCTCAATACTTGAAGTGTTTTCAACACTTCACCTATGGAGTCGTCAGATGTTGTGACCTAATCACACATCACCCCATCCTAGATAGGGACCCCCTAACTTGTAGGCCATTTTGGTCATTTGGTCTTGGTTTTTTGTGGGTTTTGGTGGCAGTCTCGTTAGTCTCTTCGCTTTGAGAGTGTTTGAGGGTCATTTTGATTTAGTTTGCTTTTCGTTTGAGCGATTTTGGTGAAGTCTAGGGTCTGTTTTGTCTTTTTTAAGGGTTTCAGCCTTTTGTCCTAGATTTTAGGGGTTTTTGTTAGGGTTTTGAAGAAACTAAACATATGACTGGAATCAGGACCCTTCAAGGAACCTCCCAGTAAAATTTCAGCCAAAATGGAGCAACTTTCTATTTTTAGAAAGTTCCTATTTTTTAGGGATTTTACTGAGTCTTGGAATGTTGTCATTTTGCCAAAAATCAAACTTACTATTTTTAGTAATTTCTATTTTTAGTAAGTTTCTATTTATAGTAAGTCATTCCTGTGTCCTGTCTAGGGATCTAACGCTAACACTTTAAAGGTTTCTATTTTTGAGAAGTTTGTTCTAACAGGACCATTTAGGCAAGGTGACAAAGATCAGGCATTTGCAACTACTTCTAATTCCGGAAAGTCAGAAAGAAGGCAGGGAGAGTCAGAAAATGGTTAAGTGCTGGAAGCCCATTCCTGAAATGGAGAGCTCGAGAAATTTGTCTGTCTGGGTAATCGCCTCAAGTATGGTGGCCCGACCCAGAAGAGGATCAAAATCCATCCAAGTCCAGAAGAAGCATGAAAAGATGAATTCCTCCTTCAAAGTGAAATTCCGCCCAAACACTCAGTAGGGCACCAAAATGGAGGGGTCATGAAGGATTCACAATTTGATGAAATTCCTCCTCCATAGTGAAATTTTGTCCAAACACTCAGCAGGGCACCAAAATGGAGGGGTCATGGAGGATTCACAATTTGATGAAATTCCTCCTCCACAGTGAAATTCCGCCCAAACACTCAGCAGGGCGCCAAAATAGAGGGGTCATGGAGGATTCACAATTGGATGAAATTCCTCCTTCATAGCCAAATTCCGCCCAAATCCTGTGGAGGGCGCCAAAATGGAAGTCTCATGGAGGATTCAACATTCAATGAAATTCCTCCTTCAATGCAAGTCAGTGCCCAAGATGAAAGGAAGGCGCCAAACCCAGGAAGTCAAGGAAGAACTCCAAAATGAGAAATTCCTCCTGCAAGGCAAAATTCCACCCTACTCCTTAGGAGGGCGCCAAAACAAGGAGGTGATGGAAAATTAAAAAAAAGTGTGAATTCCTCCATCAAGTTTAGTGCCCAAGCCATGATCAAAGCGCCAAAAGAGAGGGGTCATGGAAAAATCAACAGTTGATGAATTCCTTTGCACATGGAAATAGCGCCCTAGACTAAGGGAAAGTGCCAAATTCAGGGGTGCTTGGAGGCATGGAAAATGATCAAATTCCAAGACATGGTGAATTCTATGCTTAAGCTTGAAAATTGAAAATTTGTCTAAGCCATGAAGGTCAAAGGGTCGAGGAATCAAAAGTAAAATCCCCTCGGGACAAATTTTGAATTTTCTATTTTTAGACACTGAATTTCTCTATCCAATGAACCTGGCTCCTAAATTTTAGGAGGATCCCTAAAAAATAGGGAATGTTGAAAAGGGCGTGAAAATTCCTTCAGAAGCAGAAGGCAACAAGTTAGAATGAAACCAAGCGAATCTTAAAGAATCTTTTAATTTCCCTTCGAAAGTTGAAAGAGTGGGAGTTAATGAGTTGGCGAAGGGAATCTTCCAAGTATGATGCATAACTTAGTGCATTAAATGAAACTTCTAAATTTGAACTCACTCACAAAGAAAGTTCCGTTGCATGGCGTAGTGATTGGGAAAGTATGATGCATCATAAATTCAATTGCTAAATTGATGCCTCCTAACTTAGTGGTATGATTTGAAGGTTTCTATATAAGAATGGAGAGGCATTTCATTTCTCACGTGCAGGATTCAAGAAAGAAGAATTGGAGAAGTGAAGAGTGGTCGTACTTGGTCTTTGTTTTCATGATATCCAAGGTGCTTTTTCGGATGGCGGAATCAAGCCAGGCAACTACCCTCTCTAGGCAGGCATTGATCAAGGCAGAGATGAAAGGTTTCCTTCCTCATTCCTAGATGAATTCCAGATGGGAGGAAAGAAGCGATACAAATTTGGGCACATTCAATCTGGCTGCATTCAAGATCAGAATGTTCGGGACAGCAGGGCATAGTCCATCATCAACAGCTGTCAAAATTGTCAAGAGCAGAATTGTTGTGGCAACTGGTTTTCCTCCTACTATTCAGTGTCTAGACTTGATTCTGGAGTGTGCAAAACATTATAATTTGGAGCAGAAGACAATTTCAACGTCAGATGGCAAATAGTTGGCAACATTGATTCTGGAGTCAAGGGATGCATAATAGTTGAAGTTAAGCTTACTCAAATTTCTAGTTGACCACACAAGGCACACTTACCAGCTGTAAGAGGCTAGCGATATGGATTAAGGATTCCACAAAAATAAATTCAACAAATCTTTCACTCAATCTAACATACATGAAAATAAATTCTAATCTAACTTGGAGGAATTGAGAACCATGAATGCAAATACAACACTTGAAGAACAAAATCACCAACAATTGAACAATGATTATGATTCAAATAGTTGCAACATATACCAACAATTCTACAAAAACTCTCCCTTACAAATGAGAGACAAGAAGGCATATATAGAGTCTCTTACAAAAATGGATGGCCCAGATTGATACAAAATCAACGGTCGAGATCATGCCAACAAAACACTAGAATTTCCCTAATTAGGGTTTACATAAAAAATGGAGCCACCAACATATGGCCCAATAAAAAGATACCTAGTCATCAAATAGGGAATCTTCTCGAAGATTCCTCCCTACATCTCTCTCTCCTAGCATACTCCAAGAATCTAGCCAATATTGAATCTAACTGCTCCATGGAAATGCTAGGCAAGGTATCCTGTTGTAAATCAATCACATCTAGTGAATCCAAGCAAGCATCCAAAGTGTTCTCCCAATCCGGCATGAGCTTCTGCGAACTATGAACATGAATCAAAAAAGAGACCAAGTCGTCTATCTGACTCTTCTTCAAAGAGTCCAACTAGAAAAAATACATAAATTTCATCTTGTCTCTTAATTTGGCTAAGTGTAAACCACTAGCATCACTAACATCAACACCCAATAATTCCTCAATTGAGGCAAGGATCTTCATCTGAATGTCCTGAATCAATCCCTCCATCTCCATACAACTCAATTGGGTGTTCTCATAAGTTGTTTTCTTCATGGCTAATGAACAATACTAGCCATGGAAATCATATCTGTCTCCACTGTGCACAATGTTCTCGCTGACCAAGGTGAAATTAGGAATCTTCTTCAAAGCCTAGAGGCGTGGAATAGTCTTCTCTTGAATAGGTCAGAATTCTTCCCAAACTCCCTCCAAATACTGGATTCTAAATGCGAGCCCTTTTGTCCTATCATATGCATGGACAAACTGAGTAAGGAAATCATCTGCTTGCTTTCTTGTACTCTCAATCCTCTTTTCCACCTCCGAGAGTGTATCTCTCGTCGCCTCATAGTGTAAATGTATTCCATGGTCAACTGCAATAGGGGAAATAAGGGTGGGATTTTCACGCCTTATCCCTGCAATATACTCTCTAAGTCTGATATTCTCTTCTTTGTACCTTTCTTTCTCCGCAATCTCTTTGTCTAACCTTGCATCGATTGCCTTGAGGTTTTCACCAACCTCTTGAAATTCTTGCTTTCTGGATGTACGACCAAGGGCAACTGAAGTGATCTGGAAATCCATAGGAGTAGCAATGTCCGCTGTCACACCTACAATAGGAACAACAATCTGCGCAATCCACATTCCTGTCTCATTTCTAGCTATGTGTGACAAAATCTCTGGTTTCTTGGGCTCTTTCTCCTTAGCACTCCTAGCTAGGTAGTCATCAATGTCGTCAATAGGCTGTACCTCTATCATTTGTTTACTTTTCTCCATACTTCTCATCAGCCATTCAGGAATAGCGGCCATCTCCATGCCATCATCGAGACACATTTCTCAATCAAGTCCTTTCAATGCCGAGATAACATCATCATCATTAGGATTTTTCCTGGTCCAATCATATGCCTCCTTTCCCAAACTAACTTCCAAAAGGATAGTAGGGGATCCCGACTGATCATCATTCTCATTTGGAGGTGCAGATGTCACGGTGGCATGTAACTCCTGAATATTCCCTGGTAGTATCACTGTGTTGGAACATTGTTGAGTCTCCTTGTTCTGCTCTATTACTTTAATCACTTTGATTGATGAGATAGTGAGAGGGGGTGAAGGAATGATAGGTGGAGGAATGATAGTCTTTTGTTTCTTCTTCACCTCCTCAATCTTCTTCCCTCTAGCCTTGACTTCTCCTGGCGTGTTCTTCCTTCTCTTGGGAGCTTGACTCTCTTTGTCTGCACGAATCCTGACATCATTGATAGTCCTCTGATCATCCTCAAAAGTAGACTCTTTCAGCTTCATCCTTTCATAAGTGAAGGGAACACCCATATCAACTAACTTATTCATCTGTATATCTACCCATGCATGGGAGAAACTCAAGACCTCTCTCATCAATACATTCTGGTCAATCTCTTATGACTCTGACCAATTAGGCAATAGGATTGCCTTCTTCATTTCATTCTCATACCGTGGATGTGTATGATCTTTGTTATCTAACACTTGATCAGGAATGAGGAAAAGTCCACACTTCCTCATGAAATCCATAGACTTTTTGGACCACATTCTTCTCTTCACTGCTTGCTTGTCGATCAGGTTGGCCCAATAATCTTCTATATCAACTTTGTGAATGAACTTCTCTCCCCTAATCCTTCCTACTTTCTTATCTAGATCAAATCTCTCTCTTCTTATATGTAGCAAATCGATAGAATGCAAGCTCCTCACTCGCAGTGCTGGCGGCTATGGCAGACTGGAAAACTTCTGATGTCTTCCCAACTGAAATAGGGAATGTCATGCCTATCCTATGCTTCTCTCTTTGAATGACATCGAACTCTAGAAGTTGTCTCACCACTTCCAACAAGATCATGAATCCTAAGGTATGTGAAAGTGGGAAACTGAATATACCACGATCCATATTTCTCTATTAACTCTATTGCCTCCTTAGACAATCTTCTGTGGATTCCGCCTTGAAGCATCCATGTGATGTACATAGTGAATGCATCATTCACTCTCTTATAGTCTTCAATTTTGTACATGCTCAGTTGAGGGTAGCATTCATGACTCTTGAATTGTCCTTGCCCATTCCCGACTTCACCTTTGCATATCAATCCTCTGTATTAAACAAACCGTGCAAGCAGGTCTACCACGTAAGAAGTCATGGTGAATGACTTGGACCACTCTACATCCCTCAGTTGAAAGTCTAGATTGTGACTTATAATCTTAGACCAATTTACCAATGTTCCTCTAAGACAATCTTGGATGAAATAGAACATCCATCCATCGAATATTCCTCCCAGCAGCATCCCCATCACTCTGTTGAGTAGGAATATCAAGTCGCTATACTCCTCTTTGAAGTCTACGCACATGAGTATCTTGGGAGCCTTGGAATGATGAGACCTAGGCTTAATCATCCACTCTTTGTTTATCATATTCTTGCAGGCACCCATCTTCTTCGTGTATCTTTCTGTATATTCATCCTTGGTCACATCCTTCATATCTATTTTGCATGGAATTCCGAACACCTTAGCAATAGCATTCTCATCAAGGTAGGCAATAACAGAGCCTTTAGGAGTTTTGATCATTCGCGTGAGCAGATCATAACATTGTGCACACTCTAGGATAAGCTCACTGCACTGTATGGACTATGGAAATCTAGTGGCATGAAAAATACCACTCTTCATAATGTTCACATATGCTGGGGAAGGAACCCAATTTCCGACTCCGAACATCCACTGTCGCATCTGATCCAAGTCTAGGAAATGTATGCTTGTATCTTTGATCTCCTTCCATCTTGATGAAATCTTGAGCTCTGGATAGAATCCAGTCTCCAACATCTTTAGTAGTTCTTTCCTTTCCTTAAAGCCGGACTTTGACACCGTACTTGTATGAAGCTTGAAGTTAGACTTAGGAAAATAAATAATGCTCTTGATAAAATTCTTGACTTTCTAAAGATTTTAGCTAATTAGAGCATGAAGTCAGGAAAATAATCCATACTCTTGGTAGATTTTGACAATTAGATTCAAAGTGTGACAACGCTAGGGCATGGAAACCCTCTATAAAATTCATTAATACCTCCTTATGCTTAGAAATTATGCAAACTAAAATGCAAAGGAGTATACCGGATCAACAATGACTAAGGAAAGGTGTCAAAGATTGTGTTTTCACACAAGGTATGTCTGAAGACACCTTCCGCAGTCAACAATGGAGGTCACAAATCTGAAGACAACCTGCAACTAATAAATTAACTTCAAAAAACATGTTGCAATCCTTTAAAAATATGCACAAACTTGATAAAAATCAGTCTTGATGATGAAAATAATTAATTCTGGAAACATAGTTATGGCTGGTAAAAGATAAATTTCTAAGGACAAGCAGCCACTAACCCAGTTGCAGACCTTAAGACAGCCTTCTAATGGTCTGAAAATGATTCCAAAATGTCTCCAAAATGTCTCCAAATGTAAATCGCTAAAGTTGCGGTTGGCTGGGCAATAAAAGTTAAGTCTGAAAATTGAATGTACAGCCAACAATGGAGGTCTAAATCTGAAGCAAACTCAGATCTGAAGCAAATGACAGCAAGTAGGGGGGCAAAGGTGGCATCAAACATGCATGGAATCCACCAAAGTAAGCTCCAAGTAAAAATCGAACTTTTCCAGCCGTGGCACCATTTCTTAAAATCTTGAAAATGTCTTCAATGTAGCTTGAATCTGCAACAATGGAGGTTTGGAACAACAAGCAGCAATGGAGAATAAAATCCCCAAAGCTCTCAAACACTAAAAATCGCCATCCTCAACAAAAATCACCAAACTTGGAAAAATTGAAAATCTGGAAATGATCTTCAATGGCAGCAATGGAGAGGATTGCTAAGTTGGAAAAAATGGAGGAAAGAAATCCTCAATCCAACACTTCACTTCAACACTTCGCCAAAATTCGCCAATAAGAGAGAAAAATCGCCTTTCATGGAGACACCTGGCAGATTTAATAATAAAATATTGCTAGAGACTCCTCTCTTATACTTGCTTTTGCCTCTCACTTTCACCACACAAGCAATGTGGGATAAAACACTTGCTTATATACTTGTTTGGCAAAACTAACTTGCTTCTAGAAGGGTAAAAACATTAAATGCTTATTGCAAATTATTTAATTTTTGCTTTTAAAATTTTAAATAATCATTAATCATCATTTAAAAACAATTAAAATGGGGCTCACTTATTAAATATTTCAATTTTAAGTCAAAATTGAGCCTCCAAGGGAAAATCGACTTTAGTTGGGATTAAAAAAATCTCATTAAAATCACTTAAAATGTCAAAATAATCCCCACAAGGGAAAATCGATCTTAGCTTGGCTAAAAATCTATGCAAAATTTCATCAAAATGCATACAAAACAAGCCAGGGGAAAATCGATGGCAGTCTGGACAAGAAATCCACACTCCAAATTCACTTTGTTTGCAAAAAACACTCCCTAGTGGAATATTGACCTCAGTTTGGATGAAAATCCAGACTCAAAACTCATCAAAATGCTCTCAGTGGAAAATCGACTTGGGTATTGACTGAGAGTCTGCACAAAAATCCGCACTAACTTGTCACAAAACAGCCTGGTGGAAAATCAATCCAGGCATGGAATCATCCTCAACGTTGTCCGCACTCTAGTCCGCACTCCTGGTGGAAAATCTATGGTAGTCTGGAAAAATCCTGACACAGCCAAATTTTAACACTTCTAGAGGAAAATCGACCCAAGCATGGATAAACAGTGGTGGAAAATCATAGCCAATATGGATTTCAGGGGAAATCCATGTGGTGTGGATTTTGAGTGGGGAAATGGGTGGGTAGTCTGGAATATGAGGGGAAAAGAACCTCTAGCATGGAATTTGACCTTCTAACCCTTGAAATATGGATTTCTCATAGGAATTTGACATTTTAACCACTCGAAATTGCTTAGAAACTTCAAAATTAGACTAAACTTAGGCAAATTTTCCAAAAAATTGAGCGAAATGCTAGGAAATTATTGGGATAAAGTGTGAAATCAACTTAAATAATATCTAGGAGTGAGAAAACAACTCCAAAAGGTCTGGGAATACCTTGGCACTTTAAAATTACTAATGCGCGTGTTTAAAAACACGTTAACGCTCAAAAAGGTCAACACTTAGACAAAATTTAGGATCATTAAAATATCAACGTTTCCAACTTGATCCTATAACTTCAAAACCCTAAATGGCACTAGGCATGATCAAAACTCTGAGACTCAAGCACGGGAAACACAAAATTGCCCACCAAGCAACCAAAACCCTAACCTAACAACGTAGCAAGCTGGAAAAGAGGGGGTCCCCGTTAGCAATGGGGCGATGTGTGAAAAGGTCACAACAAGTGGGAAAGCTTCTTTTCCAAGAGCGAGGAAGAAATTGCCTTGATGGAATTCGACATTGAAAATGTGCCAAATGTCTCCATCGGAGCTAGAAGCGGTCATCAACAAATTCATTACATATGCCATAAATGAACGGGATAATGGTCGTCCATTCTTGGACAAGAATAATCTTTTAGTTGAATAGTGGTGGTGTATTTATTGCTAGGGGTCTTTTGACTAAGTGATGGTCCGGTCAATGCATGTCGTCATCGCATGAGGAATCTTCTTGCATGCAGCAGTCTTATTTATGATTCTATGACAGATTCTCCATGCATGCCGTCGTCGCATGAAGAATGATGGGCATTTGTTCCTTGCATGGAGATGTTTATTGTATTTGGGCATGATCAGTATAGTGGGGTGCATTTAATGCACTAGTGGACGCCATTTTGGGTTCATAAAATAATTGTATATGGGCTTTATGGGGTATTCATTGCTGATTCCCACCTTGGTGCATCTTGAGTGGGGAATCTTCTAGGGTGAAACCCTAATTAGGGTTTGCATGGCCTAAGGCCTATATAAAGGGGTTACCCCCATCATTTGTAAAGGAGGAGAGATTATTATCTGAGATTGTTGCATCAGGATTGTTGAAGTAGCCTACTTAATACATTGTTAGATTTCGATGGTGTATTCTTGTTCTATTTTAGCAATCTGTATGGTCTTTCTCTCTTCAGTTAGATTAGATTTGCTTACATGTTGTTAGGAGAACCGGATTTGATAGGATTACTTGTTGCAGAATCCGAGCTCATACTTTTGGTGTGCAGCTGATTATTGCATACCGTGCAAAGTTAGCATGAGCCTTTTGTTATGTGTGTGTGCTTAATTTCGATCATTAGTGAAGATTGTTCAATTCGATGGTCCACATTGGTGATCTGAAAAACCTCTACACACCCTTTGAAGATTGCACTGCTTTCACATAGTTGTGCTCTGCTGGCAAAGTGAAGCGTGGTTTGATTCTACATGAGTGATCCAGTCTCTTGTTCTTAGGATTATATTAGCTTTAGCCTAGTTCTCTCTACCCTACTCATTTACTTTCAGCATATTTCAAAAATCCAAAAAATCTAAAACTAGGGCTTTCATTGTAAATCATCCATATAGAAATCCTTGAGCTTGCATGAGTTTATCATCTTCTTCAATTGAACACACGTAAGGCCCCTTGGGTTAACAACAAACCCATCAAACAATTGAGTCACGTCCATGCACTGGAGGAACCTTGGAATTAGCCGTTTGAACCTTTTTGCAATCTTAGCATACAGACTAATCTTGATCAAGAGAGGGTAAGGTGACTGTTGGTAACTTTATTCTGTGTTTTGACGCTGTCAAAAAAACACGTCAATAGGTCTGATATGTGTTTCTATAGGGGAGATTCCTCCTTTTGATAAGTGAATTCACTGTCTAGGAAGTATCCTTATTGTCTAAGGGTGAATATGAGTTGTCTAATGATGAGATCTGTCTTAGTCGATCATCAAGTCTGCACCCTCAAAGTCTGATTTCGCCTTTGTGAGAATAATATTATTGCTTCTTTGGTAAATTTGCCTTGCTAATGATTGAATTCGCCTTCTTTGAATGTACTCCGTTGTCTTGAAAGTTTGAAACTGAATTTTTCTAACTGTTGGATAAATTCGCTCAAGCTGCTTATAAAATCTGCTGATGGAAGAGGTGATATTTTGTTTTGATGTTAGAATGATCTAATGAACTCCTTTATATATGCGGCCTAAGGTAGAGACATGCCTTTTAGGATACAAGGCCGACTTAATCTATTGTAAACGAAAAATGTAAATTATCCCTCTTAGTGTTGGCTGACTTGGTAGCTCTCCCTTCCATCAATTCAAAATTTTGAATTATCTTTGGGTGCCAAAATGTTTGTTTTGAGCAATCTTGCTTTGTGTCTCATACAAGGTACATGTGATTTGCTTGATGTAGTGATTTCGCTCTATGTCCTTGCTAAGGACAAGCCCTATATAATCAAGCTTGCTCCATGTCCTTCCCAAGGATAGGACCTATACCATGAATTCGCCCACTGTCCTTCCCAAGGACAGGACCTATAAGAAAGTTCGCTCTAAGACATTCCTAAGGCAGTTCGCTCATTTTCTTTTCCAAGGACAAGCCTCCTAAGGCAGTTTTCTCTATGTCCTTAGAAAGCACAGGACTCATATCATATTTTTGCTCTGTGTCCTTGATGAGGACAAGACCTATGTTGAAAATTTTGTTGGCTAACCTTGCTAGGGACAAGTTTCAAAAGATGAATTCGCTCTAAAACTCTTGCAAGGTTGAAATTCGCTCTAGAAGGCCAACAAGGTACATGGACTTGGAAATTCGCTCTAAGAGGCTTGCAAGGTCCATGCACTTGGAAATTTGTTGACTGTCCTTGGTGAGGACAAGGTCAAGACATGAAGTTCACTTTGTCCTTTCTATGGGCAGGTCCTATATTTATTTTGCTAGCTGACCTTTCTAAGGACAGCTCCAAATTCGCCCTTTGACCCTTCTAGGACAAGGCAAAGACATATCCAAATTCTCTTTCTGACCCTTCTAAGGACATGGCAAAGACATATTCAAATTCGCTCAATGACTGGTGAGGACAAGGCATGATTATAAACCAAGTTCACTCTAAGAATAAGCCTCCTAAAGAAGTTCGCTCTATGTCCTTAGCAAGGACAGGCCCCATAATAATCAAGTTCACTTGGTGACCAGCCTAAGGACAGGTTCAAGATATGAATTCCCTCTAAGTCCTCTCTAAGGACAAGCCCTAGATGACAAATTCGCTCATTGTCCTTCTCAAGGACAAGACAAATAATACATTTCACTCAGTGTCCTTCCTAAGGACGGGACCTATAACAAAACTTCGCTCTCCGACCTTACTAAGAACAAGTTCAAATCGCTCTTGGACCCTTCTAAGGACATAATCAAATGCTTAATTTCGTTCCAAAGCCAAGACAAGGCATAACAAACTCGCTCCAAATCTTCTAAGTTCAGTCAACCATCGGCAAGGAGAACAACTTCGCCCAATGTCCCTTCCAAGGAAAAGAGCTATACATCATTTTCTCTCAAAGACCTTCTTAAGGACAAAGTCAAGAGGTGAATTCGCTCTAAGACCAGGGTAAGGACAAGGTTTTAAAGTGTAGTTCACTCTTTAGACCAAGGTAAGGCACGCTTCAAAACATAATTTGCTCCATGACCTTGACGAGGACGAGGTCTGAAACAAATCACTCCAAGACTTCTACAGGAACAAGGCTTGAAAGATATGTTCATTCCAAGCTAATGCAAAATTCATGATCAAATGAAGAGGCTCGTTCCATGCCCTTTATGAAAATTTCACTCCATAACCTTGCTAGGAACAAGACCCAAAGATAAAATTCGCTCAAGGACCTTGCTAAGGACAGGACCTTTATGACAAGAGTTTGGCAAATCATCCTAAGAACATGAAATTCACCCCTTCCTTTTGCATCAATTCAAATCCTCAACCTCTTCATATGAAAACATCAGGAATTCGGCCTCTCAAGAATACCTATATAGGAAATTTGCTCTGTGACCTCCGGAAGGACGGGACCTAAATCAAAATCTCACTCCAAGGCCTGAGCAAGGACAAGACTTAGATGTTTCTCTCTAGGACCTTGATGAGGTATACAACCTTAGTAAAATTCTCGCCCTAAGACCTTGGCAAGGACATGAATTAGATGGGAAATTGGCTCAATGACCTTTGGAAGGTACATGGGTCTCATGTCCTTAAGAAACACTCTTGACTTAGTCCTTTCACCTGACTTGACGAACCTTCTGGCTACTTAAGAAACTTTAGCCCTTCATTGCAAAGACTAATAGCAAAGACTCTAAGACCACCTAGAAATAAAAAAGTGGGGGTCCCCATTTGCAATGGGGCGATGTGTGAATACCTCACAACAGGAGTGACCTTCAACATGTTGAAGAATTAGTGATTGAAAGAATTGAGGCAAAAAATTCTTGGGTCAAGGATGTATACGAGAACCTAAAGGTAATATGATTGCGTGGAACATTGAAGTCAAATAAGTTTAGGAATCTCATCTAGCCAATAGTGCTTGAGAGAGCCACTGAAACAACAAGTCAAGACTCTTGCTTGAGCAGGTTCTAAGCACTAGGGTTGCATTAGAACAAGAAAGGACAACACCATCAAGCCCTAACATTGAGAGGTAGAAACTGCCCAAATTCATAGGTAATGGATCAAAGGATTTAGTGAGTAATTGCACGACTTGTGAAACAATTTGGAGAATGAATGGCAAAGATGGTAGAGCTTATTGTCTATAGTCTTTTCCATCCACCTTGTGGGGTGTAGCCATTGTTTGATATACTCAAAAATCTGATCAACTTGAAGAACTACTTGGGCAAGACTGAATAAATATTTTGAAGAGTTCAAGATACTACAAGATGATAGTGAGATTGTCACTTAAATTTATTACACAAAGCAAACACAAGAAAACTAGATCTTATAATCATAGGCTCAAGGAAGTCTTAGTAAAATTAGAAAAGGAACCAATCAACAATCTCCAGGAAATATGGTTCATTGAAGGTCTGATTCCTACTTTAAGGAAAATGATGAAGGAAGTACCACCCTCTTCCTATATAGAAGCTTATAATTGGGCAATGGATATAGAAAAATAAGACAAAATATCCTTTCATGGTAAAAGAAAAACAATTGAAGATGAGGGTTCAGATTATAGAAGCAACAATTAATGTAGAAGAGTACAAGACTTGAGAAGCAATATGATATAGATGATGAAGAAACCAAAGGAAAAAAAGAAAAAAATAAAGAAAGCAAATAAATTTGGTGCATGGAATGTAAAGGTGAAGGTCACATCAAAAATAATTATCTTAGAAAAATGCATTGTGATATTGTTAGGCTATGTTTCATTTGATCAAAGGGTTCCCATACAATCTATGTAGGAGCATGCAAATGTTCTTCACACAAAGAGAGAAGTCCATTCCACCCAAGACTCCCCTAAAGTTGTAGAATAATAATACATCTCTAGGCTCCTACCAAAATCAAATAGAGGGAGGTTGGAATCGAATATAGTAACACTAAAGGTTGTCCCATTGTGCAATCATGACAATGTGATGAATGGGGACACTTGCATACTTCTATGGAAACTAGAGCATAATGAGATTACTATGCAAATGGTGTGGACTTGGAGAACATGAAGATGTTGGATGTTTGAAGCAAAAAGATAATACCAAATTTATTTATGTGGAAAGGCATAACGAAGTATTGGTTGTGTACTTGGACCCATGGACAAAAAAAGAAAGACTTGATAAAGATAAAACTGAAGTGGAGCATGCTATTCCTAACAAACATCGCTACTGAAATGCCATTGCAAGCACATTAAAAAACCAATTATAATCTAATAAAATATTTCAAGTTCAAACTAGTGTTCAGTTGAAGTAGTGGATTTATGAAAAAGTGTTCTTGATCTTCAAAATGTTATGACCAATATTGTATTTGGGAAGAATGAAATGACCCATTTAGAATCTAGAGAAGAAGAAGAGCCAATGACCAAACCTCCCTTGTTAGGAGAGCAAGTGATCCATCTTATGTCATTGATATTTAACATAGAAACGAAACTAGTGAATGTGCACATGGAGATCCTTAGAAACACTCTCACTAATACAATTGTTGAGGATGGATTTGGTGTGAATGTACTTCTAGAAGACACTTGAAGAAGTTTGGATAAGCCAACCATTTGACTCCTAACTTTTCAATTGGTGGGTGTAGACTGGCAAGGGATCAAGGTGCTTGGAGTTTTGATGGTGCAAAATGTCCTTATTAGAACTCATTTTTTAATAAAATTTTGTGGTCATCTCATTACAAAACAAAAGTGTATGATGAAATATTGCATTAGGGTTGGTTGGTATTAGCTAGAGCTGATCACAATTGAAAAAAGATCAAACTATCCATTGAAAACAAGGGTTAGAAATACATAATAGATTTGAAGAATCAAGAAATAAATAAGATGGCAGCTTCCTCAAATAATACATAATAGATTTGAAGAAACAACCTACTAGCTCTATAATTCTTTTCATTGCACGTTGTAACTTGCATGACATTATGGGGTTTCACTTTATCAATGAATGCAATGAGAATATCAGCAATAAATTGGCCATATTTCACCTTCCCCTCACAATCCATGACTCTCAAAAACATTGCCTCTTTAGGGGAAATTGATATGGCATTGATCAAGGGCTGATTTTAAACATCTTTCCACTCATCTAAAACAATGGACACCCCTATCTCAACTCATTAATATCTTATGGGCTTCAATGAATCTTCTATGAGCTTGGCTTCATTTTCCAATAATGTGCCACACATCTTCTCCAAACTTAGGACCTTGTACTCTTTTGGAACCTCATTAATTTTTTCATCATTCCTTGCCAATGTCATGAGCGAACAATATTGAAAGCCAACCCATTTACATAAATACATCTTGCTATGTGTTGATCGACGATTTCTCAAGTCTCATTTTGAATCATAGTTTCCAAAGGTCGCTTTGATCTTTTGTTTGTAGTAGATTCTTCGCTTTTAGGAATGGACAAAAATGGTAGCTCTCTACCACGACATTGTGATTAAATGGGGGCATTGGGGGATTCATCCATTTTGATCTTCCTTTTGTTAAGGGGTGATTTTATCTATGTTTTGTTGGTTCATCTTCTCAATCTTGCTCCATAATATATGCTATCACTCACTTTCATGGCACAAATACACCATTATTTCCAAGGCAATGTTCAATTCCTTGTTTAGGTGTTCCACACAAAAGTGCTTTCACCCAACTATATGAACTTGAGTATCTAACATCACGTCCCTAGAAAATCCAAATATAACCTCCATCACCTCGAGCTAGTTTTATCATATCAACTTACTTCCATAGAGGAGGAATCGGATTTCTTTTGAAATTAGTTTGAGCTATGGAGCTAAAACGTTACCATTGTGATTCCTGTGGCAAGGAATTGTAGAAGCAACACATTCAAGACAAAAAATAAATATGTAAAACCTATCTCTTTTATTACATTCGTAGGAGAGTGAAAGAAATCTAGAAAAACAAAGCAAAGAGTTTGTTTGATATTTGTAAAACAAAACTTTAGGAAAAAAATGACCTCTTTTCAAAAATATTCTTCTATGATCTTCTTGGCAGCCAATAAAGACTTGTAAGTAAATAGAAATGACAAGGCACTCATTGTAGAACCTTCAAAGCTCAATCTTCAACTCCTTTTGTTGATTTGAGAAGAAAAAATGAATGTTTAGCCTCTGGGAATGATGTTTATTTTTGCCATTGAAATGAGCTAAAATGAACTTGTTTGGGCGATTGATATGTTCTAGAAGTGACTTTTAGGGTTTAAAATCTGTTTTAGGGTGCCTAGGTAAAAGTCAAAGAAAACAAATCATGTCGAGATAGACGAGTTCACCTAAATTCATACCAAAATTTGCTTGAGCTTATCCCAGCTGAACTGGATGTCATTGCTATGGATCCTACCAGACCAAATCACGAATCTGATTCAAACTGGACTTGGATCCAACTAGGTTGTAGGAAAATCCCACAACATAAGCTTTATATATTATCATATATATTATACTAAGTTTATTAATAGTATTTTCATTTGGTATTATAAATCAGTTTAGGATCCAAGAACCTCAAAAAACTGTACATTGTTCATATAACTGACAATACAAGCTATTGGATCACACATATCACTAACATTATAAAATCTATATAAAAAACACAACTACTTAAACTAACACTAAATATTTATCCTGAGTCCATAAAAAACCAAGACACTAGAGTAATGGAGCAAAGGCAAATTACATAGGCCTTCTAGCTGCCTCAAACATAAATTTTACATTTTTCAAAACCATTAAAACCGTAGTATCTAGCACCTCCTAACAATACTACCGGCACTACGCCCTTCCTTTCATTCTCCACAATTAGGACCTCATCATCATTGCAACAATATGAAACCGTTGGAATCAAACTCTTGGAAATTTCCTCAACAACCCTTTGCAAACATAGCTGGCAATTATCAATAGAGTGCAGATGTCCCAAAAAATAGTTAAAGTGAACGTCCACCTAATGAAGCACTATACCAATCTCATCCAGCACCAGAAAAGAATCTTCTGCCATAGACAAAATCATTGAACAAGCCAAAGATTGAGTCACATTGAACATATTCCATCACCATCGCATATAGCTAGGATCCTAGAAAAGATTTTCCATAGAAATGCAAATACAAATCTCTGAAGCCCCATCCACATTTCTTTGCTAACATCAACATTTTCACCATCTAGAACCTCAACCTAGGATTAACAATTTCTTCATCCAACATAGACATAAATCTTGCCACCAACTCCTCTGTAGAAACCCTTCTCTTTTGCTTCTTCAACTCCTCCACCATAATACCTTTCCCCTTTGAATTATTTACCCCCTTCCTACTCTTGCCACATGCCCTTAGCTTTACAATCATGACTAGATAAAACACCATGCCACACCATAGAGACTTCAACAAACCTGCAAACCCACAACTATAATTTAATAGATGGGGCCACCACCTTACACCCCATAATGACACTTGTACCCACTTATTAATGATTCATAGATCATCCTTCACCGTTGAATCTGCCCTTCATTATAATATTTAACATTCACATATATTATAACATTTTAATTTTATTTATAGATATTAAATATTTCAAATACATTAGTATGTTATAGTTTAAACTTAACTTTTCTTTTCATATTGTGTATATACATAGTAGTTTTGTTTACTAGATCTATGATATGTGGATACACATACACATACACATACATTGCTGGGCTGTGTGCTTGTAGGCATGTGGTAAAGTGATTTTGATGTGAAATTTTGGGTTATTATAATCTCCTTGCTGCATTGGTAATTTGCAATGTGAATTCTAATTTTTGAGGTGCTGTTAATTGTTGCATTTGTTAATTGTGAATCTATGAAGTTCCTTGGGTTACCTACCTTTCATTGGGCTTGTGATACTTACTTGTATTGCACAAGACAATGATTGACAAGGAAGAGGGTTACTATGAACCTTTCAAAAGCATTATCATATTTAATGGTGCGTTCTACATTGCAAAATCAGAAATAGGGATGAGCATGAGTACGTGGGTATAGTATCTTGTACAACAAAAATAATTTGCGGGTGGGCACATTTTGGGTATGTCCATATGTATGTATGTATGTATGTATGATTTTTAATTTTTTTATATTTTATTGTGTGGACATACCCATAATGTACCCAAACCCAAATTCTTTTGTTGTATGACATATCGTACCCATGTACTCATACTTACCCCCATTTCCAATTTGGAAATGAAGTACTCATACTTGCGAAAGGTTCATAAGAAAACCTCTTCCTCGTAGATCACTTTCTTGTACAGTGCCAAAAAGAATTGTGGGCCCAATGAAAGTTAGCCAATCCAAGCAGCTTCATGCACTAAAACAATTCAAAAATGCAATAATTAACACCTCAGAATTAGAATTCGCATTACAATTACCAATATAGCAAGGAGATGATAATAAATTAGAATTTCACATCATAACTCATTTTACCATTTGCCTACTCTTAAGAACACAGTCCAGCAATAAAGGAATTTCAGAAACTCAGAGGTTCTCTAAGATGGCTGTCTGGTTGCAATGCTCCAGCGAGAGCCAGCAAAACCATAACTTTCTGCAAAAGGTATGCAACCCAACATGAGATTAAAATAATGAAAAATTTAGTCAACACCTCTGCTTGGTAGTCCCATGTAGGCTAGCAAAAGCTATCTTTAACTTAAATTCCCACAATGCCTTTGCCATTTTCTTGCATTTCTTACGATCTTCTCACCTGCCATCCTTCACACATATTGTGGTTTCTTTTAGAAATGACATCAGTTCCCAATGGTGTGACAGTCATTGCTAATAATAGATTCTGCCCATTATCTCATAAAAAAAAATGCCCAGCAAAAAGATGCCACTAGGACTACAACAAATGTAACCAAAAGTCAAAGTTCAGGACACCAATTATCCATGACCCCATAATTAAAACCTCCAACCTAAGAAGAGGAGGAATATTTGCCTAGATGTGGGCATAGAAAACAAGTAACTACCAGTTAGAAAGAGTTCCATGAGTGGAAACTGGCACCCACATTCTGCAGGAGCTGAATTTCCACAACTTTTCTAGGTTCACCTAGAACTAGAAGTTTTTATGCAGCACTTAGGGACTGGGAGAACAATGGATCCTAAGGTAACCGCCCAGCAAGAGTATGACATTTTAGTTTCTTTGTCCTTACGTCCAATATCAATGATGAGTTAAGGGCTATGTCTCTAAAACAGAGAACATAAAAAAACAGAGATAAATAAAATATTAACCTGAAAATGATATGAAATCATATTTATTTCATAAACATACAATATCTGATCATATATGTGTACTTACACAAAGTTACTGCTCTTTCATCATATTTTGAATAATAAAAACAATCCCCTGTTCTCTTGACTATTCCTGCTGTTGCTACAGCAATACCTTCTCTAACCCTATATTTTTTTACACAGTAACATACACACTAATCATAAAAACTACTCTATTCTATTTGTATACCTAGCAAAAGGAGGGTTAAAACTAAAGCATTTAATGTGTGTATTTTCAACCACCGTTATAGTATCCTATAGAGATTATAATTAAAGGATTTGATTCATGATTGCCATGTCATGTTAACAAGGGAGATGGAGAGGACAACAAATGGTGGGGAAAAGAGAAAAGTATACAGAGAAGTAAATGGGAAGTTGAAGATTAATTACAACGCTCCCCATTAATCACAATTGCCATCTATGATACCTAATTGATCTCTTTGATACACAAATTTTTCCTTTCCTAATGCCTTGGTGAAAATATTTGCACACTGATCTTCAAACCTACAAAGTTCCAAAAATATTTCACCATTACTAATAAGCTCCCTAATGAAATGATATCTTGTGTCAATATGTTTACTCCTTTTGTGGAAATCTGGATTCTTTGACAATGCTAGCTGAATTGTTGTCACAATATATTTTTGTTGCCTCTTCTTGTTCATGCCTCAATTCTTTCAACATTCTTCTCATCCAAACTGCTTGACACACAGCCCCGGTAGCTACTACATACTCTACTTTAGCAGATGAAAGAGTGACAATTAGTTGTTTCTTTGATGCCCATTATACTACTCTTGATCCAAAATGAACAACATAGCCAAAAGTGCTCTTCCTATCATCTATACTACTTGCACAATCATTGTGCGTGTATCTTATCAGCTTGAAATCATTTGACCTTGAGTAGAGAATTCCATAGTCCCTTGTTCCACTAACATACTTCAAAATTCTTTTCCCTGCTTGCCAATGGCAGACTTTTGGAGTCTCCATGAACCTTGAAATGACACTAATTGCGCACATTATGTCCTGCCTTGTGGCTGTTAAATTAATAAGAATACCAACAAGTTTTTCATACAAAGTTGGATTTATATTAGACTCTTTGTCATCCTTACTCAAGTTCAAACCAGTCACAATAGGTGTTGGGGCTGTTTTGCAATTCATCATGTTAAACCTCTTTAAATATCAATTGCATAGTTAGATTGTGAAATGAATATACCTTTTTCATTTTGATTCACTTCAATGCCAAGAAAGCACTTCATTAAACCCAAACCAATCATCTCAAATTCCTTTTTCATAATTGATTTGAACATATCAATTGACAAATCACCCATGAATATCAAGCCATCAACATATTAACACAATTATAATCTCATCTTGCTCATCCATCTTGGTGTACAAAGTAGGCTCACTACTGCACCTATTGAAGCCATTTCGCAAAAGATAGCTTTATGTTTTATGTTTTGCACATCACCATTTGTATTCAGCTTGGTTATGTAAACCCAGTTCAATCCTAACATCTCTTTTCCTTGTGGAAGATTCACTAACTCCCATGTTTGATTCTTTTCTATAGCATCTACTTCTTCATCCATTGCATTTACCCATTTTTCTTCTTTAATTGCTTCTTCAAAATGAATTGGATCATTTACATGTGAATATAAAGAAAAAAGAGAAGTCGGAGTTGCATTATTTTCACCTTCATTTTGCTCTTAAATGTCTTTAAACTTGTGATTTTTTTGTCTCCTTAAGCTTGGACTTGATGGTCCAACACCAAGTGTACCAAAATGAGATGGTGCTTTTTGCACATTTGATGGAATATTTTCTTGAATGTATGGGGTTGTGCTTACACTTGATGAAGGTGTCATTTGACCACTTGGTTGAGCTTGAATGGGTGTGGAAGGAGTAAGAATTGGAGTACCTGCTGTTATAAATTCTTCTTTTTCTTCTTGTAGTAAGTTGGCTGCAATATTGATTGTTTTTTCCAAACTTGCATCCCATGCTTCATCTTCTATGAACTGCACATCTCTACTGATTATGACTTTTTGGGTTATTGTATTGTACAATTTTTATACTTTTGATTCATCACTATATCCCACAAATATGCGTTTTTCTCCTTTGTTATCTATTTTTCTTCTCAATTCATTTGAGACATGTGCATATGTCACACATCCAAATACTCTCAGATGAGAAACATTATGTTTTCTTCCACTCCACCCTTCTTCTAGAATCATTTTGATGACTCTCTTAGTGGGATATCTATTCATTATATATGTTGCACATGCTACAGCTTCTGCCCAATACTCATTTGACAAATGTTTTGCCTTCAACATGCTCCTTGCCATGTCCATGATAGCTCTATTTTTCCTTTCAACTACACCATTTTGTTAAGGGAATACCTTATAGTAAATTGTTTGTGGATACAATAGTCCTTGCAAAATCTTATGAACTCATTTGAAATGTATTCACCACCTCTATCCATTCTTAATGCTTTGATGTAACACCCACTTTGCTTTTCAACAAGAGTCTTGAATTGAAGAAAACAATCAAACACTTGTTGCTTATGTTTTAGAAAGTAGACCCAAGTCTTTCTTGTGAAATCATCAATGAATGTTAAGAAGTAGTAGCTTCCACCAATCGAGGGTGCATGGATCCACACAAATCTGAATGAACAATTTCCAATGATTTGTGTGCCTTGATTAACTTTCTTGCTTGAAATGAATCTCTATGTTGTTTACCCAATATACAACCTTCACATACTCTATTTGGTTTTTCTATTAGTGGCAATCTTTTTACCATTCTTTTATTAGACAATGGGTTTAAACCTCCAAAGTGTAGATGTCCAAATCTTAGATGCCATAACCAATTTTCATCATTTATTTATTTTTGAAAGATTACTTGAGCGAGTGTTGTAGTTTTCTCTTCATCCTCTTGTGAATTTATTGAAGGTTGTTCTTGAGCAAATTCTACCTTTAAATCTGGTGTTACTCTTAGGGGAAGCATTCTATTGTTGCTCATTTGGACCTTGGCTATAAGCTAGTTACTTGGAAATTTATCTAAAAGTGTGATTTCTTTGTTTTTGAAAAATATTCTATACCACTTTTGAGCAAGTTGTCCGATTCTCATCAAGTTATGCTTCAAGAAAAGAACAAAATACACATTTAAAATAAACCTTTTCTCCCCATTTTTGGTTAGAATATTGATGTTTCCTTTACCCATAACTGAAACTTTGTTATCATTCCCCAATGTGACACCTGATTTTTCACTCTCATCCAAACTAGAAAACATTTTTAAGTTCCTTGTCATGTGATTTTCTGCAACTTGAGTTCAAAAACCATACACCTTTCTAACTTTCTTGTGCACCATTGCAAGCCAAGAACATACTACCTTGATTTTGGTTTTCTTTGGTAAAGTTTGTATATTGTTGCCTAGAATCATATGTTTTTTTTTCACATTCTTTTAAGTAATACCCATATTTCTTGCATTAATGACATTGAATTGAAGATTTATCATACATTTGGCCTTGAGGCTGATTTTGAGTTGAGATTTGATTATTGCATCTTCCACTTGAGTTTGATGGGCTAGTTCTTCCACCTCTATATGAGATTCTTCCTCTACCTCTGAAATTTGATCTTCCCCTGCCTCTACCATGGCTGATTGAAACTTATGTCTTGAAAGCATGCTACAAACTTGAGTTTGCTAACCTTCTTAGTCTATGCTCATGAGAAATAAGCAATAAATGTAATTCTTCAATTGAAAATTGTTAAAGATTCTTTGTCTCTTCTATGGCCACCACAATTGATTCAAACCTTGTAGGAAAACTTGTTAAAATCTTTTCTTGTATAAATCAAGATTTACAGATTGAGTCAATCAGATTTATTTATTGTAGAATGTTTTGCCTCTTTAATCATCGAGTCAGCTTTGATGCAGTACAGTGCAATTTGGTCTAGATTTATTGACATACTACTGATTTGCATGCCACTTATCTGTCTTCTAGTTTTGGATCAAGGAAAAATGTAATGATTTTGCATAGTTATATCATTAGTAATGATATCTGTGTACAGCATTTATGAGACCTTGGGATATGCAATGAACTGGTTTCGCTAGCTATTATATTGACTAGATCAATATGTTTTTGTTGCTCACATAAAAAAATACATGTAACTCTATTACACCATGCCCACGCAACATCAATTCAATCTCAATTTGAAGTTGTTTAAACGATGGTATTTCTGATTTCAAAGAATATTGAAGGCAACATCTCAGACCTACCAAAATGTTGACTTTATTTGAATTTTTGTTGGTCTGTAATTGACTTTCTTGCAGACATGGCCTTTATTCCAAGTTATTTGCAGAGTTTGTTCTTGAATTAGAGATAGTGTATTAACTCTTTTGGAAGGTTTCCATAAAGGCTTCATTCTATTATTTTTTCAGAACTTGGTTTTCTAATGGCAGCATTATGTAGTTTATTTTCCTTTTAATGGCAGGTCAAATTTGCTTGTAATGAAATACAAGGACACCCAAGTCAAAACTTTTCAAGCCACAGGAAATCCTTATCAATTGCAAATGTTGAAGATAATGATTTAAGTTCTTTCAAAAATGAAGGGGATATGCAGGCTACAAGATTATCACCTGAAATAGAAGGCATGTGGCTTGAGAAGACAATGCCATTATCAGAAAGGCTTCTTTCTGCTCTAATAGTTGTGGATGAAAACGAGCAAGGAACAATGATAGGCAATGACAATGGGCATAAGAATTTTAATCACACAAGTGAAGTGTCAACCCATAAAAATCATTGTGAGAATTACAGCGTGGATAAAACTTTCAGTAGAGTGGAACAAGAGATGGCAGGACTACTACAAATAGATAATAGTGAGAGGCTAAACAGTTCCAATGAATCCACTTCTTTAAATGGATATATAAATTATCCATCTGGAGTTTATATCCACAGTGATAAAAGTGGAGTAGAATGTGATATTTTAGAAGGCTCAGACATTGACATTTCCAAGGCAGACTCAGGAAATTTGAAGGAGAGGCACATAGTAGGATGGCAGAGATATCTATTTGGATTGCAATCTGGCCACCAAACTAATCGTCTGCCCTCTGGAATTGCTACCCATGAGATTGAGTATCAACAAATGTCGCTGGATGACAAGATTATGCTGGAACTTAACAGCATTGGACTGTTTCCAGAATCTGTGGTAATTATACCTGCCAGACCTTAATCGTTTTTTAACCTCCTTCAATGCTTATATCAAGCACAATCTTCAGTAAAAGTACCCATGCTTGTAATGCACAGAAGCATACTAAGATATGATCTTTTCAATTTATCTAGTAAAATACAAATAGTTGCCTTGAATTTGTCTGTTTCTTGTTTTTTGCTGCAGCCTGATCTAGATTCCGAAGATGGCGGCGAAATAGAAGAGGAACTTGAAAAACTCAAAAAAGAACTTCAAGAACAGGTGCTTCTATTTCAGATCCTCTGTCAATAGCCTTATGTCATTATCGTCCCTCTTCTCTTCGTAGTTAGGTGCCCTATGCTGTCTTACCTGCAACTAGGAGAGCAAAAGTAAATTTGATGCAACTCTCTGATTAATAAAATATATTTCCTACAGGATATTATTGACAGTTGATCAAACTAGTTTATTTATTCATCACTTATTTTGCTGAGCACTTATAATTACAAGAAACAGTCATTTTTTTATTGTAGTTTTCTTATGGAAGTTGTTGAAGTTTATGTAGACTAATCATGCACTCTGTTCCATTCCATAGGTTTGCAAAACAGAAGGTCAAATAACTCATCTAGAACAGGCTGTTTCTGAGAGCTGGAAGTTGGAAGAAAGGTAATTACATCTGGTAAAAGAAGCTGTGAAATGATTGATTTGTTGGACCATTAAGTTTTCAACTAGCTATATAAATGTTGTTTTACATTGTTTGACAAGTTTCTTATATGTTTCTAGTTATTTGCAAACATATTGTTTTGCCGATGCAGCTTCATTTCTATAAAATTTAAAAGACTATCTTAACTTATCTTACCTTCTAAAAGACTATTTTACCTCATCTTACCTTTTATTGCTTTATTATGAAAGGTGAACTCATAAATGCATTGTGCTCAGTGATTTATTATTTAATTTTAACTGAATGGTTTTGTTGAGGATTTTCAGGGAACGTGAACGCATTGCTATGAACAAGCTTGTATTGAGAGCATCTAAACGATATCTAGTGAGGATATATTCCTTAGCCTTATACCAATTTGAATTCATTACTGTTCTTTAATAATGTTGAGGTCTTTTCTATGTTACATTTCAGCCTTGTTCATATCCGTATTCAGATTGTTTCCTCTCAATTCATGTGTCCTATGTTATTCACATTCTGCTCTCAATGCCGATACTTAGTCACATATCTATACCGATGTGATTTATTGTTTCGATTTTGTTCTTTACTTGGACAAACATCTCATGCTTATGTTTTCAAAGAACTAATTTGGCTTTCTAAGAACATTTGTTTGCTTTCTCTTGAGTACGGTTGGTAATGGATGGATGCTTCAGTTTCTGTTTATCATTATTAGTTGTATTGAATTTTTAGTAGATTTACTTTGTTAAACTTGTTCAATTTCCTATCGTAATGCTTGTTTTTTAATCTTTGTGTGCAAAGGTTCCTCTAAACCTGTATTAAGGTGAGCTAAATTCAGCTCTATGTATGCAATATTCCTGTTCACATGGTTTTTACTTAGATTGCCCCTGACTTCTTTCCATATTTTGGAACTGTACCCTGATTTGACATTATAGACAAACAAACCTCAATTTATTTTCGCTTTATGTAAATTGATTGCAGTAATATTTTATAATTTGATGTCCTTGTTTGATATGCACTTGGTATGCACTTATAACAGTTTTTATTGAATTTTGAAAAACTTGTTTGATAAGCACTTGGTATGCACTTATAACAGTTTTTATTGAATTTTGAAAAACTTGGTGATGGGAGAATGCTGGATAAACACCTTGCACTAAAAGGGCATCATCTGATAGGGTTTTTTGGTAATTTAGGGACCAAGAGGCAGAGGCTTTCGTAGGAGGAGTACAAAAATGAAGGTTGAACAGCAGGCTAACTTGGATTTTGTTAAGCGGACACTGCATAGGTGTAAAACCTTTGATGAAACAGGCAGAAGCTGCTTTAATGAAGATCCGTTGAAGCAGAAATTTTTCAGAGAAGTTTCTAAAGAGACCACCAGAAAATCTTTAGAAAATGCAATTGACGGTAAAAGTCTTCTTGAAGGGGAAAAGGAAAAGAGCTTTGAGAACAAAAAGATGAGAACAGGGATGAATGATGTTAAGGATGGTCTCCAAGGTTTTGGCAGTGTCAAAGGAAGGACAAAAGGTAAAACCAAACCAAACGGGAGAGTTGCCCAGTTGTGGATGGAGTCTAATCGGCTTCTGGGTAAGTCTGGAGAGTTGAGTAAATCCGCAACAACATTGATAAATATTGAGGAAAAGACCAGCAATAAAATTGTTAAAGAAACGAACGATTTTACCATGGGAGATGTTCCGGTTATCACTCAAGATATTGAATGCGAATCTTTCGTTATTGATTTATCGCATTTGGAACTCCCTTCTGTGGACTATCTGGAGAAATATGATATGTATGACAATATTGAGAACTTAGAGTTGTTTTTTGAGGATGATGCATTGCAAGATGCTGCTGCTGAAATTCCTGTTGAAGCTGTCATGACACATCAGCAGAATGGGAATTAGGTGTTTGTACATTACTTTGTATTCATTTAGTTGGTATTCTGTACTTCAAATAGATCCCAATGCTTTGTTGCATTTCAGCCAAAAGATTGCCAATGCACAGGGTTTTCTTTTGCTTGCAAATACAACTTGTACCATAGTAGGACAGATCCATTCTTTTAAACAGTCGTGTATGAGATAATCACAGTCTGTGACATTTCTCTTGAGCTTATTGTTGGAATACAACCTTAATTGTTTTCTCAATTCTAATCAGGTGCAGGTTAAGTGGTGAATTATTTCTGTGCCATACTTTTTCTGTAGTCAGTTGTCATTGATCTGATGCTATAGTAGATGCATGCTTTTATATGTTTTAACTCGCACTGTTGAATCTTCTGAAGCAACTGTCTAGAATACTACTCTAATAAGATTTGGAGCAGATAAGGACTTAATTCAAACAATGTTACAGATAGTAGTGATATCCACCGTTAGAAATAATATCCCAATATACCCATGTGTTTCAAAAGAGTAGACAACGTTTGTTGGAGGCATTACAAATTTAATGTTAATATGTAGACAAATGCACAAAGAACAATATGTAGACAAATGCACAAAGAACTTCCTTCTATTGGATTTTTTCAAACTATTATGAAAAATAGAATTCTTGAAGATCTTTAACTTGAGGGCAAAATAAATTTTTAATAACATTAAAAATGAAATAACTTGTAGGTGCTGCATCATCCTTCTGTCTATAAATTTTGAGCCTTAATTTTGATGTTGTACAAGTAGCAATCGAGCTGAATTGTTGTCCATAAAGATTAAACTATTTCTGAATCAATGAAGAGATGTGGAGCTTGCTGAAATTGTGACCTAGTTCTTCTAGAATTTGATGGATCACCAAGCCAATCTTCTGTTGACTCAAAAGTTTGTCGAGCCCAAAGAGGCACTGAAGCTGGAGAGTTTGGGGGAGAATCATCAACCTCTGAAGGATGACTATGAGAAGAATGTGAATCCTCAACATCACTGTCACATTCTGAAGTAGAGGAAGAAGACTCCTCAACAGGATTAGGAGGATTAAGATCCTTAGAAGAACTGTCATCATCATGCAATGTCTCTAATGTGATAGTGGATGGAGAAGTGGTATGAGAAGAAATAGAAGAACTCTCCTCAAAACAAACACTCTCAATGAACAACTCATGTGTAGAGGGATGGAGAAGTCTATACCCTTTGACATCATCTGGGTACCCAACAAATATGCAAGGCTTGCTCTGCAGATCCATAGCCTTGCGTTTCTCTACTGGAATGTGGGCCCATGCAAGAGAACCAAACACTTTGAAATGCTTAACTGTAGGTTTATGACCGGTCCAAGCTTGAAAAGGAGCTACCCCCTTCACAGCTTTATGAGGAACTCAATTCTGGATGTAACATGCGCAATTGATGGCCTCTGCCCAATACTGAGGTGCCAAAGACTTGGAGTGAATCATACAATTTGCCATCTCCTTCAAGGACCTATTCTTCCATTCTGCGACACCATTTTGTTGAGGACTGTATGGAACTGTGTGCTGCATGTTGATAACTTCTGAAGCACAAAATTGTTCAAACTGATTATTAACATATTCACCTCCATTATCTGTACGCAGAATCTTGGTGAACTTCCCAGATTGTTTCTCTGCAAAAACTTTGAAATCTAGAAAATTCTCAAATACCTTAGACTTTTGTTTGAGAAAGTAAACCCATGTAAATCTGGAAAAGTCATCAATAAATGTTAAGACATATCTAGCTCTACTGAAAGATGGTTGTGGAAATGGTCCTGCCAAGTCACTATGTACCAACTCCAATAGTTGTGGAGCTCTCCATGCTTTGCCTTTATCATACTTCTCCTCAAGATGCTTACCAAGAATACATCCCTGGCAAACTCCATCATAAAATCGAATAGAAGGCAACCCTGAAACCATGTCTTGTTTACTAAGTTGTTGCAAGTAACGATAGTTCAAGTGGTTAAATTGTTGATGCCACAAACAACTAATCTCATCTGCATGAGTGAGTAAAACTGTCTAAGGAGAGTCCGGAACAAAGTGAGAAAACTGATATAATCTGGATTGATGATCTACTTTTCCCACAGCAATAGTAGACCCATTATGCATTTCACTTATTACCACTGTATTTGGTGTGAACTCAACTCACTTGCTAGAACCAGTGTGAGTGATCTGATAAACAAATAGGAGATTAGTTGATAAAGATGGAACACAAAGGACATCCTTAAATGTTCCTTTGCCCACATCAACAGACCCTCTCCCATGTACTTCAACAGGAGTGTCATCACCCATTAGTATGGAAGGCATAGAACATGGCTCTAAAGAGGTGAAATCATCTTTTGAAGAAGCCATGTGGTGCGAAGCACCCGAGTCAATTATCCAAGAATTGGGTTGTGAAGCAACAACAACTAGGGCCTTACCCTTTCCTTTCCCTTTACTCTTATCTGTATCCTCAGAAGATCCTTTTGATGAACACTATTTGACTGAATCAGGCACCTTGATATTATTCTTTTCAAGAAGATTTGAAAGGTGATCAATTTTTTTCTTTAAACACTTATGTTCATCATGACCAGGCCTCTTACAATAAGAACACTTGATCTTCTCCTTCTTAGGTTGTTCACCTCTTGATGAAGAGGTCTGATTATCTGCTTTTGAAGTAGCATATTTCTGATCTTTTTTCTTCTCTCCTTGGTTCTTTTGTTTCTTATCTTGCTTACTAGACCTTTTTTGTTCTTTTGTGTCTTGATTTACAACTAAGGCATGTGACTTAGAGGGTTTTATTGTACCCATTTGAACCAATTTGTCTTGCTCCCTAGTGAGTTCTATAGAAAATTCATCCAGAGAAGGCATTTTGAATGTGGTACCTAGGGCACATTTTGTAGCATAGAATGTAGAAACAAACACTGAATAGTTAGGACCAAGCTTAGAAAGAATACTCAAGATCAATTGCTTATCATCTTTCTTAGTTCCACACTGTTCCAACTGCAATCTTACAGACTTAAGTTTAGTGAAGAAGTCTTGTATAGTATCAAAATTGGTTGGATTCAACCCTATGAGTTCATTCTCTAACTGATGACCTCTTAGCTCATCCTGCTTACCAAAGAGGTTTTCCAAAGTGGTCCACACTGCATTTGGTGTAGTGGCAGATTCAATGTGAAAAAGAAGGTCTGGAGAGACTGACATACATAGAGTACCAAAAGCTTCATCACATTTATTAAACCATTTAATCTTTTCTGCAACATCCTGAGGTTCAATTTCAAGTCTCATAGTAACACGATGATATCCATGTCTTTTCAGATATATTATCATCTTAGATTTCCATTCAAAATAATTATATGGTGTTAAAAGTGGAACTATAGATGCATCCATGATAGTAGAAAATAAGATTGCAAAGAATTAGAAAAAGTGCAAAAAAGAAAGCACAAGAGACACCCCCCCCTTTTCACTAGTCTCATAAATCACCCCCCCCAAATATTACAAGGTTGACACTTTATAATTAGTGCATTTACAAGGCTTTTTATCAGATTACAATTCTTTTAATAAACCAATAGAGATTTTAAATACAAATAATTTGAGACAATATCTAAAACAAATTATCCTTATAACTGCTTAATTTATCTCAATACATTTCCAACAACTATTAGTTTTTGAAAAACAGAGTTGTGAGGAGAAAGATATGACCAGTTGAAGAGAAAAAAAAGTAGCTGATACAACCTTTAATATCTGATAGAAAAAGGCAAAAAAATTCAATTAGACTTGCAATAATGGAGAGTGCTCATTTCCAGCTTTCCATCAAGTATTTGTTTGCAAAAATCTGACACTTGAGGCAAAAGTTGTGCAACTTTTAAGAAATGTTGCTGAATTTCCCTGATAGAAAAACGGCTTAGGCCCTATTCAAGTTCAATTTCTGCAAAATTTATTTATTTTTTGGAAATACCATCTAAAACCCAGAATTTTTTCGATGCTAGGAAGAAAATCCAGAAATCGTTTTTTGTGAAAGTGAACAGAAGTTGGAACACTAAAGCCGAAATGAAAACAGCTCCAGTAAAAAAAATTTACTCTGATTTTTTACTGTGTCCTCCAACCTCTGATTTTGGTGAAGTAAAAGTCACTTTTGACTTTGTCAAGCCTTATGGACACTCTGGAAATTCTTATTAAGATTCAAATATTACCACAAAACTGCAATCACTCAGATCTTACAAGAACACATACATGTAAACCAGATTTAACTAGAAGTTATTTTCCTTTAAACTGTTCTGATTCTCCAGATCACACGAGAATGCAGGAGAAGAGCATACTTAGTTTTTAAAGAAAATATTAGCTATATAAAAGTCTCAAATCCCTCAAATAAATCAAAAAAAAGCAATGAGCTATATCAAACAATAAGCTTTGATACCATGTGAGATTCTGCAAAAAGCGAGAATCGAGCCAAGTTTTGATGTCGGTCGTAGATCACATGCAACTCCTCACACAACGGATGATCGAAGATCAAAATAGCTGAATGAAGATAATTTCAATATGAGAGAGAAATAAAGACAGAGGAGAATTTGGAGAAGACCCTCACCGAGCTATCACTTCACTTGCTTGACTAGTGAAGGTGAGAGTATAGTATTATATAGAAAAATATAAGCATATACATCCAAGGGGTGCATTAACTCCCATTCCCCATAAAAAGTGGGAGGTTTTACCTTCTTGGTAAATACCAAAACATGTGGCATAACCTCCTTACATGAAGACAAAAAAGGAGTTGAGAAAGTTGGCACATAAAGCCAAAAGAGGGTGTGAAACCCAACTACCCCATAACCCACTTAGGAAATGACAAAATAGTGGTTATAAGAGGTGGCACAACAACTCAACTACCCATGTGAGGTGGAGAGTTACACATGTAGTTGAAGTATTTCGCCATGTGTCCTCATATAAACCACTCCTATTAACCTAAGCAAGCTTAAATAATATATGTGTAGGAAAAATAAATACCCCCTAACATAAGGAAAATAAAAAACCTACACTAACACATTGAGTAGAACTCAATTTTGGGTGCACATTTTTGTTTGCAGTGGAAGAGGTAGTCGAGTTGTTGATTGGAATTGTTTAGTCCATGATCCTAGCATTTCGGTATTGATTCTTGTGCAAGTTTAATGATCCAAAATCCAGTACTTCTGAAAGAACAAGGTTATGTGTGAATAGTGGTGTTGCGTGTTATGCAGAATCTTAGGGATGATTTTGGTGATTGGTGTTGTGTTCAAAGTTGTTGTGTTGACTTATGTGAAGCATATAAACAATTTGTTTTGGTCCATAGGTGTATTTGTAATTAGATTGAGCCAACTCCTTGTTACATGTTTCATCTTTTTGGAGCCGACATGTTGGTGACCTAATCAAGTGGCATAAATATATAAGGCCAATCTATATAAGAATTTTGGTATGCGATTTTGGTGTGGTATGCAATCTGGTATGCAATTTTGATGTGTGAAGATTGTATGAGCATCTGTGTGCAGTTTCACGTGTGCTATCTTTGGATTTCTGATCCGGTATTTGACTAAGCAGAGTAGAATAGAGCAGTGTACCTGATCAATGGAAGAAAACTATTTGTATTTAACCAAAACTGCATTTTGGCATTTGTAGATGCTATTCATCAATTCAAACAATCAGTTATCATTTGTAGTCATTTGTAGGACAGTAAGTCCTCTGAGGTTTGTAGCCCTCTATTTTGTAATTAAGCAGTGAGCTCTAGGCAATGTGCCTAAATGCATGTGCATTCCCCTCTGTAATATTATTATACTCATAATCATAGTATTATAATATTGTGGGTCTCAATCCCACCGTGGTTCTTCCCTTTCCGGGTTTCCACGTAAAAATTTCAGTGTTATGGTTTTGTGCTTGTATGTGTTGAGTTTTTGCACTTTACCTTTATTCATTTGCATCCGGTGGTACAAGTACTAGTTAAAGAAAGTTATAAATTGCACAACACTAATTCACCCCCCCTCTCATTATTGATTGATTCTAGAACAATTGGTATCTGAGCCTAGTTCGTTTGAGGAAGCCTAACAACTTGAGGAAGATTTGGGATAGTGAAGCGATTGATTCCAGTTTGTAGAAACAACTCACAGTGGCACTTGAAGATCTAGATGTTGCAAGAGAGAAAGCAAGTAGCTTGAGAAGAAATCTGAGAGAAGCTGAAGACTTCATTGAATCTTTGAAGGAGAAAGTGAACACATCTAGAGAAAAGAGAAAGGAGCTTATGGACAAACTTAAGGAGAAAGAAAACCAAAGCACTAATGACCAAGCCTTAAAAGATGATAGATTCAGTTTGAAAAACTTGCTAGAGATAATGCACTCTTGAAGAGTGAAATGTAATCCATTGTGATGAAGATGACAAAGGAGATTGAAGATAGGAAGAAGAATGAGGAAAGCTTGACTCAATCACTAAAGGATAGATCTGATGAATGTTGTAGACTTAATCATAGAAATGACCCGCTGAAGCTTGAATTGATACAATCCAGGAATAATGAGCAAGAGATTGAAAGACAAATTATAATTTTGAGAAATGAACTTACCACTGCTAATGAGTACAAAGAAAAATTCAATGCTAGATCAACTAAGCTAGATGAGATGCTACAAGATCAAAAGAATAAAGGTGATTTGGGAGGACTTGGATTTGAGAAAGGAGAAAGCTCTAGATCTGGACAAAGCAATCATTAGAAGAACAAGAGATCTTCGGTAAGGCAACCTAATGTTTATAAATTAAATGGTAAATTCTTTGTGTGCAAAGAAATTGGTCATATATGGCAAGTCAATGCAGAAATAGGGCAAATCAAAATAATTCATCATTCTCCAGACAATGTTTCAATTGCAATAAATATGGTCATAAGTCAAATGAATGAAAGAGTATGGTAAATAGGAGAAATATAAGATGCTATGCTTGTGGAATATTTGGACATATTGCTAATCAATGCAGATCAAAGGGAAATCAAGGTAATTCCAGGCCTAATCAGAGAAACAATATTGTTTTCTATGCTTGCAACAAATCTAGTCACATTGCTAAATTTTGTAGAATAAATAATATGAAAAAGAATGCTTCAATAGATAAGAACAAATCCGATGATAAGGGCAAAGCGAAGGTTGAAAAGATTAGAGAGTAGTACAAGAAGAAATGAGTTAAGAAGGGTGATTCAAATGTAGTGAATGAATTCGCACCTGATTCCGGAGCTGGATCCTCATCTTGTAACTAAGGCACTTGGCCTTAGGGGGAATCTTTTCGTGCAAATCCTGAAAAAACCCCTGTCTGAGATCTATAACTAGTTGTGGCAAGTTGCAAATGGTTGCGAATGATTGTGCAATCAATCCTGAAGGATCTCCAGAAGACTTCATGTTGATCTGTGATTCCAGAATAATATTCATGAGATACAGAGAATCCAAAAGAGTTAGGGTTGAGCATTTATTACATCTAAAATT
The DNA here is from genome assembly GCF_030272615.1 of Cryptomeria japonica. Lineage (NCBI taxonomy): Eukaryota > Viridiplantae > Streptophyta > Pinopsida > Cupressales > Cupressaceae > Cryptomeria > Cryptomeria japonica. Next base: position 694,244,827 of record NC_081408.1, on the reverse strand, counting down.
TAAGTATGAGGTGGATAAAAAGGCGATTTAACTTTCATTTCTCATGTTGCGATCGAAGCGAAAGAGAAGGAGAGCTTGGAGAAAGAGATTGTCTAGTGAACCCTAAGTTTTGAAGATTCGGCGAAGATTTCTTGTATCTGATTGGAGACTAAAAGGTACTTTTTAGAGTTTGATATCTTTTTGTGTTCATAACCTAAAATTCGAAAATGGTATCATCTAGTGTGACGAATTCGTTGGTTGTTGACATAACTGATAGGGAAATACCTAAGTTTAAGAAACATCCATATAAATTGATGGAAAATCCACAGGGGGCATTTTCGTTCATTTTGTATGGTGTTTTGCATGTTGAAGACATTAGGGCTTATATCCATTGCAATTTTGAAGAGCTTGGGAACACTGAAATGTTGAAGCTTTACTCAAAGCACATGATAGATGGTATGGGAACCTAAAACCCGAATTCAAATCTCTCTAGGATAAGGGTTTCTTTCAGTTTATGAATTTTTTGGTCTTTGACGAACCTGGATGGGTTAGATACATTCTGAGAAGAGTTCAAGGTGAGTTCATATGGCTTGAGAGGCCGCATAAGATCACAAAGAAAGCAATCAAAGTCGTTACATGCTTGAATTCAACCGATGGAGTTGCTGGTCTAAGGAATGTAAAGAACGCGACCGTAACGGAGGTGACTGGTTCCGAGCATGATGGGAGATTGATGACAATCAGTGACATTATTGAACATGATGTTAGATTTGCATCCATGGTGATGGGTTACAATGTCTATCAGTCCAACAAATATAACTCAGTATCCACTACAGTTATTTACGTTGCATATCAAATTCTCAAGGAAGACAAGCTATATGATCTATGTGAGGTGCTCCAGAGTGAGCTTCTGAATAATCTGAAGAAGATAAAGCAGGACAAAAAGCATGTATTCAAGTTTGGTACCCTAATTATCTATCTATACTTCTATTTCACGAATGAGGTCCCTGGTGTAGGTAAAGTTTAGTGGGCTTATGACAGGCCAGTGGCGATGCAGATAAAGGAAACTCTAGATGGTCTAGGTGATGCACAAGCTCAGAAAGCTATTCTGTGGGGTTAATTCAAAACTTTGCAAGGCATGATGCAAAGCAGGGAAAGGATCCCTAAGGAAATTGTGGAGAAGTATGAAGACTCCATATGCTTCATGGTGGACACCGATCAATGCTTGATGGAGGTTGTTGAACCTAGGATAGTTTGGATCATGGCCAGGGGGTATGAAGTTAGTGCTAATATTCCTAATGCATATGCTTAGCACCTCTTGAGAAAACCGGTAGACCAGTCAGAGGAAAGGTTTGGAACTTATAAGGAGAAAAGCTTGAGCCTACACTCTCAATTCACCAAACCCAAAATGAAGAGAAGAGTAAGGAAGTGAAGCAGTTGGTGGAGGACATGGGAATTACAAAGGAGGCAGTTCAGAGAGCTTGAGAGAAGAACATCCTGAAAGAAGAGGATACGGTGAAACCAAAGAAGACCAAGTCAGAAATTCCTTCCCCGAAGTTGAAGCAAGCAAAGAAGTCAGCACCCTCCTCTGGTGCTTAAAAGCCTATCCCTCCACCTAAGCCTCAATCAAAACAATCTGGTGGAGCTAAGAAGAGGAAGAAAGGGAATCTTGAAAGAGTTTATGTAGTAGCCACTATGGAAGAGGAGACTGAATCATATGAAGCACTGAGAGATATCAAGAAGAATGCTACTGCTGCTAAGGTTGTGAATATGCAACCTTCCGATGAAATTCAGCCCAACAAGAAATCCAAAGTTGAAGCTGATTCATCTGGCATAACCCTTAAGCAAGTCAAGGAAGCAATAACAGAACAAGGTAATCTTAAAATACAATCTCAATTTTATGATTGATTGGATGCAAAAGGGAAGAGATCACTAGAAGAAGCTACAATTGTATATTTGAATAAGTATAGCAAGGTGCTTATAGATATTACTTCTAAAGTTCCTAAAAGTTTGTATGATATTTTGGATATGAGAAAATAAAATGCTATATTAGAAGAAGAGAGAATTAGGGAATATGAGCTAGTGCAACTCTGTCTAGTGATTACTAAGACTAAGTTGACAGAATTCTTGGTGAAAATAAGGAAAGATTTAGAAGCAAAATAAGGGTAAAGAAAATAATGATTGGCAAGCATGAGGATGTATATAAGGAGACTAGAGAAATTTTGAAGGAAATAATCAAGAAGTATGAGTATGATGTAGTTCCCAAGAGATCTTAGGAAAATTTTCAGAAATCTGTTCTGGAAGTCCTTGGGATACCATCCTTAGGAGTTGAACCGAAGATTGCACAATAGGATGAATAGGCAACTAAATATGTTGTTGTAGATGATATTAATGATAGTCAGCAGATTATAGACTCCGATGAAGTCGACTGGGATCCTCTGGTAATACCAGTTGAGTCAGAGAAGGATGCCGAGGAGGTTGATGATGAAAAGGCTAAGGATACAGAGAAGGACAAAGATGATGGCAAGATTGAACAGGTTCCAATGGAAAGAGACACTGCAAAATCTGACAAGGGCAAGCAGATAATAAGTGACATTGATCTCATTCGGGGGCCTATCAATCTAAATTCATTCTCTCATGTGGAAGCACTCAAGTTTGCAACCTTAGCTCAAGCAAAAGCTAGTGAAGACTTGTTGAAGTCTCACTTTGAGGATAGAGAGCTTATATCTTTGGCTACCGGTGTTCTTGAGAAAATTATGCCATCCTTCAAACAAGACACACTTGACTCACCCTTTTGTAAGTTGCGTAGTATGCTTAAGGCAATAGACTCTCATTTTGAAACTCTTGAGAAAGTTGCAGATGTAAAAGTTTTGAATCATTTCAATGCTATGAGGTTGAGAACAATTTTGAGAATGGTTGAAGGTGATAGGGTAAGTCTAATAACTAGTATTGAGGGCATTCAGGAGGCATTGAACAGAGGCAGAAAAATCTACAAGTCATGTCTTCTATTGTCGAAGTTCACTTTAGAGCTTGATAAGCAGATCAGAGAATGTGAAGGCCAACTAGCCGGTTTATCTCAGTTCTATGCCCCCGGGGCTATTTTTGCAAGTAATTATGAGGCTCAAGTGATGGCTTTGCTAGACAAAATCAAGAGCCCGAATCAAGAGAAAGATATAGTAATTGGTAGAGTGGGAGAGTTGAGGAACCTGGTCACTCCTTGGTTGGATACTCTACTGAGCAGTCAACAGGATGCAATGAATGCACTAAAGAAGCCTATTCCTTCAGATCTCAGATGGGCAAAAATGCATGCATATCTTTTTAGTGCTCTGATCAACATTTTGGAGAACTTAAAGAAAGGTTGGGATGATCACTTGTAGTCCTTGAAGACTATTTTTGCAAACATCTTCAAATTTTTGTAAGTTGTTGTGTATACCCTTGTACCTAGAATTTTGAGTGGATACCTACCTTTGCCATTAATGTCAAAGGGGGATAGAGTGGAGTGAAAAATGATGCATATTCTCAAGGGAATCTACGCTTGTTGCATTTTTGGAGTGTATGACATTTTTGGTTTGGAACTTAGTCATTTTTCACTAAGTGTTGCCATCAATGCCAAAGGCAAAGATTTTTGGCAAGAGACATTGTTCCGGAAGAGATAAGTGCTTGAGGATTGTTTAGGGGTTGTCATTGATGACAACTTAGATTAGATGTGTCATCTAGTATATGCAAATTTATTCTACTAGAAGTTTTGCTTAAGTCTGGAAGGTGAAACACAGTGTTCGGCAAAGTATGAGTACATTGAGTAGAACTCAGTTTTGGGTGCATATTTTTGTTTGTGGTGGAAGATGTAGTCAAGTTGTTGATTGGAATTACTTAGTCTGCAATCCTAGAATTTTGGTATTGATTCTTGTGCAAGTTTGATGATCTGGTATCCGGTATTCTCTGGAAGAACAAGGTTATTTGTGTGAATAGTGGTGTTGCGTGTTATGCAGAATCTCCGAGATGATTTTGGTGATTGGTGTCATGTACAAATTTGTTGTGCCGACTTATGTGAAGCATATAAACAATTTGTTTTGGTCTGCAGGTGTATTTGTAATCGGATTGAGCTGACTCCTTGTTACACATTTCATCTTTTTGGAACCGACATGTTGGTGACCTAATCAAGTGATGGGAATATATAAGGACGATCTATATAAGCATTTTGGTATGCGATTTTGGTGTGGTATGCGATTTTGATGTGCAAATATTGTATGAGTGTCTATGTGTAGTTTCATGTGTGCTATCTTTGTATTTTTGATCCGATATTTTACAGAGCAGAGCAAAACAGAGCAGTGTACTTGATCAATGGAAGAAGACTATTTGTGCTTAACCGGAATTTCATTTTGGCATTTGTAGATGCTATTCATCAGTTCAGACAATCAGTTATTATTTGTAATTATTGTAGGACAATGAGTCCTCCAGGGATTGTAGCCCTCTCTTTTGTAATTGATTAGTGAGCTCTAGGCAGTGTGCCTAAATGCATGCATATTCCCCTTTGTAATATTATTATACTCCTAATCATAATATTATAATATTGTGGGTCTCAATCCCACTGTGGTTTTTCCCTTTCTGGGTTTCCATGTAAAAATTTCGGTGTTATGGTTTTGTGCTTGTATGTGTTGAGTTTCTACACTTTACTTTTATTCATTTGCATCTGTTGGTTTAAGTATCAGTTAAAGAAAGTTATAAATTTCATAACACTAATTCACCCCCCCTCCCAGTGTTGATTGATTCCAACACAACTATTGTCTTAGGTATTAGATTGTGAATGGATAAAATGAAAACTTATTTTTCCCATTTATCATATTTGTTACTATAGGATCTAGTACATGTATTCTAATTTTGTTTCCATCATGAGAAAACCTATATCCCTTCTTAATTTCCTTGAAAGATTTTGAGGGATATCTGACCTTTGTTGTATAAGTTTTCTCATGCTTAATGTGATTATATTTAATTAACCAAGCTTCATTATCCAATATAGACTTACAAAATTGTTCAAAGGCTTGTTGAAGAGCAGTAGGATTAAGTTTTACAATTTACTTCTTGGAATTTTTAAAAGAAGTATAAGTAGAAGGGATCTACTTTCAATAATAGTAATGCTATTAAGGATAGGGGCAAAAATAAGGGAAGCCTATTCCTTCCACCAAACACCTAAGACACACTCATAAGAGTTCAATAATTCTTATATTGTCATGTGCAACGTTTTGGACTCGTGTTAACTCCAAGATTTTTAGCAACAAATCTTATTAGAAATTTGTTTAAGATGAATCAATTTTGTTTTCACCATTCTTTATATTTCTTATCTTAAGATCTATTGCACTTATTCCTAGGATCTATTAGAAATCATAATGAAAGTTAGGAAGTTCCCAGGAATTTTTAAATTCACTCCTAATATTCACTGCACATAATATTAATATACAAGAAACTAAGAAATGTGAAGTCATTGGAATCCACTTCTTTGAGTAAAAAATAAACAAATCATGTGATCAATAGATAGAATGTCAACTTAATTTACATTAGAAATAAAAATTACTTTGTGAATTATTATCTTAGATCAGAAGTTAAACATGGGAAATGTCATTTGAGATTTAGTTAGACTTGATGATTATAGTTCTAGTTAAAAAGGAAATATAATCATCATTTTTTTCACTATTAGTCAAAAGTTTTAAATATAATATTCATTATGGGTATACAAATATGTCAACAGGATGTTCAACAAAGGATGTCTAGTGGAGTCAAATCTTCAGCCTCGATTTGCCAATGCCTCAAAAGACTCCTTAGGTGAATATGTTAGACCTATTAGGATTGAATAGTGGTGAAATTAGACACTAAAACTAGAAGACAATTTTTTTTTTAGTCTAAGCCTAGAATTTTGTAATGAAAAGAAAATGTAAAATTGGTTTATGAAATAATGACCAAGATAAAGAAAAGAGTAACCTTAACTCTTACCATCTCGGTTGGTCTTGGATGACATAGAAAATTATATTATAATTGTTATAACTAACCTATATGAGTATTATAGATATTCATTGAAATATATGTGAAGAGGCTATAAAAATATATGTACATGATATTTAATAACTGGAATTAATAAATTTATGATCTTTTAATGTTATAGTTGTTAATGACAAGATGATTGATCCTTGTTCAATGATAGGTGTTTCATCTCATAAATCATTTATGGAAGACCACGAGTCACTACTTAAAAATCCACTTTTAATTAGAAAGCACCTCTTATTAGAAATCAACTATGAAAGATCAAGAGTCACAACTTAGAATTCCACTTTAGATTGTCTTATGAGGAATTGAACTTGGATCTCCACAATGAAAACCTCAACATTCTAATCAATAAAGCTCAACTCCTTGGACATTTTTGCTTAAATTGGACTCTCATATTTTGTTATGTTACTTAGATTTATAGATGTCTATTGTGTGTTGATACATCCATTTAGACTATTTTGAATTAATAAGTGAGATTTAGGTAATATGGAAAACACATGGTTGAAAGATGAACCATAGGAAGTAAGTTCTGATGTCATGAAAACACATGTTTTCATTTATTAATTGATAATGGAAAAATGTTGAAATATAGTATTAGTTTGAGCAATTTTGATAAAATCTACATCTATTTGCGAGTCGCTATTTAGAGTTTAATTTATTATATTGGTGTTTTTAATGATTTTTTCATTATATTTGATTAAATTTGGTATATAATTCTCTTTACCCTGCAAGATTTAGATATGCAAGTAGCCACCCAAGATTTGGGAGCTTCATTTAAAGCATAAAAGAGACCAATATGAGAGAATAATTATATCCTATCAAAGGATGTAAATGCATAATAAGTGTACACGAATATGATTGATTATGATGGAATAAGATACAATGAGAGCATCTTGGTTGTATAAAACAAGGTGAGGCATATGATGATGTAATATTATGATACATGTCTTAATCTTATGACTTGAGAAATAAAGTGATAATTCCTTAAGAATTATCTAAGTAAACTAGTGTGAATAAGAATTAAGAAGTAAACCAATTACGCAAAAGAACCCAAATATGCCAACAATTCTTCAAAATGTGTTAGCTATATTTCATTATATTACTAATAATAATGAGTTACACAATTGAGTATATGTATAATTCTTTACCATATAATAAAGCAAGGTTTGTGTTGTAATTGTTAAATATAATTCAGATATAAGATCTTACTTTAAATGCTATCATTGGAATCCCAAATGATGCTTAATTTATCCTAGGGAGGATCTTTTGCACTTCCCTTAGCATAGAGTTTATAATTGAGGTGGGAAGTGTATGAGTATATTATCATGAAAAGATAAGGCCTCAACATAATATATCACACACATACACACCTTATTTAGCACAAGCATTGAACAAGTTTCAATAATCAATAGGCTCCTATCTTCTTGTAGCTGTCTAAGGTTAAATGTAAGTATTCAAAATCATCATCAATCCTCTCCTTAGAAGTAGGGCCTATTCTTATGCAAGAGGTCCCCAAAAATGGGTGGGAAAAGAACCCTACACCCCTTGTCAAGAACTAAGATCCAAATATAGATTTAAAAAAACCTTTGAATCAAAAATATAATTTGGCTCCATTACCAACACTATCTCTCTCTCTCTCTCTCTCTCTCTCTCTCTCTCTCTCTCTCTCTCTCTCTCTCTCTCTCAACTTTTCTCTATTTCTCTCCCCTTGTTGCTATCTTTATCTCTACCTATAACTTCCACTCTTCATATGTATATAGATACCTAGATACCTCTTTCTATGCATCCCTCTCTTGAGCCTTCTACTTCCTAGACCTCTATATTTATATCTATATTTACCTCTCTCTGTCTCTCTCCCCTATCACTATTACTCAATATCTGCCCCCCCCCCTCTCTCTCTACTTATCCCTCTCACTTTCTCTTCCCCCTCTATCTTTCAAATTTTTTATCTATCTCTAGATATCTATGATGTCCTCAACCCAAAAAATCATAAATATTTCAAATCTAAAAGTTTGACTTACAATTACTATGCCAATGTAATAAAAAAGCACCAAATTAGTCAACTAGCCTTGCACCCAAACAACAACAAATTAATGAAATATTCAAATACCACCATTAAATTGATTTTTTTTATATGGGGCAATAGATAACAGATCTAGAAACTTGATTTACAATAGCAAATCAAGCTATCGCTTCACACACCAAAGATCTATACAAATTCCAAATAATGTTAAAACTAGATAACCTGATTTAATCCAAGCTTCACCAAATAAAAATGACCAAAATACAACTAATTTAAAACTAAAAAATATTAGCATACTAATGGGTAAGGGCACCAAGATGGTGTGTAAAAAAGGGGTATAAGTGGAAACCTTTTTTTTGAAATCAGCTAAACCTAAACTTGGAGGAGCATTTTGAGACTCATCCATTCAAAATATGAAGATGCTCAAAGAACAAAGATTGTAGTACTCTGAATATAGTTTCTAAACTACTAATTTTTTTTTTCAAAATTGGATAAGATTAAGGGGGTCAAATCCTTCACGCACGAAAAAAAAATTCCTGATTTTTTCTGAAAAACCTAACATAGTGTCTGACGTGCGCATCATAAAAGTCATAATTATATTTAGTATTTTGAGAAATCTTTTGGTAGAAAGATAGCTAAGAGTGAGCACTAGACATTGTGTATTTTTTTGTGATTTTCTATTGATTATTTTTTTAATGATTTTTCAAAATGGGTACATCCTGAAAATTAGGTACCTGTTCATGTGTGAAGCATAACTTGCACCAAAATAATTGAAAATGCAATTTTTTTTTAAAGTGTAATCAAGTGCACTACAATACTATACATTTTAAAATTTTTATGGATAAGTAGATCAAAAGTTATTTAAAAAATGGTACACGTATGTCTCTAAGAACTATGGAGACACTGGTAAAATAAATTCAAAATTAATATGTTAATGTTGTTCAAATTTTTTAAAAATTATATGGTTAGAAAGCTCAGAAGATGGGTGAAATTATGGTGGCAAATTTAGAAATACCTACTTGATAATGTGTAAACCTGATGATGATGAATTTGAGAAACTAGATTGGAAGAAGAAAACACATAAAAAGGAGGGAAAAAAGGCTCCCAAGCCTAAGTACAAGGAAAAACATGTATGGGTTCTTTAAATTAAAAATACATATAGGTTTTTTAAAACAAAAAACGTGATCATGTTTAAAAATAAATAAAAACACGTACAGGTTTTTGAAAATAAAAAACATGCACGTGTTATATTTAGTAAGGAGAACACGTACATGTTTTGCTTACATAAAATTAAACTAGTAACATGGACTTGTATGCAATGCATTTAGAATTCCCTTAGTTTTTCAGTAGGATATATACATAAAATATAACATTAAGTTATATTTTCTCTTTGTCTTTTATCTTTCTTAAACTTTAAGTTATGTTTTATGTATATATTGTCAGGATGTTTGAGTGTGGTTTCAGCTCTAGAGGAGTTATAATGTAGTTTCTAGTTTTTAGAGGATCATATAAAATTTCAGACTTAGTCAAATTTCAATAATCAGCATGTCAAATTTCAGTAATCAGCATGGTCCTATTAACATTCTTTAGCTCTATATCTCATTCTCTTTATCTTTTCCAAACTCTAGACCTATCTCTCTCCCTCTCTTATCTCTCTTAATTCTCTCTCCCCTCTCTAGTATATCCCACCCTCTCTACCTTTCATTCCTTAACCCCATTTCTATTCTTGACTCCTTCCCTTTGTCTTCTTCTCTGTCATTCTCTTATTATTTATTTCCCCTCCCTCTTCATTCTATTGGTTACTACCTATCCCTTCTATCATCTCTCTCCCCATATCTAGGTCTCTCCCTCCCTCCCTATTCAACTCAATACCTCTCCCTCCCTCTATTATTACCCACCTCTCTCTCCTCCTCTAGGTTTCTCACCTATCTAATTATCCACCCTCTAGTTATCTCCCTCTATCTCCACCTTTCTCCCTTCCCCCTTACCCATATCCATTTATGAACTCTCTCCTTCCTTTCTCTCTCTCTCCAAATCTATATATCTCCTCGTTCCCTAGGTCTTTGACTCCCTCCATGTCTACCTCTTCATCCATCCCCTCTTACTCATCTCTTTTCTCTTTTATCCATTCCCTCTCTCCATTGTTTAGGTCATCACCTCTCCCTCATTTTTTATCTCCCCCCTTTCTCAAATTTGTAGGTTTCTCCCTCATTTACTATCCTCCTCTATGCCTCTCTATCCATGTCTCATTAGGAACCTATCTCTATGTCATCTATCTATCTCTCCCCTCTCTCTCCCATCTAGGTAATTAACCTCTCTCTCACCCTCTAGATTTCTCATCTCTCTATCTATCCCCTCTCTAGTTATCTCCTTTAGTCTCCACCCCTCTCTCTCCATCACATCTTACCCATCTCCCTTTATGAACTCTCCCCTCTTATCTCTCTCATCACCTCTTTATCTCCCATAAAATATAGAGCTATTACTCTCTCTCTCTCTCTCTCTCCATATCTACCCTTCCCTCCATCCATATCTCTTCTCCACCTATTGTTTCTCTCCACTCTCTCTTTGTTCTCTTGATCACTACCTGCACCTCCCAACCTCTCTCCATACATATTTTTCTCCTTCCCTCCATCTTTACCTCTCTACCACTCCCTCTTTATCTCATTACCCACCTCTCTCTCCCCCTCTATCTTTCCACCCTTGGTCTCTCACCTCTCTCTTCCTGGGCTCTAGATCACTCACCTCTATATCTCTCTCTCCTATCTAGTTCTTTCCTCTCCACCTCCTTACCCCTCTTTCTCTCTTTGTGAACTTATCTATCTTTTTTTTTTTTTTCTTTCTCTTCCTCACTTACCTACCTCTTCTATCTCTCTATCTCAATCACTTCTTGTCCACCTCTCCCTCTCTTCTTAGCTCTCTCTTTCTCTTTATTCTTCCCTTTCTCCTATTCTCTCTCCCTCCCCTCTCCCTCCCCTTAGGACCCCATATGATCCCTAATTAAACCATATGACTCCTTAGGACACCATATAACCCCCCAGGACACCATATGATCACTTTTAATATCCTAGGACATGACATGACCCCTTAGGACACCATATCACCCCTTTTGGTATTTTGTGCAACCCTTTGTATCTTTCTCTAAGTTTCTGCACCTTAGTCTTGCAAGTCCTTTTTAGGAGTAGTGAGTTCCTTGGCCTTGAGCCTAAACATTATTATTATTTATTCATATTGTGAGTGTAATTCTTGCCATGGTTTTTCCCTATTTAGGTTTTTCCATGCCAATCTGGTGTTCATGTGCTTTCATGTTTCATAATTGCATTAATAAACTAATTGTGGTTTAAAGTTTGATAAATGAGAAGTGAAGTGTTTTGAGGTCTAGACTGATTCATCCCCCCTCTTAGTCCTATAGTGTGTTCAACAATTTGTATTAGAGTTTGGATCCTCTTAGATAAGCCTAACTACTTGCCGAAGATCCAGAATGGTGCAACAAGTTTATTTCAAAGCACCAAGGTTTGATGACAAAAGTTACTCTTATTGGAAGGACCAAATGGAATGTCATTCGTAATCCCTACCAACTAAAATTTGGGAAAGTGTTAAGAATGGATATAGTATTCTAAAAAATGGTCCTCAAACTTTGGACAAGCTCAAGGCACATGAGAAGAATGTGAAGGATAAAGTTTCTATAGTCAGCCATCTAAGTGATTAGTATTTTCAAAATTTATTGGGTTGAAGTTTGCTAAATAAGTATGGGAAACCTAAGCAATGTATATGAAGGGGATGAAAAGACAAAGCAAGCCAAGTAGACAAATTTGAAGCACAAATTTGAAACCTAAGAATGTTTGATAATGAGAATATTGAAAGCTAGATATACACTGAGTAAATGAGATTGTAAGTTCTATTAAGGGTATTGGTGGTAAACTAGAGTAAAGTGTAGTTGTGAGAAAAGTGATGTTGACATTTCCTAAATACTACAAGCCTAAGAATTATTCTATTGGAGAAACCAATGATATGGACAAGTATACTTTGGAGATGCTATATGGCTCACTCTCTGCTTTTGAGATTGTTGAGCTAGATGATTTGCAGAGAGAGAAGAATGATGCTTCATGCAAAGCTAGTAGGAAGATTGCATGGGGGCTTCACTTAATGAACCCAGGTTATTACACATGCATTCTTGGCATACTAAAGAATCCCCCTATTTCCAAAAAATATTGCCCTTAACTTATTTCTTGTCAACCCCTCCCAATACATAGCCCGAATTAAAAAGCCCCCTTTATTTCACCAACTATTGTATGTATCAATTTTTTCTTTAATATTTTCCATGCCCCTTTATATTTCTATCTGATGTTATGATAAAGAGTTGGTTGGGTTTTAAGTATAATGCTAGATTTGGTAGAAGGTACTAATATTAATTGATGGGTTGCATAAAATGTTTTGGGTTAAACTTTTGAAATAACTTTAGGCAAGCTTTTGTTTTAATTTTCAGTTGATCAACTCAACCAGTAACATCTCCTCTTAAGTTATCTCTAAGGGTTTTATCTCATTGCGTTAACTAGCCCCGTGCTTAGGATTTTTTTATTTTATCGATTGGTACATTTTTTCCTTAGTCTTCACACATCTGTTTTTATTTGCCTAAGTCATGTGTTAGTTCTTGTAAGTCCCCGCAAATGTCTTGGTAACTTCAAATTTAATGCACATTCTTGAAGTCACTCTTAAGTGATGGTCCCACCTAGGAGTCATTGGGATGTCATTGAAGTCTATATTGCATTCAATAGATCCATCGAGCTAATGTGGAATTCCACAATATAGTCTATCTAGCACCCAAACTATACCATTGACACACCATTGATCGTACTTAATAATTAATTGAAAAATAAAAACTTGTTATATTTGATTTTTTTTTTGGTCAGTAATATTTTGATTTTATTAATAGAAATAATTGACTTATAGGGCTTCCCAAAACATCATCATGAAACCAAAAATTTCCCATACATCTAATCAATATCACAGAGAACCCACCCAAAAAACTAGACACTCCAAAATGAGCTCATCTACGCTTAGATACAGACACCAAAAAAAAATCCGAGAGCATTACAATTGTAGTTTTAAAATAACTTAGAACAATTTATTGCCAAATCGAGACACAAACAAAACAAACTAAAAAAGGCATTAATAATTCAAGCGGATCCACCACATAACCTGGCATGACCATCTTCTTCTGCAATCTTCCACTTCATTGGCCGCATCTTGTGCCCTACCTCCCTCATGTCTGCCTCCACTGCTTCTCTTAGGTCCTCTTCCACTCCCATCAACTCCATGAAGGTCTTCAAAGCTTCCCACCCATGCCACGCTTGTGCTCAAAACCTCTCCTTCAAGTCCCTCTCTTGCCATCTTACAAATGACACTTTCTCATCAAAATCACCATCAATAATCCCTTCAGACACATCAAACCCATCTCCAAGTGCCGCCCACTTAAAGATGGAGTTCATCCCTCTTGAAAACTCCTTTGGTACCAGAGCCCTCATCACCCCTTTTAGAACGTCCACAAAGGCTTCAAATTCCAAGCCCCATGCCAACATTAACGAATATATTTCCATATTTGTCTGATATCTATGGCTAATATAATTAGTATCCTCCCCAAAATCAGCTTCATTGCATTAATGAGCCTCTTGTTATTGAAGCGAAAGAGGCCTTTCAACCTTCTAACTGTAACTCTCTTGACAAAAGGAACTAATCGCTTCTCAGTTTTAAATGTGAAGGTAGCCTCCATGTCCTACACTTCTACAATACCACCACCTTTGTGCCCAAACTCATTCCACTCCTCCAATAGGCTCTATAAAACACACAATTAAAATGCAGAAAGAAAGGCACACTGCAAACCACAGAGAAGCCATTTTAAGGAAGCCACGACACTCAACACACCGCCACCTTTTCAAAGGCCATTCACTAACCCACACCACCAAAACTCTTCTCATAATTATAGTTTCATAAAATCTTTGTCCTTGTCAGTTTAAAACATTCCATCCCTATTGATCTGACATTCACTCCACAACACACCAAGCCAGTAAGCACGTCCTCCACCTTCCTATTTTGTACTTGCCATTAGCTAGGGAGTACAACCACATTAAAGCTTTTCAGTGATGCCCTTCTTGAAGCTTCAATGACTTGATGGTGTCCACGTGTCCATCCACATGTCCACATGTTGGTAAAATTTTGTGTCCCAGAAACGTAAAAAGTTCATCTTGCCTACTTACCGATGCACGTGGATGTACACATCAGAATGAATGACCATCGACATGATTTTTTTTCAATCAACCAATCATTGTAGACAATTTTTCCATTAATTTAGCATTCCTATAGTTTCCTTTGGGTGCATACAGTCACACATTTGTGCACAAAGAGAAATTAACAAGGAATTGCCCCACTTATGAAGCCATTGTGGAAAGGGTTAAAGCATGGATAAGAATCTGACAAGCTGAGAAAGAAAGAAAGATGGCTGACCCTACATACAAGGGTGCATTTGTAGATGTCCATGATAAAGTCAAAAGAATGGAGTTGTTACTCCAACATGAATCTAGGTTGACATCAAATGTGCCAATCATTTCCCTATCTTCATGCACTTTCTCATCCATCATGGTGCAAGGACATAGGGATGTTTCTCCTTTAGCTCAAATGTCTCCCACTCCATTAGTAGGATTGGAAGTGTCAGAAGATGTGGGAGAAAGTGCAACACCCCATGAGGAAGAGGAAGAGGTTATGCACAAATGCAAGTGCATGTGCCAACTTACGAGACCCCAAATGATAAAGATGAAGACATTGCTGAAATTGTTGATTTCTTAACAGATGAAGTCAGAGATCTGGCTTCCAAGAAGTGTTCACAACAATGCAAAAAATTGAGAGGGGGGGGGGGATCAGTTTTTACCAGAAACTCAAAACCTTACTGCAACTTAAACCACAACTCAGATCTAACGATGAACAATTAAAGCATAAAACAACACCACATCAATAACACACATAACACCAAGATTTTTGACATGGAAAACCCAACTAGGGAAAAACCACGGTGGGAACACAACCACAATCAAATAATACCCTATTAGGAGTAAGCGAAATATTACAATGGGGAATGCACATGCATCCAGACACACTGCCTAGAGCTCACTACTCAAAATAACAAACCTAGAAAGGCTACAACCTTTAGGGAAGGTTCAATACCTTACAAGAAGTCTCACTGACTTACAAGAATATTCAGATTACATCCGAAGAATCATGAACTGATGAAATAGAATCTCAACATGCCTGAGTATAGTTCTGTTTAAGCAGACTTCGTGGTCTTCACTACAAAAATTCTCTTAAAAAATTAACACAACTTCACACAGTATCCCTACTATAGAATGATTGATACAATAATTGCACATAGCATGATCATCTCTCATAATGATTACAACATGTATTTATTCAAGACATCAACCTCTATTTTAAGGTCGGCTCACACACGCTACATATTACAAAAATTAATCACACACGCTACAATAATGCATGCAGACCAAAACAATCTCTGCTAAGACATAATTTGGACCTAAACAAGCATCACAAATATGAAACACCTCCAGGAATTATGCCTTGATCAACCACAACATGTTACAATCATCATTTCGGCCAAGAACATGTAGAACATCACTGGATCAAGAAAATATTTAATAATGTACACAAGGATCAATGCAAACCACCAATACGCATAGCACACAATCTAGAAACATCCACAAGCAATGAAAATCACACTGCAACAATGGAAACAACTTGCATTACAAGAATCATCGTCATCATCATATTGGAGCACAAGATCACTAACATAACATACTGACAAACTGAAAGATTATTATATGGATCTCCAAATCATGAACCACTCAAATTGAGGACACACATAAATGTCCAAAGCACATCCCACACATTCGCAACCAAAGATATTATAATTCTGGAGCACAACATATAGATTCACCAAAACTGCCAATATAGAACAACTGAATAACTAGCCTCAATACTAGATCTCATAAATTGATCAAATAAACATGCAGACCTCTAAAACTATAGATGAATCAACTAGAGATAAGTATTTGGAAACCCATTAAATCCCATCATCTCATCTGCAACATAAAGGCTCAACCAACTCAACCAATTTGACTGCAATACAAAAACACATATTGACTTCACATATGTTGACATCAATGACAACATATCAACCAATATCCAAAAATATTCCCCTTTGGTATTGATGGCAACATATGAAATGTGAAAAACAATCAATGTAAAGGATCAACCCCCGCTAAGATAAATAACTCAAATCTCTTCTCAACCCCAAAATGCTTCAGGGTTTTTCACATGCTCTTCTCCCCCTTTGACATCAATGACAAAGGCATAAAAATCAGAATTCTCTCCCCCAAAGGACTACCTGAACACTCGAATCATACAAAAATGACTACTCCCTCTAAGTAGCAACCACCAATCATCAATCTAAATCACAAAATATCTCTATGAAGCTCACTGGACTAATGCAAATCCATGCATCTTAGTTCTCATCAGGGGGGGAAATCACCTCTAACTTCTCCCATCTCGAAGATACTCAAAAGTAGCTTTAGGCAAAGGCTTCATGAAAATATCTGCAATATATTCCTTTGTAGATACATATTTCAATCTGACTTCTTCCTCATTCACCTTCTCCCTCAAAAAATGATACTTGATAGATATATGCTTTGTCTTAGAATGTAGTACCGAATTCTTAGAGATATTGATAGCACTTGAATTATCACAATAAATAGCAATAGGTTCATCATAAGTAACTTCTATATCCTTTAATAGTTGCTTCATCCAAATTATCTGAGTACAATTGCTAGCAGAAATAATGTATTTAGCTTTTGCAGTAGATAAAGATATAGCATTATGCTTCTTACTTGCCCAAGAGACTAACTTCTTTCCCAAACAAAATGCACCACCTATAGTACTCTTTCTGTCATCAACATCACCAACCCAATCAACATCTATAAAAGAACTCAAAGTAAATTCATCATTCTTAGAATACCACAAACCAAAATCAAGTGTCCCTTTCAAATATTTGAATATCCTTTTAACTATAGTAACATGAGATTCCTTAGGATCATCTTGAAATCTAGCAACAAGACATACAACATTCATAATATCAGGTCTAGTCTATGTCAAATACAACAAACCATGAATCATAGATCTATATCTAGTTTGATTAGCTTTCAAAGAATCATCTTCTTTTCTCAGCTTACATCCAGTCACCATAGGTGTACCAATAGGATTTATGTCATCCAAACCAAATTTCTTCAATAATTCATTTATATACTTGCTCTGAGATATGAAAATACATTTGTCCAACTGAGTAATTTTCAATCCCAAAAATAATTTCATTTCACCAATCATAGACATCTCAAATTCATTATGCATATCTTTAGCAAACTTCTTATACAAGCAATCATTCCCTCCAAAAATAATATCATCAACAAATACTTCAACAATCAAAATGTTATTTTGATCAATCTTGAAATACAAATTACTGTCAGTAGTACCTTTATTGAATTTAAGCTTCATCAAATACTTATCCAATCTGGCATACTAGGCTCTAGGGGCTTGTTTCAATCCATGCAATGCTTTCTTCAATCTGCAAACCATGCCATTTTCATTTGTCAACTGAAATCCATCTGGTTGCTCGATGTAGACTTATTCTTCCAACTCACCATTAAGAAAGGCACACTTGACATCCATATGATAAACCTTGAAATCTGTATGAGCAACATGTGTAATAAATAGTCTAATAGCTTCAATTCTAGCAAATGGAGCAAAAGTCTCCTCAAAGTCAATTCCTTCTTCTTGATAATATCCCTTATATACAAGTCTAGCTTTATTTATAACAACTTCACCCTATTCATTCAGCTTATTCCAAAAAACCCATTTAGTACCAATTACATTTATATCCTTAGGTCTAGGAACAAGTTCACATGTCTCGTTCTTTTCAATCTGATTAAGTTCTTCTTCCATGGCTTTAATCCAATTTTCATCTTTACATGCTTCATCAACATTTTTAGGCTCAATCTTAGATATCAAACAAATTTCTTCTGCGAGTCTTCTCCTAGTCATCACACCTCTATTCTTATCACCAATAATTCAATTCTCTGAATGATTTAATCTAACATACCTCGAAGTCTTAGGATTAGCTTGATTTTTTGGTTCCTGGACTCTTTCATCAGTATTTGCAACTTCTCCTTGATTCTTAGTCTTTTCTGGATCAATCTGGATTTGATTCTAGTTCTTCACTTGATTTCCTTTATCTACACTGACATCCCCATCATCTAAATCATATCCACAAGGTCTAATCTATCTCATATTCCCTTCATAAACCTTCACATTAGCACTTTCAACAATTTTTATTAGTCTCTTGTTATAACATCGGCAGGCTTTACTTCTAGTGGAATAACCAAGACAAATTCATTCATCACATCTATTATTAAAATTTCCAAGGTATTCATCTCTTTTAATGTAACAGTTACTTCCAAAAATTCTAAAATATCTAATAGTAGGAGCATGACCAAACCATAACTCATAAGGAGTCTTACCAGTATCACCTTTGATATTTACCTGGTTAAGAGTGTATACTGCAGTACTCACTGCTTCTCTCCAATACACATGTGACACATTTCCCTCAATCATCATGGTTCTAGCAACTTCTTGAACTATTCTATTCTTCCTCTCCACAACTCTATTCTGTTGTGGTGTCCTATGAGCAGATAATTGTTTCCTAACTCCATGCTCTTCACAATATGCATTAAACTCACTAGAAGTGAATTCTCCACCTCTGTCAAATCTCAGACATTTCATCTTCAGACCAGTCTTAGTCTCAACCATAGCTTTAAAAATCTTGAACTTCTCCAATGCTTCATATTTCTCCCTTAGAAAGGTAACCCACATCATTCTTGAATAGTCATCAATTAGCAACATGAAATATTTGTCACCCTACAAGCTTCTCACTCTAGAAGGACCACACAGATCAGTATGCACAAGATCCAATAATCCATTAGAATTATATTGTTTGCTTGAAATATGTAACTCTTGTCTTCTTCCTTAATTGACATTCCTTACATACTAGATTAGAGGGCTTTATCAACTTAGGCAGATCTTTCACTGCTTGAGTGGAACTTATCTTAACCATGTAATTAAAATTTACATGACAAATCCTTTTATACCATAACTAACTTTCATCAATCTAAGCAATCAAACAACTTTTACTACAAGTATTCAAGTGAAAGATATTACCTTTAGTCTTTGTACCTAATGCAATGTCAATTCCAGAACTACTCAAGATCTTACACTTACCATTCTTGAATTACAAATCATATCCCTTATCAACCATTTGAGCAACACTCAAAAGATTATGCTTTAAACCTTCAACATATAGAGCATCATCAATTTTATGCTTACCATTAAGAGAAATATAACCTCTACCACGGATGACACAAGATTTTTTATCACCAAACCTTAGTACACCACCATCATACTTTTCCATATTCACAAACTTACTCTTTTCACCTATCATATAATGAGAGCAACCATTGTCAATAACCCATTCATCTTTCTCATCAAATTTCACATCTAGGGCTTTCTCCTCATTAGTATAGCTTGTAAAATCTATAGTAACCAGATCAAGTTCCTTGATAGAAATAACCACAAATTCATCTCTAGAATTTCCTTTATCAGACTCATCATCTGTCACACCTTCATCAACAACATAATAACATTTCTTCTGATATTTAGGTTCATAGGGATTATATGGCTTCTTAGGATTCCTATCTCTTTCCGGAAACCTTGATGCAAAATGTCCTATCTTATTACATGAAAAACATTTAAGAGGTAACTTTCCTTCATACTTACCAACACCTTTAGGAAATCTCTTGGAAATAGGTGCTTCGACATCCTCAAGATCCTTCTCTTCATTTTCCATCTCTTTCATCTCCTTCTCATATCTAGACACTCTTGCAGATATTTCTCCTGGATCATATCTCTTCTTCCCAGATACAGTAGCTTTGAATGCAGACTCGGTCTTAGGAAGAGAGTCACCAAACTCACTCAACTCAAAAGCAACAATTTTACTAGCCAACATGTCTCTTGTCACATTTTCATAGTCTGAATCTCATCTATAACAGTAGCCTTATGTTTGTAAGTAGGAGGCAAGTATCTCAACACTTTAGCAACAATCTCAGATTCTTCAAGGACTCCACCAACACATCTGATTCCACACATAAGCTCATTCACTTTCTACATAAAAGAAGTAATATTTTCATCTTCACTCGTCTTTAGGTTATGATACTTTCCTTTCAAGCTCTGCAACTTAGAAACTTTCACTTGACTGTCACCTTCATGCAAGGTTTCCAATTTTACCCAAATCTCATGATCAGACTCAAGATCCATCACATTAGTCATTTAAGAATATATCAAGGCACTCTACAATGCTTCCTTAGCTCTAATATTATATTTTGCTTCCTTTAATTCATTCAGCGTATTAGGACCATTATGAGGAATATTATAGACATTTTTAGTGATCTTCCAATACTCTTCTCTAATGCATTTCAAATGAACTTGCATCTGGCTCTTCCGGAGAGTGTAGTTTGTTACATCAAATCTCAGACTATCTTTCTTAAAATAAAAGGTTGCCATCCTGAATCTCCTCAAGCGATCAAGCTTCTTCTGGAGGATCTAGCTCTGATACCAATTGTTGGCAACAATGCAACAAACTGAGGGGGGGGGGGAATCAATTTGCACCAAAAACTCAAAACTTGACTGCAACTTAAACCACAACTCAGATTTGATAATCAACAATTAATGCATAAAGTAACACCACATCAATAACACACATAACACCAAGATTTTTGACATGGAAAACATGGTTAAGGGAAAAGCCATGGTGGGAACACAACCACAATCAGATAATACCCTGTTAGGAGTACATGAAATATTACAATGGGGAATGCACATGCATTCAGGCACATTACCTAGAGATCACTACTCAAAATAACAAACCCATAAACGCTACAACCTTTAAGGAAGGTTCACTACCTTAGAAGAAGTCTCATTGACTTACAAGAACATTCATATTACATCCAAAGAATCATGAACTTATGAAATAGCATATCAACATGCCTGAGTACAGTTCTGGTTAAGCACACTTCCTGATCTGCTTTGTAACACTTCTCTTCACAAATTTGCACAACTTGACACACTATCCTTGCTACTGAATGATTGATACAATAATCACACATAGCATGATCATCTCTCAAAATGATTACAATATGTATTTATACAAGACATCAACCTTTGTTTTAAGGTTGAGTCACCACACACTACATATTACAAAAAATAATCACACACGCTACAATACTACATGCAGACCAAAACAATGTTGGATAAGACATAGTTTGGGCCTAAACAACCATTGAAAATATGAAACACCTCCAAGAAGTATGCCTTGATTATCCACAACATGCTACAATCATCATGTCGGCCAAGAACGTAAAGAACATGACCGGATCAAGAAAATCATTAATAACACACATAAGGATCAATGCAGACCACCAATACACACAACACACGATCTAAAAACATCCATAGGTAAAGTGAATCACACTGCAACAACCACAACAACTCGTATTACAAGAATCATCATTATCATCATACCGGAGCACAAGAACACTAACATAACATACTAACAAATTGAAAGATTAGCATATGGATCTCTAAATCATGAATTACTCAAACTTAGGACACACATCAATGTCCAAAGCACATCCCACACATCTGTAACCAAATATATTACAATTCCGGAGAACAACATATGGATTCACCAAAAATGCCAATATAGAACAACTGAATAACCAACCTCAATACCAGATCTCATAGCTCAATCAAATCAACACGCAAACTTCTAAAACTACAACTAAATCAACTAGAGATAAGCATCTCCAAACCCATTAAACCGCATCAGCTCATTTGCAACATATAGACCTAACCAACTCAACCAATCTAACTGCAATACAAAAACACATATTGACTTCACATATGTTGACATCAATGACAACATATTGACCAATATCCAATAAGAAGTTTGTATCTAATGATGATTTCATCAATACAAGTGAATTCAAAGTGTTTATTAATAAATCCATGGGAAGAAAATTGAATGAAAAAACTTGTGATACACTCGTAGAAAAAATAGATAAGGTTGTCAAACAAATTTTGGGCAGAGGTCCATGAAGAAACCAAGGACTTTACCCCAAAGAAGGGAAAATAATTGCTAATAGAAGTGAGATGCATGCTCCTTCCAAGGATACATATGTCCTCTTCCATTGCCTTTGACAATTGTAGGAGATATGAAGGTTTGGATCTAAAGTTAAGTGATGAAGAAATAGATAAGTTGTGCTATGGTTCAGATTTTAGGCCTAGTGACAAAGTGTTGGATATATGATGTTTGTATCCACCTGACAAGAGGCCTATCACCATTTTAGATCTACAACATATTTTGGGAAAATTTATGGTTTACAGGTTGCAAGATGTCATTGCAAAACAAGAATGTAAAAACTGCATTATTTATCAAGGCTGCATATTTGAATTTAAATACTGCATTATTTACTAGGGCTGCAGTTTAGAAGCTCATAGCTAAGAATGAGGAGCTGGATTAGAAGAATTGTGAGCTAAATGAGAGATTAAGCACCTCTACACAAGAAGGTCTTCTATTATATGTAGAGTATCATGCTACTCAATTGAGGATTGATGGGTTAAGGCTCAAGAGGAAACTCAAAGGCTTAGTAACGATCTCAAAATTTATAAGTTCAAAATGGCTTAGAAGTTGATCGAAGCTAAATTCGCACAGATGCTATTTCATTTCCAAAGAATGTGGAACAAGTACCAAGATATTGCTAGTCTTGTCAAAAGACAGAGGAAGGTAGAGTTTGGGATTGAAATTGATTGAAAGGTACATAAAGATAAAGCAAGAATTGTTACAAATTTTTGAGCAAAATGGAAGTCATTTTGATAATGATGTTCAATTGCAATTAGTAACTATAATGGATGATACAAAGCCTATATTTTCATAAAGAAATCTATTGTTGAATGGGAATCATAAATATCATGGGCAGCTAGGGTAAGATTTGAAAAATTTCAATAAACTACAAGGAACACAACCACCAACATTTTTCAAGGACACAAGAGAAGATAAAAATGAAGCTGAGTGGAAAGAAGATCTTGGGAAAGTATTTCTCCACAACACAATGAATGAAGTGTTTGATGATGCTAACAAAGTAAAAGAAAACCTTCATAAGTAGCTAGAAGGAATGTCACAAATGGAGTTTAGTGTGAGGTTCTTGAATAGAAAAATTGCTTCAGTGGCTACTGAAGATTATCAAAAGCATATAAAGATCTACACTAAATTCTTGCAAAAAGAGAAATGATTTCTCATGAAGATCATATTCTGGTTGAGGCTAATGAGTTTTTGAAACATGTGCAGATGGCTCGAAGCTTGTTTGGATCCTTTGCTATTATAAAAAGGAATTCAAGGCCATCTGCAAGCTGTTCTGAAAATTATCTTGGGTGGGTAGAATGTATTATGTTTGAGATTTTTGATAATAAAAGATAGTTTTAGACTCTTTACTGCTTTACGAAATTGTATACAAAATTGAGTTGATTGAAATGAATACAAGCAAATTCAAATTATCTCCTATTTTATGTATTCACTTATATGAATAGTTGTGTCTATAGTGTATTAATTTATCTTCACAATCGAATGTGAATGTGTAGTATGAATTATGTTGGAGTTTCCTTTTTTTCCCCACTAACTGGTTCAGGGTTTGATGCAGGAGCATGCCCGATTCATAGCAATCTTGCATCAACCAAAAACATTTTCTTTCTTTTTTTCTTTTTGTTTGCAGTTTCAACATTTATTTCTATGTGTCTCAGTTTTGGCTCACCAGATCTTGTGGAGTTGGATTCTACTTGAAGACTTAATCATCTTTCTTAAATCCAAACTACATCGTATTTGGATTATTTTTCAACAAGTTATCGCTATCGGTTTCCTTGACAGTTTCTTGTTATCGGTTGACAGTTTCTTGTTACCAGTTGCCTAGACCTATTTGCATTTGTGATCTACCAAACCCCCTTTCGAAGCTTGCAAAGCCCTGAGTGTTGATTTTGATGTTCCTTGGCATGTCACCGACCTTTTCCCATGATCTACACTTCATCCTTTGTATTTTCTGAAGGAATCTCTTGGTGGAGGCTGACCTTGTTTGTTTTACATGTTAGATCTTGTTCTTCAAGTTTTGATCCCTTTTTGGCCTGACTAGATCCCCTTGGATCGTATAAATGATTGTATTGAGCATTAGAATATAACAATCAAAGAATCAAGTAGCTAGACTGAGCGTAGAAGATAGATCTTAAGATTAAAGGTCATAGTTGTGACCTATTTTGTACTTTGAGGATGTTTTAGCAGGCCTTTGAGCTGATTTTTGTAACCCAGTTGTTACTGGTTGGTTGTAATCAATTTTCATGAAATAAAATAATCTATTTTGTATTGCCTCCATCATAGCTTTGTGTTTACTCTTTTTGACCAGTCTGGATTGATCTCTTTGAGGTCCCTCCTAACCAATGACTACTTCAAGTGGTATTATAGTGATTTTTCATTCTGGAGGTTGCGTATCCTGATATTTTTATTGCAGGGTGGCGGACTGTGCATCCGATCTGCAGTTGCAGAGGACTGGCATAAACAATGTTGCAAAGAGGAACTACGAATGGTGGAGCCCATGGGAATGTAGACCCTACTGTGATGGAAGTGTTGCAAGGGATAGTAGCCTATTTGGAAGTCGTGGAGACATCCCAAAGAAGAGGCTGACACATTGAAGATGTAAGTGAAGATGATGTCAGCATTTATGCAGAATATGTTGACATGATGATATTGTATGTTGTCATTGATGTCAATATGCTGAAGAGTGAACTGGTATATTGAAGTTTGTAACAGGCAAAGAGAACCGGTACATGTGAGAACCAGTATAAAATTGTGAACCGGTATATGTGAAAAGGTGAAGCGGTATGTTTGTTTGACATAAACCGGTATGTTGGTATGAGAAGTATATGAAGGTTTTGCATGACTACCAGTTGGTAGCCTCAACTTCAAGGTTTCTGGTTGAAGTGTTCTAAGGTTGTGTGATGAGTTAGCATTGTAATGAAGATCAGATCATGTTGCCACATTAGCTTGAGCACGTGAAGGATCTTGCATGAAGGAGATCGATCCTATCTACCTCGAGAATGTGCGAAGTCTTTGTAAATGGTGGAGAACGCGTGATGGGTTATCGCATCCATGAAGCAGTGAAGAACGAATGATGGAGAATGTCTTGAGATCTGTTCAAGACCGCTGTAGTCAAATGCAATGTGATTAACGATCAGGATTGAACTGACTGTATTGGTAAACCTAAATACTTAGGGTTTATGCTGCCGACCTATCTGTTTCCTATAATGTCGATGTTTTGTTTCATGCTGAGGTTGTTGGCAAATGATGTGTGTGTATCTAAGTCTAGAGATACATGATTCTTGCCAGACCAGATGAGATAAGAGGATTGATTCTTTCATAGTGTGTGTGCAGAAGGAAGGAACTTAAGCAGATCTGCATTAGGCATTGAGTGCTATTATCAGATCATTGTAATACTTGTTGATCTTTAACCACTTCAATAGTTGGAAAATCCCTTAACCGGGTAGCTTTAACTTGCTTGTTGTAAATCCTTTAACAGGGTGACTCAAACTCATTGAGTTCTTGAAATCCTCTAACAAGGTAACCTCTAATAGGGTTTAACCCTTCACTGGGTGATCTCTAATAGGATCGGTTCCTAGCAGAACCTGTTGTTATAGTCTTTAACCAGACTAGGCTTCTAACAGAGCGGACTTCTAAAGAGTTCAAAAGTAGCTTGTGGGTATTCATCCCCATCATGGTTTTTCCCAGTTGGGTTTCCATGCGAAAAATCTATGTGTCATGTGTTGTATATTTTATGTGATGATTTAAGTGATTTGTGTCTGAAGGTAAATCATGCTAAGCTAGCTATTATTATATTTCTAATGATAGATTACCTATTCATGCATAAGGGTGAAATGGAAGCGTAGTACTAAGTTGAGTGGAAAGCTAAGTGATTAATTGGTTAATGCTTGTCATAGTCATTCTTAGCTTTACCGGTTGCGCTTTGTTTCGGATCAGTGTTACTATCTATCAGACATTTGCAGTATTTGTAGTCAAACCGGTTCATGAAAATATTTTGTGTCTGTATTGATTCACCCCCCCCTCTCAGTACCGGTTTGGTACTCATTGTTCATCATTGAGTTATCAATTAGTATCAGAGCATCCTCTAGGTCCTCTGTGTTGTATGCTTAATTGCTTGAGGGAAAGATCCTATTGTAATGATGAAGAGGGAAGGTCCAAAGTTCAACAGAGATAACTTCAAAATATGGAAGGAAAAAATGAAGATTTACATCAGAAGCATGGGTACTCAACACTGGAGCTATGTTGAGAATGCTTTTGTTATTCCTACCAGTACTCTCACCGATGATCAAAAGAGAGAAATACAAGAGAATGGGCAAGTCATGGAAGCCCTAATCAATAGCTTATTTGACATTGAGTTTATTGATGTCTAGGATAAAGATAATCCCAAAGAAGTATGGGACACTCTTGAGAATATCTATGGTGGTGATGAGCATGTAAAACAAGATTAGGAAGAAAGCCTTAGAGGGAAGTTTGAAGACATGCAGATGGTTGAAGGTGAGACCATTCAACAGTATGGAATAAGAATCAAAACTGTTGTTGGAGATATCAAGAGTGCAAGTGGTAAAATGGAAGATTCCACTGTGGTAAGCACAGTTCAGAGATCCTTATTACCGGTCTATGCAATAAGGGTTGCTACTATTTAGGAGTTAAGATCAATAGATAAGACTAAGGTCTCCTTAGACTCCATCATTGCAAAGTTGACAACCTATGAGCTAAATAGTTTTGATGGAAGTGTTCAAAAGACTGAATCAACTTTTAGAGCTTCTGCTGTACCATCCAGAAAAGGAAAAGAAGCAAGCGCCAATGGTGAACCAAGACAGAGAAGAGAAATGGATGATGAGGAGATCCTGATGGAATTTGAAGCTCTTCTTGCCAGGAAAATTCCTAAAGGAACTGATAAATACAGAGGTAAGCTCCCTTTGAAATTCTTTTCTTGTAACCGGATAGGAAATATTGCTATAAATTGTCCTAATAGTGATAACAAGGACAAACCAAAAAGGTTCAAGAAATTCAAAGGAGGAAACTGGAGAAACACCTTTGTTGCAGTTGATGAAGGTGTCACAGATGAGGAATCGGAAGATGAAGAGAATGAAGATATTGTGTTTGTTGCAGTAAAGGAAGATGTGTCAGACAAGAAGGCTCTCGTCTCCCACTTTGATAATTCCAATGAGTGGATTATTGACAGTGGTTGTTCTCATCATATGACTGGTGACCGGAGCAAGTTTCTATCTTTGGAAGAATATGATGGTGGTGTGGTTCGCTTTGGTAATGATGCACCATGTATGGTTAGAGGAAGAGGGTCCATCTCTCTGAATGGAAAGAGCAGTGCTGACAATGTGTATTGGGTGGAAGGTCTCAAACACAATCTATTAAGTGTTGCCCAGCTGAATGACAATGGAGTCACTCTGGAATTCAAAAATAGAGTGTGCAAAATCAAAGGAAAGAATGGTGATTTGATGGTCGTCAGTATGCAGACCAAAGGTAACTTATTTCAGCTAAATGCAAATATAAGTACATGTCTTATGGCTAAGTTTGATGATAGCTGGATATGGCATAGGAGACTCTACCATGTAAACTTTGATAACATTGTGAAGGCCAGTAAGATCAAGGTAGTTAGAGGACTACCGATGCTGAGAAAACCAGAAAATCCCTTGTGTAGAGAATGTCAACTAGGGAAAATGTCTTCCTCAACCTTCAAATGTAAATATTTCACAATTGACAACTTACTTGATCTTGTGCATACTGATTTGTGTGGTCCTATAAAAACTAGGAGTGTGTAGGGAGATATGTATTTTATGATTCTTATAGATGATTGCTCAAGAATGATGTGGGTCACATTCTTGAAGGACAAGTCTGAAGCCTTTGGAAAGTTCAAAGCTTTCAGAGCATTGGTAGAAAAGGAAAGTGGTAGAAGAATCAAATGCCTTAGAACTGATTAAGGAGGGGAATTCACTTCCGGTGAATTCAACAAATATTGTGAAGAGAATGGCATCAAGAGGCAACTGTCTGCCCCCTGGACTCCATAGCAGAATGGCTTAGTAGAGAGAAACAACCAAACTATGGTTGAAGTGGCTAGAACTATGTTGATCCATGGGAAAGTTGCTCACACCTTTTGGAGAGAAGTGATGAGCACTGCAGTCTACACAATGAACCGGGTACTCATCAAAAAGGGAAAGGATAAGACTCCTTATGAGTACTGGACCGGTAAGACACCAGTGGTAAGCTACTTTAGAATGTTTGGTAGCAAATGTTATATCAAGAGGAGTGAACATCAGAGGAAGTTCGATGCAAAATGTGATGAAGGAATATTCTTAGGATATTCCACCAAGAGTAAAGCTCTCAAATGTTTCAACAATAGGACTTAGAGAATCATTGAAAGCATCAATGTTAGGGTTGATGAAAACTCTGGGAAACTTAAGGAAACTGGTAGTGAGCAAGTAGGAGATGAATCGGTAGTGACCTTCTGGAAACCAATTGCAAATCAGCCCAGTACCAGTAATTGTGTTCCTACACCAGTGGATGCTAATGCTGATGAAGATGAGGATGAAGAAGAAAAGCAAGAAGAATCTGTTAAGAACATACCTAAGTAAGTCAAACTCAATCATGATCCAAAGCACATTATAGGAGAAAAAGATGTAGGAATTCTTACAAGAAGAAAGGTCAGAGAAAGCTCATATATGATCTTTGAATTTGAGCCTAAATCATTCAAAGAGGCACATAAAGATGAAGACTAGATCAAGGCAATGGAGGAGGAACTTGACCAGATAGAGAAGAATGGTACATGGTCTTTGGTACCCAAACCGGAGCATAAAAATGTCATTGGACCAAATGGGTTTTCAGAAACAAGCTAAATGAGGATGGTACAGTGGTAAGGAACAAAGCCAGACTAGTATGTAAAGGATATGCTCAAGAAGAAGGAGAAGACTATGGAGAAACCTTTACCCCAGTAGCCAGATTGGAAGGAGTTCGTATGCTTCTTGCATATGCAGCTTTTAAAAGATTCAAGGTATACCAAATGGATGTAAAATCTGCATTCCTAAATGGAATACTTGAAGAGGAGGTGTATATAGAGCAACCAAATGGGTTTTCCCTATCAGAAGATAGTGACATGGTGTGTAGGCTACATAAAGCCTTGTATGGACTGAAGCGAGCACCTAGAGCATGGTATGAATGCTTGCACTCCCATCTTGTGAAGATTGGATTTGAAAGAACAAGTGAAGATAGCAATATGTACTTGAAATCAGAAGGAGATCAGATTCTGATCTGTGAAGTATTTGTTGATGACATCATCTTTGGAGGTGATGACAAGATGAGTCATGAATTTGCTAATGAGATGAAAAAGGAGTTTGAAAAGTCACTCATAGAGGAGATTAAGTTCTTCATTGGACTACAGAGTCAACAAATGAAAGATGGAATCTTTATTACTCAGTCCAAGTATGTCAAAGAGATGTTGAAGACCTTTGGCATGGAAGATAGTAAATTGGTTGGTACACCAATGGTGACTGGTTGTAAATTATCAAAAGAGGATGCCTCAGCATTAGTAAATAAGAAGGATTACCAATCAATGATTGGTAAGTTGCATTATGTAGTGCACAACAAACTGGACATTGCACATGCAGGGGTATTACCGCTCGGTTTCAGCAAAGCCCAAGAGAATCCTACTTGGTAGCAGTCAAGTGGATTCTTAGATATTTGAAAGGAATAGTTGACTATGGTTATGGTATCCATACAATAATGATTTCAACCTGAAAGTGTTCATAGATGCTAATTGGGCTTGTAATGTAGATGACTAGAAGAGCACAACCGGTGGTGCATTCTACCTTGGTGGTAGACTGGTCTCATGGATGAGTAAAAAGCAGAGTTGTATCTCTCAGTCTACAGCAGAAGCGGAGTATGTTGCAGCTTTTATGAACTACACCCAGACTATTTGGATGAAGCATGTATTAAATGGCTTCAAAGTTCCTGTATCTGAATCGGTAAGCATATTTTGTGACAATACAACTGCAATTTACATTTCCAAGAACCCAGTTTTGCATGCTAGAACCAAGCATTTTGAGCTCAAGTATCATTTCTTGAGGGAGAAGGTTCAGAACAAGGAGGTTGTGTTGGAACATGTTTCCAATAAGGAGCAGTTACCAGACATATTCACCAAGCCTCTACCAAAGGCTATATTTACCTATTTGAGAGGTGAATTAGGGGTGCTGCCCCTTCAAGAGGTGAACTAAAAGTATGTGCTCCACATCAGTCAGGTATTGCAATGTCCAATATTTTTTAGGATTGATGTGTTGAAGGATGCTACTCCTCAGGGGGAGCAACATAGTGGAACGTGGTAAGCTTGTGCCTCCACTTTGGCATTGTTGTCAAAGGGGGAGAAGATGTGAAGTGGAGAAGATGTGAAGCAGAGAGATATCTTTGTATATTGCCATCAATGACAAAGGGGGAGATTGTTGGCATTTGTGTAGAATATGTTGACATGATGATATTGTATATTGTCATTGAAGAGTGAACTGGTATGTCAATATGTTGAATATTGAACTAGTATATTGAAGTTTGCAATAGGCAAAGAGAGCTGGTATGATACCAAGAACCGGTACATGTGAGAACTAGTATAACATTGTGAACCGGTATATGTGAAAAGGTGAAGTGGTATGTTTGTTTGAGGTAAACCGATATGTTGGTATGAGAAGTATATGAAGGTTTTGCATGACTACCAATTGGTAGTCTCAACGTCAGGGTTTCTGGTTGAAGTGTTCTAAGGTTGTGTGATGAGTTAGAATTGTAATCAAGATCAGATTGTGTTGCCACATCAGCTTGAGCGCATGAAGGATCTTGCATGAAGGAGATCGATCCTATCTACCTTGGGAATGTGCAAAGTCTCTGTAAACAGTGGAGAACGCGTGATGGGTTATCACATCCATGAAGTGGTGAAGAACGAATGATGGAGAATGTCTTGAGATCTGTTCAAGACCATTGTAGTCAAATGCAATGTGATTAACGGTCAGGATTGAACCAACTGTATTGGTAAACCTAAATGCTTAGGGCTTAGGGTTTATGTTTCTAACCTATCTATTTCCTATAAGGTCGATGTTGTGATTCATGCTAAGGTTGTTGGCAAATGATGTGTGTGTATCTAAGTGCAGAGATACGTGATTCTTTCCAGACCATATGAGATAAGAGGATTGATTCCTACATAGTGTGTGTGCAGAAGGAAGGAACTTAAGCAAATCTGCATTAGGCATTGAGTGCTATTATCAGATCATTGTAATACCTATTGATCTTTAACCACTTCAATAGTTGGAAAATCCCTTAATCGGGTAGCTTTAACCAGCTTGCTGTAAATCCTTTAATAGGGTGACTCAAACTCATTGAGTTCTTGAAATACTCTAACAAGGTAACCTCTAACAGGGTTTAACCCTTAACCGGGTATTTAGCCATCCCTTAACCGGGTGATCTCTAATAGGATCGGTTCCTAGTAGAACCTATTGTAACAGTCTTTAACTAGACTAGGCTTCTAACAGAGCGGGCTTCTAAAGTTTTCAAAAGCAGCCTGTGGGTATTCATCCCCATTGTGGTTTTTCCTAGTTGGGTTTCCACGTGAAAAATCTGTGTGTCATGTGTAGTATTTTTCATGTGATGATTTAAGTGATTTGTGTCTGAAGGTAAATCATGTTGAGCTAGCTGTTATTATATTTCTGATGATAGATTACCTATTCATGCATAAGTGTGAAATGGAAGCATAGTACTAAATTGAGTGGAAATCTAAGTGATTAACCGATTAATGCTTGTCATAGTCATTCTGAGCTTTACCGGTTGCACTTTGTTTCGGACCGGTGTTACTGTCTGTTAGACATTTGCAGTATTTGTAGTCAAACCAGTTCATGAAAAGATTTTGTGCCTGTACTGATTCAACCCCCCCTCTCAGTACCGGTTTGGTACTCATTGTTCATCATTGAGTTATCAGATGAAGGCAAAGAAGCCCTGATAGCACAAGCAAACACATCGACGGTTGATCCAGATGAGGAAAGGTTTTTGAGGGTTTTGAGTAGGGCGAATACTAAACCTTATTTTACCCCACCGAAATATGATGGGAAGTTAGATTCAGATAAATTGATGGATTGGATCTAGGAAATGAAGAAATATTTTGATTTTGAAAACATTGCAGAAGACAGGAAGGTGAAATGTGTCTGTATCCGGTTGAAAGGTCATGCATCTCTTTGGTGGGAGCATTTGCAAGTTGATAGATTGAGAAGAGGTAAAGAGAATATTAAGACATGGGATTAGATGATTGCTAAGTTGAAGTCAAAATTTATGCTAGCTGATTATCAAGTGAATCTGTTCTGGAAGTTGGAGAATTTGAGACAGAAGGAATCTTGTGTGAAGGAGTACAATGAGGCATTTTACAAGTTGAATATCAGATCCAGACATGTTGATGATGAATTTGAACAAGTTGCAAGATATTTGAATGGATTGTGGGTGTCTATACAAGATGATCTTAGTTTGATCAAATTATAAAGTGTTGAAGAGGCTTACCAGTATGCCCTAAAGGTAAAAGAGAAGTTAAACAAAAGACATGATCAGAGGCAGAGAGGCAGAGGTGGAAGGTTTATCGAAGGAATATTTCAAGGAGGAAGAAGATATACTAGAGGTAGAGGAACCTGTATAGATCAGAACAAGGACAAGGAAATGAACAAAGAAGGTAATTCATATCGGTAAGATGATAAAAAATTCTACTGGAGGAGAGAACCAGATGGCTACCGGAATGAGAATTTTGGAGACCAGACAAGAGAACATTTAGAGGAACTTTCTATAAGTGTGGAGGAGAAGGACATCATGTTTTTGAGTGTAAGAAGATAGATAATACCGAAAGAGCAATAATGGTGGAAGAAAACCCCACCAAATTAGACAATAATCTAGAAGATGGAGAACTGTTGATGATGAGGAGAGCTTTGTGTCATACCGGAGGAGATGAAGAGCCCTTGCAGAGGAAGAATTTGTTCAAGACTAGATGTAAGGTATCCGGTAAGTGTTATAAAGTTGTTATTGATAGTGGTAGTTCAAATAATTTTATTTCAGAAGAGATGGTGAATAAGTTGAATTTAGAGAGATTGAAACACCCTAAGCCTTATCAGATAGCATGGATTCTAGATGAACACAAGTTGTTAGTAAGTGAGCAATGTTTGGTGAAATTGAAAATTGGGAATTATCATGATGAAGTCTTGTTTGATATTATGCCTATGGATATTTGTCATCTTTTGTTAGGTAGACCTTGGTAGTTTGATAGACAGGAAGTACATGATGGGAGGAAGAATACATACACTATTGTGGCCAATGGGATGAAGCAAACCTTGTTGCCCTTGGAGGAACCTTTGAAGAGTGAAGTCTATATAAATGTTAGAATCTGTTTGGTACATGGAAGGAAATTCTTGGATGGATTGAGACATGAGAATGTGTGTTTTGCCTTAATTCCTAAGAAGACTAAGAATCAAGAGCATGAAGAGGAACAACCAGAAGAGATAAAAGATTTGCTAACATAATATGAAGACATCATTTCAGGTAATGTACCTGATGGATTGCCACCTGTGAGATGTATCAGTCATTACATGGACCTAGTTCCCAGAGCTAGTTTTCCTAACAAAGCTGCACACCAGATGACACTGACAGAGAATGAAGACCTAAATTGACAAGTCCAAGAGCTGTTGAAGAAAGGTTTGATCAGAGAAAGTCTAAGCCCTTGTGCAGTACTAGTAGTGTTATCACCTAAAAATAATGGAGAGTGGAGAATTGTTGGCATTGTGTTGTCATTGATGTCAACTAGTAAGGGATGACTACTGGTAGAAGAGATGTATGTGCAATACTGTCATGGAGGTGTATAGGATGTGATATCTTGGATATCAACTTGTGTTGTAGAACACTGGTAAGGTAAGTAAAAGTGATCACTAGTGACACCGGTACACAAGTTAGTGATTGATTTGTGTGGATGGAATGGTATGGTTATCAGCAAGGAAAGGTTGTCAACTGATAAGGGTTGTGTTGACAGTCTGTAGTTACCAAGGATGGGCAAGCAAGATGAGAAGAATGCTTGGATGGTGTTTGTGATGAAGAGGCATAATATTTCCTGAATCATATCAACACCAAAAGAGGAGAATGAATAGGTCACCAGAATGTTGTGAGGCTGCAGAACAACAAGACTCCCACCCGATGAAGAAGTAGTCATCATGTGAAGAGATTACTGATAGTGAATGTGCCCACATCAGATCACATGTGCATATTTGAAGATATGCTACACAAACAGGGAAGCCACATGAGTACATTACAAGATGCAAATATCAAGGTGTCACTCCACCGGTAAGTGGAGCTTATCTCCTATTAGGCATTATGTATGTCATAGTCCCTTGAGATAAGGTAGATAAGGCTAAGGCAGGTGTTTGAAGGTTCACACTGGATCTACCAGTGAATTGAGGGAACACCTTAAGTGCATGAGATTAGGGTTATGCACTGGATCGATAGAGAAGGCATACTGAGATGCTGGTACAAATGAAGAAGTGATGGTTTTGTCAAGTTGACAAACCGACTGAGATATGGTTAGAGCTGATCAGAGTAGAAGGGCTGGATTGAAGATGGAGTTTGTTGAAGGTTGATGACACAATGTCATCAAAAGTGTCTACCAATGTGTAAGGCCACCGATACTAGGGACAAGGTGCAGATACAGATGACCTCCCACTTGATGGGAATGAGCACACTATGTATAGACATGTCTGAAAAAGTGGATTTGGTATTCCATCGATAGTTCAATAAGTGCAGACATGGTGAGTGAACCAGTAGAATGTGAGATACTGGTAGGGTTAGTAAACTGACAGATCCCAGTAAATCGACAGAAAGGATGAACTAGTAGAGTGTTTGGTCGATGCACCCATTTGGACTGACATGAAAGAGTCTAGCTAGCAGTTGGTTGACATGGATGCCACATGGAGTCAAGGTGGCAAACCTACATTCGAATAAAGAAGGAATGTACACTGACGGGGTAGTTGCAGGGTTGGTCGACATTAATGGAAGATCCCACAAATCACAAGACATGTTGCAAAGGTTTGTGGCTCGAGGTTTGGAGGACAACTACAAGCCAGCTAAGAGTGATTGAGGAGATCAAGGCAAATGAAGGAAACAACAAGACAGATCTTGGTGGTTGATCAAGAGATCAGTTGATAGGGAAAAAGTAGATCGCCAAAGGTGGAAGACGTGATCAAGAAGGCACTTTAATGGCAGATTTATATAGTTGGCCATCAAGGAGATTAGATCAAGCAAGATCTAATTGGATTTGGTTTTCCTCAAGGATGATGTGGAAACCCTAACCACCCATGATTTTGAATTAAATTTTGGTGGGAAAACCTGGCTATAAATATGCAGGCCAAAGACATAGTTAATTTGTTGTTGAATAGAAGAAATATAGCATGTTGCTGCAAAGTGTATTACTTCTACAAGTGAGAGTGAATTAGCCAAGTGGTCAACAAGTATCTAAGAAGAGAGCAAGAGTAAGGGGGAACCTAGTTGAAGTGTTCAATCGGT
This sequence comes from Cryptomeria japonica, assembly GCF_030272615.1. NCBI lineage: Eukaryota > Viridiplantae > Streptophyta > Pinopsida > Cupressales > Cupressaceae > Cryptomeria > Cryptomeria japonica. The sequence continues at coordinate 694,208,876 of NC_081408.1, read as the reverse complement.
AGGAGAGCAGAATCAGTAGGGTCCATATCAACAAAGCAGAAGAGAAGGAAGCTGCAGAGTAGGCAGACATAGAATCGGTAGTGTTTAGCACTGTTGAAGTGTAGAGCAGTGAGGAGGAGATCCAACAGAGAAGAATAAGAGGAGAGGTGTACTGGTAGAGTTTATTGATAGTTAAGCAACAAAAGAGTGAGTCGGTGTAGCAAACAAGGTATCTCACCAACAGAGTAAGGTATATGAAATGGTTGCAAGATACACTTGTAATGAGAAAACCACTTGTAATTGAAGTTATCATTGTGTTCACTAAGTTGTAGCTTGGTGAAGGGGTTGTTTCTCCTTGGGTTGTTGCCCTAACTTAGGGGTTGGTGCTCCTTGGGTTGGTGCCTTAAACATTGTAACAGTTTTCATTGTGAGGCTAGATTGGAGTAGTAGACTCCAACAACATTCCTCGCAGAGGTTTTTCCCATCTTGGGTTTTCCTCGTACATGCTAGTGTTATGTGATGCCCCTTGTGTGTGTTTGCATTTGACTTAGTCTCCTCATTAAACGGTAAGTCTTTTCATAGTTAGATCTAATAATCGGTATGCACACATAGGATAGTGAAAGGGAAAATTTGAGAACCACTGATTCACCCCCCTCTTAGTGTTACATTGTGTCTAACAATTGGTATCAGAGCGTAGGTTCCCAGCTAGATGAGCTTTCTCTAGCTTGGGTAGTTTATGGCTTAAGGACACAATGGTTTGTTTAATGTCAATACCTACTCCAATATTTAAAGGGTTTAACTATTCCATTTGGAGTTGTCTAATGGAAGTCTTCCTATCCTCTCTAGGGTTTGATGTATGGATGTTGGTCATCAATGGTCTCCCTAGGAATGTCAGTCCTCCCTCTAGATCTGAAGATGAAAGAAGATGCATATGTAATGAAGAATCCATGAAAACCATATTCAGTGGGCTCACTGGTGATGTTTCCTCATAGGTGGATAAGTGTAAATCGACAAAGAGTCTATGGGATAGACTAAGGAAGCTCTATGGAAATGAACCCTGCACCACTGGATCAGTGTGTGAAAGTGAGAAGAACAATGCATTAGATTCATGTGTAGATGATGAAGGCAGATCCACTAGTAGTCGGAGCATTGATGAAGAAGGAACCCACCTCTTCATGGCCTAAGAATCAGAAGATGAAAGGAACACTTCTAAAAAATGATCATGCAAAACACTCCTACTGGCAAGATGTGTTTGGGAGATAGTGAAAATGAAGAATAAGAGGAAGTGGAAGTTGATCTTGAAGGAGAGCTTGCAAATGCACTTGAAGAAATCAATATAGTAAGAAAGGAATACAAGCTATTCAAGAATGCTGCTATAGTGGAGCAGTATCAGTTAATCAAATGCCTTGAAGAATATGAGAAATGCATCTCAGAGTTGAAGACTCAAGAAGAAGGCACCAAGGAATTTCTATGTGAAGATCTAGCATCTAGGCTAGAAGTTAAAAATAAAGAATATCAACAAGTGCATGGAGAAATGGAGGTTCTCCAAAATGACCTTGAGAAGTGTTAGGATGAGCTCAAGGTAAGAATCTGGTTTGATGGCAACAGTGATGCCTTGGAAAAGATGTTGAAGAAGCAAAAGCATGCCAAGGACACTGAAAGATTAGGTAGTGGTACCGGTGCATGCTCCACCAGCAAGAATGTCTCCCACAATGACATTTAGTTTGTCTCCTCTAATGGAGAAAATAAGGGCCAAACCTTCTCAGTGAGAAAATCTCCCCAGAAGAAGGTTGATCTAGATTCAACTGGTGAGGAATTGTAGACAAGAAAGAAGACCGGCATTGAAAGAAGAAGGAACACTGCAGATCCCAAAGGAAAGGGGAATATGGGAGAAGATAGCTTCACAAGAAGCAAGAAAATGAGGAAACAACAAAGAAGACTCCCTACTGGCAGAGGACAGAAAAATGCTGCCACTCATAGGGCAAGGCATGTGTGGGAGAAGAAGAGACTAGATGGAGGAGCTACACAGAATGGACAACCTAGGGTCCATCCCCAAAGAAGTGGAAATGGAGATGCTAAACCGGTAAGATCTCCTCATGCATGGAAAAATAAATTTGTAAGTCATATACCATCATTTACCGATTACCACTTTGCATGTAATGCTTATGGCCATAGGGCAGAGGCATGTAGAAAGTGATCTAGAAAGAATAATATAGGATCTCATGGACATCATGAATATGAGAAAAATGTATCCAGGAGTATATACATGCATGTCCCCTTTCCCGGTTATGCAAAGATTGTTTTCCATAATTGCAATGGATCTGGCCATAGAGAGTTTGAATGTAGGAAAAGGAACCTGCAATCACATGGAGGTTGGTACAACAACTATGCTTTGTAGAAAGGTGGGTACAGAGCATATGGAAGTCAAAGACCTGCATGGAACCAAAGGAGAAATGTCCTTGTAGGAGAAAGAGGTCCACCAGTTTCAGTTGCTAGTCACAGCAACATGACCAAAGGATGGATTGAAGATGGACTTTGAGAAAGTAAAAGTAATTGTTGAGTGGCCTACATGGGAAAGCATTGGAGAGGTAAGATCATTTCATGGATTGGATAGTTTCTACCGGAAGTTCATCAGAAATTTCAGTTCAGTTGGTAACCCTATGACTAAGACCATGAGGGGAGATCGGAAGGAATTCAAGTGGACCTCCGGAGCAAACAAATGTTTTGAACTATTGAAGCAAAAAGTGATTGGGTAGCTTGTGTTAGCTTTACCGGATTTCAATAAAGTATTTCAAGTGGATTGTGATGCAAGTGGAATAACAATAGGATCAATCTTGAGTCAGGAAGGGAGAGCAGTAGATTATTTCATTGAGAAGTTGAATGATGCCCGGAGGAGATATTTAGTGTATGATCCAGAGTTTTATGCCATACTTCAAGCTTTGAAGAAGTGGATACATTAAATGTTGCCTAAGGAGTTTGTGTTGTATATAGATCATCAAGATATGTAGTATTTAAATAGTCAGATTAAGTCGAATCAGAGACATATGAGATGGGTAGAAATTTTGCAGAGTTACACCTTTGTGTTGAAGCATAGAAGTGGGAAATCTAACAAATTTGTTGATGCATTGATTAGGAGAAGGAATTTGTTAACAGAGATGAGAGTGATAGTATTGGGATTTGAAGAATTGAAGACCTTGTATGATGATGACCCAGATTTTGTAGAACCTTGGAGAGCATGTAGAGAACCGATTATGGTAGATAGAAGCAAGGGGTTGGATTAATTCATTCAAGATGGGATTTTATTTAGAGGAGTTTAGTTGTGCATACCTAAATATTCTTTGAGGGTGAATCTAATAGAGGAGAAACACAATAGAGGACTACCTGGGCATTTTGGTATTGACAAAATAATAGCATTGGTGAGTGAGCAGTACTATTGGCCCTAGATTTGTAAGGATGTTAAGAAATATGTGCAAAGTTGTAGAGTTTGTCAAGTTGCAAAGGGTAGTAGTCAAAATGTGGGATTATATAAACCTTTGACAGCACCAGTAAGACCTTGGGAGGATATAAGCATGGATTTTATACTTGGATTGCCTAAAAAACTGAGAGGGAATGATTCTATATTTGTGGTAGTGGATAGATTCTCGAAGATGGCTCATTTCATACCTTGTAAGAAGACATTAGATGCATTACATGTAGCAAACCTAATTTTCAAGGAAGTAGTGAGATTACATGGGTTACCTAAGAGCATAGTTTCAGTCAGAGACACTAAGTTTGTTGGCTATTTTTGGAGAACACTTTGGAAGAAGATGAATGCAAATTTGAAGTTCAGTTCTACCTTTCATCCATAGACTGATGGATAGACAAAAGTAGTTAACCAAAGCTTGGGAAATTTGTTGAGATGTTTAGTTGGGATTTGATCCTTGCACAAACAGAGTTTGCCTAAAACAATTCAATAAATAGGAGTACCAAACGAACATCTTTTGAGATTGTTACCGAAGTGCATCCTAGAGGTATATTGAAATTAAGAGATATTAACAATCAAGGTCAGAGAAGTTTAGAAGCAGAAGATTTTGCAAATCACATGGCAGCCTTGCATATTCAAGTTAAGAAGCATTTGGATGACATGAATATCAAATATAAGGAGAAGGAAGATGAGAAGAGGGGACATAAGGAATTTGAAGTTGAGGATGAAGTGATGGTATATTTGAGAAAAGAGAGATTCCTGGTTGGAACTTATAATGAATTGCAGATGAAAAAGTTTGGACCTTACAGAAATTTGAGGGAAGTTTAGTTCTGGGACTACATATGAAGTGGAGTTACCAAATACTTTGAGTATTTCACATGTGTTTAACATTGTACATCTTCATAAGTATCATGAACCAGAATTCAATAAGGATAGTATTGTAGACTTGGAGAAATAATTGCCTCGGAAGGAACCAGATTAGATTGAAGACATTTTGGACAGTAGGATTGGGCGTAGTACCCGAAGTAGTTAGTATAAAGAGTATCTTGTGAAGTGGAAGGACAAACCAGTTGAAGATTCAACTTGGATTTCTTAGGCAGAGGTAGACCACCATGGTTTCCCTCTTTTCCTAGCAAAGTGAGAGACTCATTTTTTCAATAACCCCAAATGTTTGATGCAGGAGCATCCCCAATTCATAGTAATCTTGCATCAAACAAAAACATTTTCTTTCTATTTGTAGTTTTAGCATTTCTTTATGTGTGTCCCAGTTTATCTCACCGGATCCTATGGAGTTGGATTCTACTTGAAGACTTGATCATCTTGCTTATTTTCAAACCACATCGCATTTGGATCATTTTTTTGGCAAGTTATCGCTATCGGTTTCAGTGATAGTTTCTTGTTACCGGTTGCTTGGACCTATTTGCATTTGTGATCTACCGAACCCCCTTTCGAAGCTTGCAGAGCCATGAGCATTGATTCCAATGTTCCTTGGCGTGTGACCGACCTTTTCCCATGATGTACAATTCATCCTTTGGATTTTTTGGAGGAATCTCTTGGCAGAGGTCGACCTTGTTGGTTTTACAGATTAGGTCTTGTTCTTTGGGTTTTGATCCCTTTTTGGGACAATTGGATCCCCTTGGATTGTATAAATAATTGTATTGAGCATTAGTATGTAACAATCAAAGAATCAAGTAGCCAGTTTTTGTAAATCGGTTGTTACGAGTTGGTTGTAATCAATTTTCATGAAATAAAACAATCTGTTCCGCATTGCCTCCATCATATCTTTGTGTTTCTATTGTGTTTACTCTTGTTGACCGGTTTGGATTGATCTCTTTCAAGTCCCTCCTAACCAATGACTGCTTTAGGGTTTATCTTCTACATTTTGAAGGATTTTAGGTTAGAAATCGTAAACCCTGGGTCCTTTTTTCTTTTGCATTCCTTTTGCTCTATTTCGATGGTGATTGTCGATTGCTCATTTTTGGTCACTTAAGTCATCTCTTAAGCCTTTTATGTCATGTCAATAACCGACCCCTTGATGTTAGCCATCTGGATTATCTTTCATCATGGGCTCCATATTCACCATGCACCTCTGCCCTGATCAATGGTCATGAGAGCTGCATGATTCGGTGATTGCTTTAACATATGCGACAAAGTTGATTCTACAATGCCACTACAAACATGTCAAGGGATGATGTGACATTGACATGCAAAGATGGAGGCCACTGAATGGTTTGTGTTAGAATCCAAATGTCACATGGGCCCCATTTGAAAAGGTTGAATACCGATGAATAAAGAAGGCCCCCACCCTGTTGGCAACAATAATGAAGGAAAAATGAGAGGGGAGGGGTGAATCAATTTTCATCAGATTAGCAAACTTAACCTCAAATGCAAATCTGATTAACTACAATGACAATAAAGATAAGAAAATTGATAGAACAACACACAACACCAAGATTTTGACATAGAAAACTCGGTTGAGGGAAACACCATGGTGGGAACCTACCCACAATAAGATGATACTCTGCATTAGTATTTGAAAATAATTACAATGGGGAATGCACATGCATTCAGGCTCACTACCTACAACTTATTGCTCAAAATGCAATAACCCGAAAGGCTACAACCCTCAGGGAAGGTTCACTACCTTACAAGGAAGTCTCACTGACTTACAAAATATTCAGTCAACACTTTAGAATCAAATTAACTAAAAGAATAACATCTACAAAAAATGATGATAGTTCCAATTAAGCACATTTGTCTTCTCTGCAACACTTCAATCTCTGCTCAATCACAATGTTGAAGGATGTATTCTCTTGTTCACACCTTTATCATTTTCTAATAATGCAGACACTTCATTGTTCATCAAATTATATGAATAACTCATCTATATGTACCAATCATCAACCTTGACAACAAGGTCAGCTCAAACCAAAAAGACCTAATTACAAAATCTCATCACCCTATACAAAGATTGACCACTAGACCAAAATTATGACATAACATGGATCCAAATAAAATTTTCAAAAAAGAAAAACCATCGGAATCAATTCTAAGATCAACTGCAACATGCTACACTAACAAATAGGTCTCATATAGCATGAACAACACCATCAGATAAACAAAACACCAAAATCATACATAATGATCAATGTAGATCATCAAAACAAATAGAACATAATTAGGAAATACTAGCAAGCACATATAATCATATGTAACAGCTGTACCAACACAACTTATCAAATCTTTATCAATCAACGTCTAAAATTGAAGAACACTCAAACGATAACAACTGTCACGAGGAAAGATAACTTGTGGAGCACCAAATCATGAACCATCTGAAACGAAGATACACAATAACATCGCAAATAATCTCCCAAAACCGCAACTCAAGATCTAATTACACTGCAATATACTAGAGGAAATACTGAACTCTACAAAGCACTAATAAAAAGAACCAAATTGTAAACCAGATCATATGATATGATCAATTAAGCTCCCAGATCATTGAAACCAATACAAAAAGATATAATGATACTAGAAATACTCCATATACCGAACCATGATCCCAATAAAGAATCTATAACCACCAGAGCAATAAATCATAGGAATATATTGACATCAATGACAACATATCCTAGCAACAACAATGTCCAACAATCTCCCCCTTTGGCATTGATGGCAACATATGGATGTGAAAAATAATCAATGCAAATAAAGAAAACATCTCCAACAAACTTCCCCTAAGATCAAACTTACCAACTGCAGATAAGACATTTTTTCACATGCTTTGTCTCCCCCTTTAACATCAATGAGAAAGGTTCTCAAAATAGAAAACCAAACTTACTATCCCTATTAGAATAAACAAATCATGATTATAACCAGCTCAACTAAACCACAAACAGACTATTCCATCAGAGGAGTAGCATAAACTCATCAATCCAAAAAAAAGAAGATAAAATTGAAGTCCACTAAATTGATGTAACTCAATGCATCTAATTCCCATCAGGAGGGGTAGATACCTCTAGCTTGTCTCTCAAATATAAAATGTATCTTAAGGTAAAGGTTTGGTGAAAATATCAACAATTTGTTCCTTTGTAGACACATACTCTAACTTCACTTCCTCTCCATTGACTTTTTCTCTCAATAAATGATACTTGATTGATACATGTTTAGTCTTTGAATGTTGCACCGGGTTCTTTGACATATTAATAGCATTGGAATGATCACAATATATGATATTAGGCTCATCACAGATAACTATGATATCCTTCATCATTTATTTCATCCAAACAACCTAAGTGCAGTTACTAGCAGTAGTGATGTATTCAGCTTCAATAGTAGATAGGGAAACTGAATCTTGTTTCTTACTTGCCCATGAAATGAATTTCTTACCCAAAGAGAATGCACCATCAGTGTAAGCACATAACATGAAATCATCATTCCTCTGATACCACAAAACATAATCCACAGTCCCTTTCAAGTATTTGAATATCCTCTTTATAGCAGTGACATGACTCTCTTTTGGACCAACTTGATATCTAGTAGCCATGCACACAACATGCATAATGTTAGGTCTAGTCTAAGTCAAGTATAGCAGTCCACCAACCATAGATCTATACAAGGTTTGATTAGCTTTCAGAGATTCATCATTCTTAGACAATTTGCATCCAGTCACCATAGGAGTTCCAACGGGTTTAGAATCTTCTAACTCAAACTTCTACAGTAATTCCTTCATATATTTAGCTTGACATATAAAAGTGTCTTTTCCAATATGTGAAATATGAAATCCTAAGAAAAATTTCATCTCTCCTATCATAGACATTTGAAATTCTTTTTACATATCACTAGCAAACTTCATACTCAAGTCATCATCTCCTCCAAAGATAATGTCATCAACAAAAACTTGAACAATCAAAATGTTATCATTCTCAATCTTGAAATATAGATTACTATTAGTAGTACCTTTATTAAATCCCAATTTCACCAAATACTTATCCAATCTAGTATACCAGGCTCTAGGGGTTTGTTTCAGTCCATAAAGTGCTTTCTTCAGTTTGCATACCATGTCTCCATCATATGATAATGAAAATCCATTAGGTTTCTCAATGTAGACTTCTTCCTCAAGATCACCATTCAAAAAGGTTGACTTGACATCCATCTGATATACCTTGAAATCTTTATAAGTAGCATATGCAAGCAATAGTCTAACAACTTCAAGTCTAGCTACCAGAGAAAAAGTCTCCTCATAAACAATTCCTTCCTTTTTTGAATATCCTTTGCATACCAATCTTTCTTTATTTCTGACAAATTCACCAGCTTCATTCAATTTGTTCTTGAATAACCATTTAGCACCAATCACATTCTTGTCTTTAGGTCTAGGCACAAGTTCCCATGTGTTATTCTTTTCAATCTAATTCAATTCTTCTTTCATACCCTTTATCCAATTTTCATCTTTGCAAGCTTCAACAACATCTTTAGGTTCAATTTTAGAAATCAAACATACCTCTTCAACAACTATCCTTCTTCTAGTCATCACACTTTCCTTTTATCACCAATGATCTGATTTTCAAAATGATTCAATCTTACATACCTTGGAGTCTTCTGATTATTCTGATTTTCAGGTTCCTGCACCTCTTTGTTGACAACAACAATATCTGGATTAACTTTCTCTACCAGATCATTCTGCTTCAATTCTTCTATCTAAATTCACTTTAAGACAACATTCTGATCATCATCATATCTGCATGCTTTGATTTCTTTTCCACAATTCTCATCAACCTTCACATTTGCACTTTCTACTATCTTTCTCAGTCTCTTTTTGTAGCACTCGTAGGCTTTTCTCTTTGTTGAATATCCTAAGAAAATTCCTTCGTCACTTCTTGTATCAAACTTCCCTATATCCTCATCTCTCTTGATATAACACTTTCTTTCAAAAATTTTGAAATATCTCACAACAGGAACATGACCAAACCATAGCTCATAAGGAGTCCTACCAGAATCACCTTTTATATGCACTCGGTTAAATGTGTAAACAATAGTGCTAACAACTTGTCTCCAATAGATCTTTAGAACATTCCCTTCAATCAGCATAGTCCTTGCAACATCCAAGATAGTTTTGTTCTTCGTTTCAACAACTCCATTTTGTTGTGGGGTTCTAGGAGCAAATAATTGTCTTCTAATTCCATGCTTCTCATAGAATGAGTCAAACTCATTGGAACAAAATTCTCTTCCTTTGTCAGATCTCAGACATTTTGGCTTCAATTCTATCTTAGTCTCAACCTTTTCTTTGAATATCTTGAATTTGTCCAATGCTTCTGAATTTTCCCTAAAAAAGGCAACCCACATCATCCTTGAATAATCATCAATCAGTTACATGAAATATATGTCACCCTGCACACTTCTTATTGTTGTGGGTCCACATAGATCAGTATGCACAAGATCTATCAATCCATCAGTTGTATATTTCTTACTCTTGAAAGAAATTCTTGTTTGCTTTCCCATTTGACATTCCTTACATATCGGATTAGCAGGATTAACAATTTTAGGCAAATCTCTAACAACTTGATTAGAATGGATCTTAAACATTGAGTCAAAATTAACATGACACATTCTCCTATGCTCTAATGTTATGTTCAACATCCTTGATCTCAACAACAATAACCGATCCATTTTGAGGAACAAAATAGGTATCCTTTGTAATCTCCCAGTAATCCTCTCCAAGAAATTTCAAGTGCACCTCCATCCGATTCTTCCATATAGCATAGTTACTTCCATCAAATCTCAGACTTTCCTTCTTAACAATAACACCTCTAGTTGCCATCTTGAATCACCTCAAGAGGTCAAGATTCTTGCAGAGGATCTAGCCTTGATACCAATTGTTGGCAACAACAATGAAGGAAAAATGAGGGGGTGAATCCATTTTCATTGGATTAAAAAACTTAATCTCAAATGCAAATCTGATTAACTGTAACAACAACAAAGATAAGCATATTGATAGCACAACACACAACACTAAGATTTTAATGTGGAAAACCCAGTTAAGGGAAAAACAACGGTGGGAACCTACCCACAATAAGATGATACTCTGCAGTAGTATGTGAAAATAATTACAATGGGGAATGCACATGCATTCAAGCTCACTACCTAGAGATTATTTCTCAAAATACAATAACTTGGTAGGCTACAACCCTCAAGGAAGGTTCACTACCTTACAAGGAAGTCTCACTGACTTACCAAATATTCAGACAACAATCCGGAATCAAATGAATTGAAAGAATAGCATCTGCAAATGCCTAATAACAGTTCTGGTTAAGCATATTTGTCTACTATGCAACACTTCAATCTCTTCTCAATTACAATGCCAAAGGATGTATTCGCTTGTTTGCACCTTTATCATTCTCTGATAATGTAGACACTTCACCATTCATAAAATTACATGAATAACTCATCTATATATATATCAATCATCAACCTTGAAAACAAGGTCGATTCAACCCAAAATGATCTAATTACAAAATCTTATCACCCTATACAAATATCGACCACCAAACCAATATTATGACATAACATGGATCCAAATCAAATGCTCAAACATGCAACACCACTTGAATCAACTCCAAGATCAACCACAACACGCTACACCATAAAATAGGTCTCATATAGTATGAACATAACCACGAGACAAACAAAATACCAAAACCATGCACAATAATCAATATAGATCATCAAAATAAATAGGTCATAATTAGGAAACACCAGCAAGCATGTTAGAATCATCTATAACATCTGCACCAACACCACTTATCAAATCTTCATCAATCAACATCTAAAACTCAAGAACACTCAAACAACAACAACTGTCATGGGGAAAGATAACTTGCAAAGCACTAAATCATGAACCATCTAAAATGAAGATACACATATCCCAAACAATCTCCCAAAACTGAAACTCAATATCTAATCACACCGGAATATACTGGAGGAAAAACCAAACTCTGCAAAGCATTGATGAGAAGAACCAAACTATAAATTGGATGATATGATATGATCAATTAAGCTCCCAGATCACTGAAACCAATACAGAAAGATATAATGATACAAGAAATACTCCATATACCAAACCATGATCCCAATAAACCAATTTGCAACCACCAGAGCAATAAATCATAGGAATATGTTGACATCAATGACAACAACACATCCTAGCAACAATAATGTCCAACACACCCAAGTGAGTCTTTCCCTAAGTGGACTAATGAATCATTGTTATGTGGATCACAGGCCACGAAGCAAGGGCACACGTCCAACACCCCATCTCATAAAGGGAGATAAGCAGTGATCATTTTGATCAAAATCAACAACATAGGATGAATGTGCAATTTCATGATTAAATAAAGATGTAAGAAGAAGTTAACTCCATAACTTTGCAGATGACATAGCACGAGGGTCCCACTAAGATGTTTCAATTCCTAGATGAACCCGACATGGGTAATATGTAGTTACTTTTGATTGAATCAACAATTATGGTTATTGTGTGATTGTTCCAAGATGCACCCACAAACTAATTCTGCAATGTTATTGCAGATGTTGCATGTAGGACCCACAAGAGACAACAGTGAAAGATCGAGCCAATAAAAACATAGATATGTGGATAAGTAAGCCACATAACACTTGAAACTATGCAAAAGGATGAATTTTTCATCACTAAGGTCAATGGCAAATAAAATATAATAAAACCATAAGATGTGTTGAGCTCAGATTCGTCACCAGCTGATCGATAATTTGTTGTTGGGACCCCAACGTTCAAATAGAAAGAAGATAGAAAAGATTTTAACATCCACGAGGCCAAGAATATGAAATGCAATGGCTCTCTCCTACCATCACACTAGTATACATGCCTACAATTAATTTTGCCATTCTACCTGTTATCATCCAAATTCTTGGTCTATTCCAAGCACCGAGATTGTTTTGATTTAGTCATGCAATTCTCTGTACATGCTCCCACTTGTCTTTTATGTTTCTGCTTTCACAATTAGGGTTTTTGAGAAACGATTTTTGACTGCATTTTTGATTGCATTCTCTATTACTTTCTACTCTTTCATGCAAAATTCTCAATTGCTTGTAGTCATCTGAACACATAGAATCTAGCCCATGCTAAATTCTGATGCCTTTTATTTTCATTACATCCAGTTCATTCGTAAAACCCTAACTCTAAGAATGACATAGTCCTCTAGTCTAGGAAAGATAAAGTTCTCTAAGGAGATTATAATCCAACTACCCAGATCAAGTGAGACTCAGAAAATATTAAAGCCTGGATCAAGGTTAGATGAATTTATTGTTGATCGAATTGTAGGTATTAGAGATGCATTGATCCCACCATGGGGTTTCAGTCTATAAAGGAAGGGTTACAAAAATAAAAAAGAAAGAGTTCTAGTTTCCAATATCTAGATTTCTAATTTGAGGAGGCTTGTTGTGTCGAATGTGTATTTGAACACATAATTGATTGCTACAATTGCAACAAACTATAATCCTGCCACTAGGGAAATTATAGCTAGTGAAGGTGGCAGGGTAACCGAGATCAACAAAGATGTGATGAACAAGGTGTTCATGCTCAACCCAATGTTGATTGAGATATCAATATAGAGGAAATGAAAGTGGAGTATGAGAAGAATGAGTGCATGTATAGAAAGAAGTTGGTGCAATTATTGAATCCAAGATTCAAAGGGGAAGAGAGGCACTTAATATCATAGTAGACAACCCCTTATAGTGTAGACTTATTTGTTGGTTACTTTGTGGATACATACCATGCCCTATGTCAAGTATGTGTTGTGGATGCCAGAGACTTGATACCAAACTGGATGTTGATGGTTTGTATGGATATCCAAAGTAAGGATATCAACAGACCCTTTGATTATGTTTATATGGTGGTTAAGGGTTTACATAATGCCATGTTTGATTTTAAGATTGGAAAATCAAATATTTTCAGATATTATTCTCATTTGATGCATATATTCTTGTACAAAGGTCTTAAAGTATGGCATCTTGATTTGAATATTATTAATAATATTAGAGGAGAATATTTTCTGATTTAGGAATGGACCTATATTCGGAATTCACACATTGATCAATCTTGTTATTTGATTTTTGAAAATATTTTTGTAAGGAAGTTGCTTAGTATCTTGCAGAAGAAAGTTAGGCGGGGACTAACCCAAGAGGCTAAAGAGTTAAGTACCTTAAGCTTGAACTAGGAATCACTCATAATTGGGGGTCATGGTTTTATTTCAAGGACCATACCATCATAAGAATTTTTGGTAGTCTAGTTACTCCTAGGTGCTTTCCCATTACCATTTAGGATAAGGTGATTTTGTTGGCATTTTGATGATGTTGTGATTGTCATTGATGGACAGACACTTGTTTATGATCACTTCCTTATGTATGAGTTATTCTTAACCGGTAATTGTTCCAACCGGTATTATGTATTATAGTCTTTAGACTATCGGTGTTTTGCAGAAGGTGTTTACCGGTCACAAACTGATTGAAGACCCAAAGCAGTATGAAGACCTCAAGTGGTTCGAGGATTCCAAAGTGGTTCGAAGGAATAAAGCGATAGTTAACATTTTTTTCCAGTCTTCACTGTGACAACTGGTAATTGGTAAAATATATGAACTGGTAATCGGTAATGAACCGGTATTACTCTATGATGAATTACCAACCGGTATTTCTATGATGAGTTATCATCCACCAACACTTTGGCAGTAATTTTGTGTCGTGTTACCAAATTTGTCTAGATGCATTGAGCCTAGGAACTTGTAATGTAATCCTATTGGACCGACATGAAATCAGACTCCTTATAAGGAAATCATGTCTAGGGTTTTAGGTGATGATGAGGGTTTTGTATGTGCGATCTTAGAAGAGAAGATTAGGTCCATGTGAAGAAAGAGTGTGGAGATATTGAAGACTGAAGTAATGCTAAATGTGCATTAACAATGAGTTATCAAGGATCTAACCAAGCATAGTGTGCTAGTATCTAGATCACTCACTTGTTGATTACTCACATCTTTGATAAGTATGAAACCCTTAACCAGGTAGGCCTGGCAAAGCCTTTGTAAATCCTCTAACAAGGTGGTTCACAATTATGAATCTGAAATCCTCTCATAGGGTAGTCTTTAATAGGACTTATCTCCTAACAGAGATCTAGATTCCTAATAGGATCTGTTTTGGTGAAGAACATTGTATGACCTTAACCAGTCTGACCTTAACCGGTCTGGTTTATATTCTATAGATAGTTACTTGTGATTTTCTGCTCACCATGGTTTTTCCCATTTGGGTTTCCATGTCAAAACCTCTTGTGTTATGGTGATTGTGCTCTTGTGGGTGAATGCTTTATTTGTTGTTTGGTTTGCATTTGTCTTAACCAGTTTGTTAGTAAATCTGTTATACCAGTTATCTGCTAAACTGTTTAAAAGTTTAAGTTCAGTATTTTTTAGTATACTAATTCACCCCCCCTCTTAGTATTCATCAATTGATATCAGAGCCAACCTTTCTATAAGTTTAACCACTTGGAAGGAGATATGGGGGAATACACTGTGAGGGAACTTACTCATCATCTCACCCAGACTGAGAAAGCCTTTGATGAACTCAAAGTCAAATATAAGGCCTCTCTGGCAAAAAGAAGAGAGCATGCTGAGAAAATAATGGAGCTTACTGAAAAATAGTTCTTCTGATGAATAAAAAATGGAAGCCCTAGTTGAAGAAGTTGAAAAACTAAATGAATCTAATGTCAACCTGAGAAGGGAACTGGAAGGATTGACTATCATAATGTTTCAAGAGCTTGAGAACCGGAGGAAAGCTGAAGTCCTGGTAAAATACAAAGATAATGAGATCTCCAAGCTGAAGCAAGAAATCAGTGCCCTTACTGCTCTTCTCCAAGAAAGTAAAGTGGAAAAAGAAGAAGTGCAAGATGAACTAAACATAGCTAATTCTGAGAATGCAACCTTGAGGGAATCCAATGCTGCTATTTCCAAGGAACTCACTGAGTCAAAGGAAATACTTGCCAAATTCAATAAGAGTACTGTTAAGCTAGAACAAAAGCTCGAATTAGCAAAACCGGTAAAGAATACCACTAGACTTGGTTTTTTTGGTTATGAGGAAGGTGAGACCTTTGGAACAAAAGATGGAGCATCAAAGAAGAAACCAACATCAAAGGATAAAGGTAAGCAAAATTTCAAACCTGTTTGCTTTAATTGTCTCAATGAGGGACATACTACTAACATGTGTAGAAATAAGGCCTACAATAATTTTCCTTATTTTCTAAAGAATAAGCCTAGATCCAATAGATTCAATGGAAACTGTTATGCATGCAACAAGTTTGGGCATAGAGCATTTGAATGCAGGTCTGTTATGCACAACACTAGGAGATATCCTCAAAGGACTCAAGGAGTTTTTCCTGAATCATCTGTGAACCAGAATCCAAACCAGTATAATGCCTATGACCATTAGTCAGGTGGTGGTGGCTATCAAGCGGCAACCGGTTGGAGAGCAACCTATTTAATCTGCCATGGTAGCGGTCATAATGCTGCAACATGCAGGAGGAAGAATGGTAGAATGAACAATGGACCATGGAGAACACCTGGAATGGTATACTATCATTGCAACAAACTGAGACACCTTGCCAAAACCTATCAGATGATATATCAGTCACTCCAAATGGGAATATTGATGTTGAAACTGTTCAAGCAGGAATGAATAAAACATGGAAAAAGAAACTTGAAGAAGTATCACAAGATGAACCGGTTTCTGCACCTAGTGTGGAAGTCTCTGAACCGGCAAACTGAGCTTCAAAAAAGCTTAGGGAGAACAAATCGGTGAAATGTGTAGACACCTAAAAGTAATTATTTTTAATTACTTTTAATTCCTCACATAATTAATTAATTAATTATGTTAATTCAAATTCTCCTCAATATTAATTAAATATAATTAATATTGTCACTATAGTATGTGACTGATTTATTTAATAAAGCAATCCCCATCTTTATTCTTCTAAAAGATTAAATCCTCACAAATCTTCCTCTTGGATAATTAATTTCAATTATTTAGTTAACCTACATGATTCCTACAAATCATCTTCTTAATTCATCATTAACCTAATAAATTCTTCTAGAAACTCCCTAAACTCATTTAACCTTATTCTTCTAAGTTTTAATTCCCTCCACTCATTCTCCCTCCTAGTCAAATCCTCCTACAAATCCTATCCCACCTAATTCTTCCTCTAATCCCCTCCTAATGAGTTTCTAGTGGCTAATCATCATGATTAGCCACAAATTCAACCCCTTGTCCCTTCCATCCAACCACTAGCTTTAATGCTCTTTTCCTAAGTGAATGTGAGATTTTCAAAATCTCACAATCCTCTAGGTATCTCCTCTTCCAAAGAATTTTTAATTCCTTCTTATTCCTCCAATCCCCATTATTATCCCTTTTTGGAGAATTTTAAATTCCTCCTCCCCATTCTTCAAGGGATGTCACATCCCTTGCTCCTCTCAAGGAACATTGGGAAGTCTTCCCAATGCACCTTGCTCTTCTCAAGGTACCTTGGGAAGTCTTCCCAATGTACCTTGAGGAGTGTGGAGACAAGAAATTCCTTTAAGGCATATCTCTTGGTCTCCACACCCTCTCTTGGGCCTTGTGGGAGCTCACAAGCAATCCTAGCCCTTCATCTTGAATCCATCTTAGCCATCAATTTTTCCTCTCCTCTTCCTATAAAATGAGGATTCCATCCCTTCATTCTTCATCTCCAAATTTAGTAATCTTATGCTACCGTTTTGAGCCTAGGAAATCATTTTAGCATCCTTATCATGTCAAAATCATCCTATATCCACACTTAATCATCTCATCTCCATCATCCTCCAAGATCCATCTCATTTGTGCATAACATTAGAGAGCCATCCACATCAAGCAAGCAGGAGGAGCACATCAAGTGGAGCATCATCCAAGGGCGCCTTCACTTCATCAAGCTTAATCTGAAGGAGAAGGTATTGGTTTGTAAGGTATATGCATTTCATCCCTGTTTTGAGCATTTCAAATTATGTCTTTTGATTTCATGTGATTATATGTTTGATTTGCATATTTGTTATCTAATCCACCTCACAGGTCTTTTTCCCCTCTTCAAAATGTTTCAAACCCCCGATTTATATTGGTAAAATACCTTAACAGGTATACATTACCTGTCAATCGGCAGAAGATTGTGAAGCGGTAAAAGGCAAAATTAGGGTTTATGCCCTAGCGGTGGAGCATTTATTATGGTAGGTGAAGAATTCATTTAAAAGAAATTTTCAAAGTCATTTTCTCTTATCAGTTTTCAAGCGAAAAAATTTTCAAGAGCAGAGCGATAAAAGGCGATTCGACTTGCGATTCAGAGAGATTTCAAATCTTGTAGAGGTATCTAGAGATATTGTCAATCAATTAAGTGAAGAACACCAAGCAATAATCAAGCTACCGAAGTGGTGTGGTGTGAGTTGCATTTGTCAAGCCCTAAATTTTGAAATTCTTGTTTATCAGTTAATCATGGCTTCTGCATCACACTCCAGATCTAGTGTACCCATGGACTCAGCTAAATTCATTCAAAGAAAAATGAAATACAATGCCCTGTCCCAAATACCTGTCAGAGTAATTGTC
Organism: Cryptomeria japonica; assembly: GCF_030272615.1. Lineage (NCBI taxonomy): Eukaryota > Viridiplantae > Streptophyta > Pinopsida > Cupressales > Cupressaceae > Cryptomeria > Cryptomeria japonica. Next base: position 694,190,764 of record NC_081408.1, on the reverse strand, counting down.
GAAGGAGATATTTCAGGGTACATCGATTGCAAATTAGAAGACCTAGTATCCTTAGTGATTCATTCCTAACTAAGTCTATTTTGTGGGGATGACAAGAAGATCAAATCGAAATACAACATTCTGGAGAGGAAAAAACTTCACAATGCGGTTTAATTTCTTAAAGAGTTCACGAAAGACCACATCTGCATCATTTTGAGCAGAGTGCATGTTGATAAGATGTATCTTGAGAGGATTCATGACATTCTGCCTAAAGAAATTCATGGCATCACTGGTTTTTGCAACATTGGTGAGGTGCTAGCCCTAAGGAAGGTCAACAAGATAGAAATGACTAAGCTTACTAGTTCTCTGAGCGACCAATGGGGAATGACCGTCAACACCATCAAAGATGAGTTGGTCAAGTATGCTTGCGTGGTGATTGGATACCGGACGTTTTATGCCAATAGATTAAACTTTGTCTCTGTTGTTGCGGTTAATGCCGCCTACAAAATGATTATGGAGGAAATCTCATTTGATCTATGCACCTGCTTGCAGAAGCAACTTCTATTAAACTTAAAATCCATCAAACAGGACAGTGCCCTAAGATTCAAATTTGGATAACTTTTGGTGGGTCTGTTTTTCTAATTTCAAGGCTATTTCTCAGGAGTCGGTGATATTCAATGGTCTACTGACCAACCGATCACCAAACAAATTAGGGAAAGTCTCCAAGCAGTGGGAACCGGATATCCTAAAGTCTTGAATAAATACTTTGATGAATTCAAGAAAAAGATGAGTCAAAGGATGAGGATATCTGGAGACATTGTTAAGAAATATGAAGAGGACATCTACTTTACCATTAGAGTAGATGAGTGTGTAATGGAAGCGGTAGAGCCCAGATAGGAAGAAGTAGAACCTATGGGATATGAGGTAATGTATGACATGCTAGATGGGTATGCCTCTAACTTGATTTCCTCTCCTTTAAATGCAAAGAAAAAGCAAACTGACACCTACTTGGAAAGGGTAACACCGGTTGAAGAGCCTTCTATGAAAAAGGGAAAGGTAGTGCCAGCGGCATCGGCACTGGTTACCTTAGCTAGCCCAAAAGTGACCAAGTGGTCACTTGCCAAGAAGAAACTAGAAGTTGCACCTGCTAAAGTATTTGAAAGGAAGCGAAATACCAAGAGCAACTCACCAAAATCTAAAGATATAGAATCAGATGTGCAGCCTAAAAAGACTAGGAAAACAAGGAAGAAGACAAAAGCTACTAGCAATACACCTACATCATCAACACAGGTAAATATTGATGTCTCTTCTTATAAGCCAATGACACATTATCAAAGGACTATCAAGAATATAAGAAGAAAATTGCTTAGTGATTTAAAGGAGTGTTTTGATGATTTTACTGATAGTGAGAAAGAGGAAATGGAGCAGGGAGTCATTCATTATTTGTGTATGAATGACTAGTCGCCATCAGAATTTAGATCTGAGGCACCTAATTCTTTATACAATTCTTTGGACAACAAATGGTGCATTGCCATGGAAAAAGAATAGGAAATAAGGGAGAAAGTATTTGCTCAGTACTTTCCTGAAGCCTCCAATTTTGAATTATTTGAGATTATGGACACACATAAAGGTCTCTTCTTCTTCAGAAGACTAAGGCTTCTTCAAGACAAAACCTTTGAAGTAGAGAAGGACACTCATCTGCATGCCAAAGTTGTTGTTCGGTTGCATCAGGTTTCTGAGGCCAACAAGAAGGTCGAACAAGATCCTGACCTATCTTTAGCCAAACCGGATGAGGTATTTGATGATGAAGGAGAACCAACTATAGAATAGGCGGACACCATTGATGTTGATGCTTTGGATATTGAAGATGTCACTCTAGACACAGAAAAGGTAAAGGTTGACAAAGAGAAATCAAAGAAAGAGGAAGAGAAAAGGAAAGTGGAGGACAAGAAGAAACAAGAGGAAGAGAAGAGAAAACAAGAAGAAGAAAAGAGAAAACAAGAGGAGAAGAGGAAAGAAGAGGAGAAGAGGAAAGAAGAGGAGAAGAGGAATGAAGAGGAGAAGAGGAAAATAGAGGAGGAAAAGAAAGAAGAGGAGAAGCGGAAAGATGAGGAGAAGAAGAAACAAGAAGAGGAGAGGCAAAAAGAAGAAGAAAGAAAGAAGGAGGAAGAGAATAAAAAACATGAAGCGGAGTAAAGGGAGAAAGAAGAGGAAAAGAAAAGAGTGGAATAGAAGAAGGAAGCAGAAAAGAAAAAACAACCGAAGACTCCAAAGGCAACCGGTGGTCAAGCCAAACTGGCCGACATCACTAGTCCTCTTGACATCCAATCTGTAGATGAATCAGAGCTACTGCAAGACATAAAGCTAGCACAGGAATGATTGGAAGCATTGAGAAGGAAAAAGGAGCAGGATGTCATTCACACTGTGATTGACACCCTTACCAGTTTGATTCCAGGTACCAACCTTCTTGATACTGATTCCTCTCTAGCTAAACTGAAACTTCTATGTACAGTTATCGAGGACCAGGTACAATTCTTGGAGGAAGTTGCTGAAGCTAACGCATAGAAGAAGCATCAAAAGGCACTTAACACTTCCTTAGTAAAGAAATTGAATGAGCTCCGGTCTCAACTTCAGAAAGAGTAGAAGGATATAAGAGATGCTATGGATGAGGGAAAAATACTACTGAGAAAAATAAGCCAACCCCATCTATTTTATGATGATGTGCTTACACAAAAGGATAAACTACAATCTGATTTGCAGGCATACATAAGCACCTTTAAGACCCCGTATGATTCTTTCACTACATATGGGAAAACTGTTCACCGGTATTAGCTTCAGTTTGCTAGGATAGAGTTGGAGATTAGCTACTGGACAAGAGATTTGCAGGAACTTCAACTGGTTTTATTACCCAAACTTTAAATTCTTCAGAAGTGCTTTCTCAATCTAGAAGCTTTAACGTTAACTCAAGAGATGAGTACTATTGATGCCATGGAAGAACAGGTATTACAAATGCAGATGAAAAGTGAGGTGGCTACCTAATTACTTGGGTCATGGTCATTATCCATGAAGACTTTTATGCAGGATTTTAAATCAATTTTTGATAAGTTTCACTCATTATTGTCATAAACACACATTTATTTTAATGATAATGAGAAACGGGGGTTATTCTGTAGTACTTTGTCATTGTTGGCAAAGGGGGAGTAGTATCTAAAATTTTGGTGAATGTTATGTATACTTTCATGTTATTTATTTAAGGGAGAAGTATACATTGTATTTTCTACAAAAAGGGATAGTGTATATGCTTAGGGGGAGTAATTTTGATTATGACATATTTTTGTTGTAAAACACTTAGAGGTCAAAATTTTCCTACGTGTTGCCATCAATTCCAAGGGGGAGATTGTTGGTATTTTGATGATGTTGTGATTGTCATTGATGGACACACACTTGTTTATGATCACTTCCTTATGTATGAGTTATGCTCAACTGGTAATTGTTCCAACTGGTATTATGTATTATAGTCTTTAGACTATTAGTGTTTTGCAGAATGTGTTTACCAGTCACAAACTAACTAAAGAACCAAAGCGGTATGAAGACCTCAAGAGGTTCAAGGATTCCAAAGCGGTACGAAGGAACAAAGTGGTAGTTAACATTTTTTTTGAGTCTTCATTATGACAATTGGTAATTAGTAAAATGTATGAATTGGTAATCAGTAATGAACCAGTATTACTTTGTGATGAGTTACCAACCGTGTAAAGCGGAAAATCGAACCCTAGGTGTTCCCCCCACTCCAAGGAGAAAGGAGGTCACTAGGATTGACGGTTTTCACTTAGGAGAGATTTTACATTCAAAAGAGGGGTTGAAACCCACAAGATCCAATCCCACACAATGCAAGACTGGATTCTAAATGAGTTTCAAGGGTTAAGTCAGCAAGGCTACCCTCTTTTGTAAAGAATGTAGATAGAAGGATTGAACTAGGAATGCATGTAAAGTAAGAAAGATTCGCTTATAAATGGAGATAGGAATACGGGATGAAGCTGCGGACCTGGAATTAGCAGTAAAATGTCGAGACAACATTGTCCTGTAAATTTGAGTGAAAGTTGACGGGATGATGGCGCCCGGCGTGCACACGGTCCTCCGAAAAATCTGTGAAACGAAGGGGGATCTATTCGTCTCTACACAAGGATTCCAGATCTTCAATTACAGCCACGTACCTGCAACCTTGTTGTAAGAATGTTTGTATTCTTACATGCAAAGGTGTAATGATTTTGTGTAAATTGTATGTTGTATGTGATCTCCCCTTCAATGGTTGAATCCTTGTCTTGAATGCAACACTTAGCCTTGAATGGAGACTTAGAATGCTCAATTGCTTGAAGGAATGCTTGAATGCTTGAATGTTCAAATGTTTGCCTAGCGCTTCCACCTTTTGTATACACATATGTCCTCCCTTCCTCAAATGGGAGAGGAAATGTAGTTTATATACTTGTCAACTAGGGTTAAAAGACTGATTTTTTCCGACCTTGGGCCGACCTAGAAAGATTATTTTCCGAATTGCAAACTTAAAGACCCACTGCCCCATAAGAGACCGGGCCCAAAATAGGGCTAGGGACCAGGGCACTGGGCACCATGGTCCCACCTCCCGGGACAGCAGGGTGCAAGGAGGATCAGGCCAGGGTGCTGAAAAATGCAGTTTTTGATGTCATAAATAGATTTTGGGGTCTCCATTCAAGTTCAGTGTCGCGTCGCCATCGTGAAGACCCAAATGCAGTCGAAATTACAAGTGTCACAATTTTAAGACGCTACAAACTGGTATTTCTGTGATGAGTTATCATCCACTGACACTTTAGCGGTGATTTTGTACCATGTTACCAAATGTGTCTAGATGCACTGAACCTAGGAACTTATAATGTAATCCTATTGGACCGACATGAAATCAGACTCCTTATAAGGACATCATGTCTAGGGTTTTAGGTGATGATGAGGGTTTTGTATGTGCAATCTTAGAAGAGAAGATTAGGTCTGTGTGAAGAAACAGAGTGTGGAGATATTGAAGACTGAAGTAATGCTAAATGTTCATTAACAATGAGCTATCAAGGATCTAACCAAGCATACTGTGCTAGTATCTAGATCACTCACTTGTTGATTACTCACATCTTTGACAAGTCTGAAACCCTTAACCAGGTAGGCCTAGCAAAGCCTTTGTAAATCCTCTAACAAGGTGGTTCACCACTATGAATCTAAAATTCTCTCATAGGGTAGTCTTATCAGTCCTTATCTCCTAACAGAGATCTAGATTCCTAACAGGATCTGTTCTGGTAAAGAATATTGTATGACCTTAACCAGTCTGACCTTAACCGGTCTGGTTTCTATTATGCAGATAGTTACTTGTGAGTTTCTGCTCACCGTGGTTTTTCCCATTTGGGTTTCCACATCAAAACCTCATGTTATGGTGATTGTACTCTTGTGGGTGAATGTTTTATTTGCTGTTTGGTTTGCATTTGTCTTAACCAGTTTGTTGTAAATCTATTATACCGATTATCTGCTAAATTGTTTAAAAGTTCAAGTTCAGTATTTTTTGGTATACTAATTCACCCCCTCCTCTTAGTATTCATCAGATTTTCCTTGAAATTATGCATCAATTGGTAAAGTCAAATAAGTCTTTGGTAGGGGGTCACGCAAGAAAGGGTTCATGATCCCATCATAGGTTGTGATTGGGATGTACCATTTTGAGTAGTAAAGCATATGAAATATTGGATTATATGCTTAATAAGTATAGATTTCCCTGAGCTAAGTATAGATTTTATGCTACTGAATGGTTGGTCAAGAAGCTTGGAAAAACTAAGACACCAGAGCATCAGTGGGATGACCAAGATGATGAAGATCTAATAAGAAATGAAGAGGATTATGAGGAAGTGTTTAAAAGAAAATAGAAATGGCATACGATCCAATATGAAGAAGATAGAAAAAGAAGAGAGGGTAGTTCTTACTCTCCTACATGGGAGATGCAACTAATTCTAGAGGTGACAAGGATGATTTTTGCTGCTTATCCTGATGTTGACAGAATGCCTTTACCTCCCGAGTGACCTCACTTGAGTGTTTTACCTCCAGTACAAGTGGTAGAGGAAGAAAGGCTAGAATCTCCCCAATCAATTGGCTCCCCAATTGGCCCCACTTCCCCTCCATTAAATCCTCAAGAATCTCCTCCTATAGCTGCTCTTGGCCCTGAGCCATTTTACCCCTACCCTTCAAAAAAGTATCTTGTAGAGGCAACCAAGAAGAAGCCCATGGATGCATCATATTCTACAAGCCCTCTTTTCCAAGTACCAAAAATCCAAAGGGTTGTCACTCCATTGCACATGATTTCCCCTAGGAGGGAAATTCTATTCCAATTCTATAGAGGTTTTGAATTCCAAGGAGATGAGACTCTACCCCCTCATAGATTTAATACAAGGATAATGGTTACTATTCAAACTCCTCCTAAAGAGTGGGCCCTTGATGCCTTTAAGCTTGGAGGAGATCTCAGTGAGGATGTGAGATTGAATGCTTGCGATTAGTTTATGAGTGATGATGATTTCATAAATACTAGGGAATTCAAGCATTTTGTCTTAAGAAATCTCACAAATAAGATGGAAAGGAGCAGAGGAATCAATTTTGATGAGTTGGGGAATAAAGAAAGGTTAAGATTGAAGGATAAGGTCTTGAAGGCTGCAAAGCAACAATTTGCTACTATGACCCCGTAGATAGGAATGGAGATTGTAAGGAGAAGTGGAATACTCCTTTTGTAGGGATGGGACATCTCCTCTACCATCATTTTTGATGAATTGAGAAGGACAAATGACATAGATTTGGATTCAATGGATCCAACACAAAGGGATAAGGTACTTTAAGGAGCATTATTTGATGATCATCTTGATCAAATAGTTATTTGGTGCCTTCACAAGGTCACAAAGAGGCCTAAAATGAGCTATGAGGTTGATCAATTATTTGGAGGTATGTTAGTCAAGAGAGTGGTTGACACTTCCATTATAGAGGCCACAAGCCCCAATTTGAATGTGGTAAAATTTGTTCATAAGGTGTCCTTGAAGATAGACAGAAGAAGTCACAATCTTGAGAAAAAAGGTAATTACTCTAGAAGAATAATTAAGAACAATACCTACATACACACCCTTGGGTAGGATTGAGCATATATCTGATGAAAGTATTGGACTGAGAGATGATCTAACTCAAGCTAGATTGGAAATTGTTGATCTTAGAAATGAAAGGGATAGCCTAAAGGTGGATGCCTTGTAGATAGAGAGGAAAGTGAGATTGAATATGGTAGGATCACTTCTCCAATCAAGAATAAATGAAATCTTGGAGCATGCATATGTAGCATGAGATGAGCATAGGGAGTTGTTAAGTTTTTCTTAGGAACATTTGAGTTGGCAACCCTTTATAGCTTGCTCATTGTCACATATGAGAAAAATGATTGTAGTATTGGAAATTTCATTGATTAAGCCTCTTCCAAGTTTTTTACATGTTATGGTGGAAAGTTTTAAGGCCAAATTTGAAGTCACAAAGAAGCTCTTCACCATTCACAGGATATACACATAGAGAATCAACTATGAACTTAGAGGCTTCCATTGCCTAGTCATTAGCTATATGCCCACTTTGTTTGACAAAGAAAGAAGCGGGGAATAGGGAGAGAAGGTCCTAAGGTCTAAATAAGAATGGATAATTGACATAAGAAGACTACAAAGTTGGATGTTTCATGATGTCACTTTAGATGACGTACTACTTAATAAGAAGCTAGGATCATACATGGATGCCCTCTCAAGACTTTACAACGACATGACTAGAATGGAGGTAACTAGATAAAAAATTTGCAAACAAAGAGTACCAGAAACACCTCAAGGCTCTTAAAGATCTTAGGAAGCATGGATTTGGATAATTCTAATCCCTTATTCTTCCTTTTCTATGTCTTTCCAAACTTAAAATTCTGAATTTTTGAATTCTCAGCTTCCCGCCCTTTTTTGTAATCTTAATTTTCTTTTTCTTCTTCTTGGTTATAAAATATCTAATGATGTATTTCTTGATTAAATCACTATTCTTTTCTTTTATATCGAATATTTTATCGTATCTTGCATATTTATTGCATATCTTTGGGAAAAGCTTACAAGTTTCTCTTTGTCACTAGATATTAAATATGTTTGCATGATTATCACATCTTTCGACCTAATAAGGGATTTGGCACAAAGAAAAGGAGGATTCCAGATCAGCTCCAACATCTACCACCTATAGAGGAACATAAAGGAATGTCTATCTCTATCAGAAAGCTGAAAAGTCTTTTATCTTTTTCTTGTCAATTGGTCACCTAAATTTTGAAATTGTAAAAGGCTCGAAGCTCGTTGCATCCTTGCTTTTATAAAAGGATAATCAAGGTCTTATTTTACTTCTTTGAACAACAAATAAGAGATTACAGAGAAATACTCTTTAATAAGCTTGTATGTTTTATTTTCACCAAGGGTGAATGGTATGCAATATATTTTAGGAGTTTTGCAATACAGTGCTGTGACTACATGTGTCCTATTTGCAGTAAATTTTGCAAAGGATCATATGTATAAACTCTGCATATATAAAACACTTTGAGATCCAGTTTAATGATTTTAAAGTTGTTTCTCTTAACTTGTGATCTAGAATCTTATATGAGTTAATAGAATCAAGGATTTTAAATTAATATCTCTTCACTGTGTTGAATGAGTTTGAGTGGATATTGGCTTCTTCTAAAGTAGGAGATTGAAATTTTCTAATTTCTGTTAAAAAAGATTCTATGTAGAAATAAATTATTGAGTTGTAATTGACAAATTCATCTTTTGTTGTAACTAATACCACGTATTAACCACATCGGGCTCAAGGAACTGTAGAGAATACATGTCTTTCTATTGTAATAATGGTTCATCTAGTGCATAGCCCAATGGAGAAGGCACTGGTCATACTATTGTGCTACTAACTGTAAAAGAAATAAAAATTCATCATAACACTTCAAATAATCATTGTATTTCATAAGTGCTTTTTCTTTCAAGTTTTGTTTTAGGAAAGTTTGGTTCTCATTGTGTTCAGACTTACTTATGGATAATTGATTCACATAATAGTCTGAGAACATATCTGTTGTAGCATCATATCCACCCGAGGAGAATAAAAATGCTACCATAAGGGATACCCACCTTGGTCTTACAAAGACTAAAGTGTAGAGAGTGTGATTAGGTCCTTATCCCTAGTCCACACTCTATTAGTTGGTCCACTGATATGGGGTCTTAAATATTGAGATTGGCCTCTCATAAAGATTTCTTTGAGGAATCAGTTGGAAACACCAACAAATTGCAAGTTTATTTCAAGGAAAAAAAATTAATTCTGTAATTATATTGTAGCAAGGTGGACACAACTTATAGTAATTCTTAAGTAAAGACAACAAATCCATGAGGAAGATTTTGCAATTTATCAATTTCTTTATTAGTATGCAAAGTTGAAATAGGATACAAATTAATGGTGCAATAGAGGGTTAGATAAACTCACGTCTACCTTCATCAGTTAACATCAACAATCAACTTGTAATGCAACAACTTAATTGGTCTCATTCAAGTTCATAGAGGGAATTGCCCTAATTTTAAATAATATAAAATTTAATGGACCTATAGAGTTGTATAGAGCATGCACCGTGCCAAGTTGTTTGATTGATGACCTTTTAACACCTTTAAATTTGATTTAATAACCCCATTGACATCATGTATGACATATGAATTTTTGTCAACCCATGTACCTGCACATTTGGATCACCATGTGAGACCCAAATTTGTATTTATATTATATATAGAACATATTTTTATCTTTTCTCCAATTTCATTTCACTACAAAATATGAATGGTTGGTGAAAGAAACTTACATCAAGAAGTAGGTAGCAACAAATTGGTTGAGTTATCCCAAACATTAACCATCGAGAATATTCATTGCACCTGAAGCCAAAAAGTATAAAACCAATCTTATATTTGATAAAAAAAATATTTTTAAATAATATAACATATGGGACTATATAGTGAAGAAGAAAGTAGAATGTTTTGAAAATACACCTTGCTTATATTTTTAACAAAATCTGATAAAATTTATGTTCTCTTTCTTCTAATTTGTATGCATCATTCCTAGCATTGTAAGATAAGTTGGTTGTTTCTATGACACAATCAAGTTCTACAAAAGCATGATCTGTCAAATCATACGTGTACATGCGTTGCCCCTTTATTCTATTGTACCAACATAATCTAAGCTTGAAGCCTTCTGGCCTATCAAAAAGGTCAATGTCATTATGGTAATCAAATACCCTATTACCATCCTTCCTCCTTATTTTATTTGAACCCTTCCAATGTACCAAGTTCTACAAGAAACACCTTTTCTTGTAGCATGTTTAGTGGGAGGTATTGAATTTCTCTCAAACAACACCCCACAATTTGCTCCAATTCAAAATCTAATTGATACACACTTTATTGAGGCCCTCTCATTTCACCTAAAGTAGACCCCATTCCTTACTTTAGTCAACCTATCTTTGGATAACATTGGATTTCCATTCAACTGACTAACTAAGCAAGATTTGAACATATCCTTACCATCAAGATCTACCAGTGGTTTAACAGTTTTTTTTTACATTTTCATCAGTGGAATCTAAAATTTCATCTAAATTATGCCTCCACTTACTTTTCATTACTTGTAATTCACCATGATTGTGTGCCATTGAAGACATGCACTAGAAAATAGAGTTGGAATGAGCTGGTGCAAAGTCATCAACTACTTCATCCACAACTTGTAATGTTGGATAATTTTGGCCATCTGTCCATGGTTTAACCCACCAAGAAGATTATGTGGGATTCTTCGGTCGCATGTCAAGAGATGATAAAATATCATGTGCATCCTTCAATCCTATCTTGAGGGCTTCTATAATTTTATCATATGTAGATATTGAATCACACTCTAATAATATTAGCATTTAGTATCCTTTCTTGGTGCAATCTATTCCACATAATTTCTTGCTTCTTATGAGATTTATTAAAATGAATCCCTTAGGGATTTGATTCTTCTTTTGCAACTCTATTTAGGGTTCCAATGGTGTGATGCAAGTCAATGAAATCATAGGCCCTTTTTGCTCCAACCATCACACCAAATTTACTAAAGAAGTTCTCACATACATTTGACCCAGTTAGGTGCAAAATATATGGCAAGTGAGAGTATGGATCTCGAAACAATCTCAACAACAAAACTACAAAGTGGAAAGAAATTTTCACATCTTGATATGCCTCTCTGCTGATGAAATTTATGTTGACATTATTATTAGATTCTTTTGTAGCCAACATAACCATAACGTGAAGAAATGATGAACTTGTAAAGTTTTTCACACTCTTTCCCAAAGACTCAAACTCTGAGACATAAAAATGTCAATGTAGTCAACAATAATCATTATATATGTCTCTATACCTAGTGTCCTCTCTACCCTTCGAGTGGATGTGCTTCTCATCTCTTTCAAATAGCTTTGAACATGCCTTGAAGAAATTCGTTGTGCCAAACCCTAATTCTATCAATCTATCATCTTTATATCTTCACCTTTAAGCTTGTGATCATCCACCTTAAAAGTGTTATAAACCATCCTAACATGATTAAAACTTCTCAACTCTTCTCCTAAAATCAAATCTCGTCATTCGTTAAATAAAGGATTCACTAGCTTTTTGTTGTTGTGGATGTAGTCTTGGTCATGCAATCCTTTTACATTGCAACCATTCGACAACCCACTTGGTATCCACCCTTCCCAAGGAATTTAATATCAAATACCTTTTGTTCAACAATAGTCTATCACCATAAGTTGTCTTCTTCTACTATCCCCATCTGAGGAATGATAAACAACAGGTTCCAAATTATTTTTCACATGTCTCTTCCACAAAAATTCCATTATTTCAGATTGTTGACGAACAAAATTTGCATTGAACCTATTGCATGTTGGATGAGAAACCACAACCAAATGGGGAATATTTTCATGTAAATGGTTTACAATAATAACACATGCATAATGGCCAATACCATTGTTCCTAAAAGAATTTGTTATGATATCAAAGCCCGCAACTCCCTCACCAACTATCACCAAGAAATGTGATTGGCATTGATGTTCTTCTTTATTACCACAAAAACCCACCAATGTATTAATTTTTGCTACCCACCTAACATACTTTCTCACAACAATTTCATCTTCAGCAAGGTAGACAAGAATTGGACCATCTATACCATGTTTGGTTTTATAAGAAGCATACACTTTTCCTACTACCTCAAAAATATAGTTGTGCTCCCCCAGGATGTATGCCAGTGACTTTCTAACTTTCCTCAAACTTGTAGAAATTGAAGGACCATCCAGATTCAAGATAATAAATCTATGTAATCTAGACCTCCCCATAACTTGATCATCTCATAAAGTGATTTAGTGGATATACTATACCTTCTCCCTAAATTTGGATTCATTGGATTGTGAAAAATATCCTTGACAATATCCCAAACTGCATCTTTACCTTATAATTTTCCTTGTTTATGTTCCTCACACACATCCTTGCAAAACCTAAACCCATCCTTCCTTTCAGTTGATTCAAACAACTTCTCCTTTAGTGATCTTATTCTAACAGAGAGTATAGAAACCTTTGTCTTTTCCCACAAAGAGCTCGCATTGTTGATCTTTTGCTAGCATTTGAAACCCTAGCAGCTATTCTAAGTTTATTTTGAGTCAAATAGTCTAGTCTTCTCCCTCTTCCTGTATCCCTCCCATGTCTTTTATTGGCACACTTTGATTTACGGTATAAATGCATCCTAAAATCATCACATTCTGGAATCATCTTATAAAAGTTGCATGTCAATGATTCAAACTTGATCCGTATCTCAGAATCCCTCTTGCAATGAATATGCCTATATGTGCCATCATTATAATATTCATTACCCTCATAACATAGCATCATCTTGGTATGCTTCTCTATGGCTCATAATTTTCCACCCCTTTGATCATCCATTAGGACATTTGTGTCTAATCTCTCTCCATTTCTACTAATATAGGAATACCAATACCCCCAACATTGCAACATCAATGGGGATGAATGACCTTTAATAAGATGATTAAACAAAAAAATGAACAAATTACAACATATCATATTCAAAATAAATTTGAACTCGGGTAGTTAATGCTACTACTTATGAAGTTGCCATTAGTTTTATGTCATAGTTATACTATATACTCTAGTCAGTTACAAAAGAAAGTAGTCTCAGAACGTAGTATACACCGAGCTGTCTACCGAGTATCATTTCATGTCTACCAAGCAGCAAAGATGACACACCGAGTTGATATATATCGAGTGAAACATGTTAGCAGATTCATTGAACTTGGACATACATATGAAAATGTGTTACAAGATCGAGGAGCATCTAACCGTTATCACATTGGAAATTGCACTTAAAGATTGTGTATGATTTTGAGGTTATCTAACCAATGAAATAATTTGCATGGTTATTCATTCGATAAAACATGTTTGTAAGATCGAAGCAATGAATGGATCACCATCATAAGAGATCTATTTATACAGCATGAGTTAAGAATTAAAGGTGTGTACATGAGTGTAAGAAGACTGTTATAGAGGCACAGAGGTCACCGAGAAGGTTTTTAGAGAACAGTCAAAGAACAGAGTAAACAGAAGGGTTTACCGAGTTACTATATGGGTTACCAAGGTATGTGTAAAGCGGAAAATCACGAGTGAACCCTAAGTGTTCCCCCCACCACTTCGAGGAGAGGGCAAGGAGGTCACTAGGGTTGATGGTTTTCACTTAGGGGAGACTTTACATTCAAAAGAGGGGTTGAAACCCACAAGATCCAATCCCACACAATGTAAGATTGGATTCTAAATGAGTTTCAAGGGTTAAGACAGCAAGGCTACCCTCTTTTGTAAAGAATGTAGATAGAAGGATTAAGCTAGGAATGCATGAAAAGTGAGAAAGATTCACTTATAAACAGAGATAGGAATATGGGATGAAGCTACGGACCTGGAATTAGTAGTAAAATGTTGAGACGATGTTGTCCTGCAAATTTGAGTGAAAGTTGACGAGACAATGGCGCCTGGCGTGCACACGGTCCTCCAAAAAATCCGCGAAATGAAGGGGGATCTATTCGTCTCTGGACAAGGATTCCAGATCTTCAATTACAACCACGTACCTGCAACCTACACACAGAAAAGAGAGGATGATTGGGGGGTTAGGGATTAGGGGTTTGCCCTTAGGTCAAACCCCAGTTTTGGAATTAACCAAGAAATGAGAAATGTTGTAAATGTAAATGATTGTAATGTGATAAAGTACCAATACCTTGTTGTAAGAATGTTTGTATTCTTACATGTGAAGGTGTAAATGTTGTTGTATGTTGTATGTTGTAAGTGGTATGTGATCTCCTCTTCAATGGTTGAATCCTTGTCTTGAATGCAACACTTAGCCTTGAATGGAGACTTAGAATGATCAATTGCTTGAAGGAATGCTTGAATGCTTGAATGTTTGAATATCGCTTTCACCTTTTTTTTTTCATCTCTCTAAAATGGGAGAGGAAATGTAGTTAATATACTTGTCAATTAGGGTTAAAAGACTGATTTTTCTGACCTTAGGCCAACCAAGAAACATTATTTTCCAATTTGCAAACATAAAGACCCAAGACCCAAAAGAGACCGGGCCCAAAAATAGGGCCAGGGACCAGGGCGCTGGGTGCCATGGTCCTAGGGGACCAGGGTGCTGGGTGCCCTAGTCCTGAAGGACCAGGGCGCTAGGCGCCATGGTCCCACCTCCAGGGACAGCAAGGTGTAAGGAGGATCAGGCTAGGGTGCTAAAAAATGCAGTTTTTGATGTTATGAACAAGTTTCGGGGTCTCCATTCAGGTTCCATGTTGCATCGCCATCATGAAGACCCAAATGCAGTCAAAATTGCAAGTGTCACAATTTTAGGATGCTACATTTAGCCCCCACTTTAGCGGGAGTATAAGCGTACGCCCATACTTCCGATAAAGTACAAGGAGACAACATTGAAAGACTTTCACCACATCAAGGAGGCAAGATACGCCAAGCCCCCAGTGGACTAAGGATCTTACGACTTCGATTGACAAAGTAAAAGGGAAGATCACGAGGGAGAACCATGATTGTCAGTAGTAAGGTTCCCTCACTATGAGTCATGCAAGAGAAATACCAAAAATTTTCAAGGCAAAGCTAAGTTCACCAAGAAATTTTTGAGTATCCTGAAGGGATAGATGGGGTGTATGCCCCCCTACTTTAAAGCGATCACACATGCCTCAACGGGGGTGATTGCTTTAAGGTAGTGATATACATAAGAAATGAGAAAGGAAAGGAGCACGTTATCACAAAGATTTAGCCCCCAAGTGTGAGATAAACCCAAGGATAATAGACACAAAACACAAAGCACGAGGTGACTTCACTTTCCTCGGGGTCAATATGCTGTATGATAATTCATGTATATCATATGTATGTATGCATAATTGTTCTTCATTCCCCAATCAAGGAAGGTCACCTAGAAGAAGGGAACACATGTGTCTTTTGAGTCAACATGAGAGAGACCAAAAGAGATCTCAATGCTTTGCATCGTCCTCAAGTAGACAACACTAAGGACAACAAATAGAAGAATGAGAATAACACATAGAAGAAGTAACAAAAGAGAGGAGGAGAGAATCTGCTATGCTAATGAAACTAGTCTAGCATGTCATCTACCCCCCGATCTTGCTGATCAATATTTCGGGAAGGCAGGAAACACGCTAGAGGAGGAACATTCAACACAGTAGATGGAGCTATCACAAGATCCAAACAAGGGCTATGTTCATGTTCCAAGCCACGTTGTTCTTGTCTAGGAGCTAGGATAAGTGCTTTAGAAAATTCGTTAGATAAATGGTTATCAACATCAACATATTCATATTCACTATCAGAAGCAAGAGAAGTAACATTTTCATCATGAATAACATTTTCATCTATATAATCATCAAGATTTATAAAAATAGGATCTTTAACTCACACAAGATCAAGACCATCATGCATCTTATGTTTAGGAGATTTTGGAGAAAATGGAATAATGTTTGTTGAAGGTGGTTTTGGAGATTGCAAAGTTTGAGAAGCAGCTGCCTGAGCTCTAAGACGACGCTTTCATCGGCGTTCACATGCAGAACAATTTCGTCTAGTCTTAGTAGGAAGTTGAGAAGATTGAGGAGGAGGAATGTTCTCATCCTTATCACTTGGGTGTTTAGGTTGTGGTCTCTTAGGCTGGATAATAGGAGAAGAGGAAGGTCTCTTCTCTCCATAAGAGGAAGGAGGAGGAACTGCTCCATATAAAGGAGGAATATTTGGTTTAGGAAGGAGACCAAGTCCATCATGACAAGGAGGTATAGGTCTACTTTTAGAAAGTTTATTAGACATAGACATAGTCACATCCATAGGAATGGGTTGGGAATCTTCTTGAGGAAAGACATTAGTTTTATCTTTCAAAGGAAGAACTTCCTTCTCAAGAATGATAGGAATATCAAGTTTGGGTGTTCTAGGTTCACTTAGAGATAGGATCATATCTGTTTTCCACTTTTGATAAGATTTGAAAAGATGATCACTTCGCGGTGGAAGAGGTTGGAATTGTTTAGGCCAAAAATAATCAATAGCAATGCTAGAAGTTCTTTCAGCTGGTTTAAAGAGACTATGATTGACAGTAACAACTTCACCATTATGGGGAAATTTCAAACACTTGTGAATAGGAGAAGCAATAGCTTTCATGGAAGATAGCCAAGGATAGCCTAGCTTCACATGAAATTGTTCGGATGAAGGAATAATAGCAAAGTTCACATCAAGGGGTTTGTTATGGACCTCAATAGGTAATGTAATAGAACCAATTGCAGGAGAAGAAAATGCATCAAATAATTTCACAATCACATCTATTTTGTCATAGATCACTTGATTCAGTTGCAAAGTAAAAATGAATTATTCAGTAATGATATTAACCATGCAAGCAGGATCAATAAGCACTCCACGGAAAGGTGTATTCTTGACTTTTGCAACTATGTATAAAGGACCATCAGGTGCCCTGATAGTTTCACTAGAATCAAATGTGATGGAAGGTTCTTTAGGGTTTTCTTGCTGCTCTACAAAGTTAATCACATTCGGAGTCATAGACACAAGACCATCAGATGAGAAAGAGGAATCATTAGTCTCAATCACATTAGAGGTATGAGAAGGTAATGGATCAGTAAAAATCTTAAGATTTTGGTTAGGAGGAGCTACAGATGTGTTGCCTTTATCATTCACTCCTGAAACAGAGATAGTATTATTATCAATCAAATCTTGAATCTTACCCTTTAAAGCAAAACATTTTTCAGTATCATGCCCAGGTTGACGATGAAATTGACAAAAAGATTTGTTATCAAAATAGGGTGAATTAATCTTTGTAGGATCGATTTGCTTTATAGGAGGGAGAGTAAGCACATTTTGTTCCAATAACTTATTCATAATACTATGCAATGATTCATTCAAAGGAGTAAACTTTCTTTCTTTCTTGAAAAACTTAGAAATAGGAGGCACACCTGATGCTGCATTCACATTGTTGTTGATGATGTTTTCATTGAACTTAATGGACTCTCTATTCGGTTTAAACTTCCCAAATGGTTGTTGACTACTATCACCCTTATCACTCAGAGCCATAGGATTTGCTTGTTCCATTTGACTCACAGTTAGTTGATAATTGTGAAGAGTTGCACACAACTGTTGGAAAGAAGTAAACTCAGAAAACAGAAGTTTTTCTCTAATATCTTTTGGTAAATTAGAAATAAAGATTCTTTGAATATCATTGTCAGGCACTGGAAAAGAGATTTGAGCATACAAATGCTTATATCTACCAATGAAATCAGTCACTTTTTCTTTAACACCTTGTTTACAATGCATTAAATCAATCAAAGTAACTTTAGGACTTATATTGTTTTGAAATTGTTGAATAAAAGCATTTGCAAGTTGTTCGAAAGAAGTAATAGAATAAGAAGGCAACGAGCAATACCATTGTAGGGCTTTATCTCTTAATGTCCTAGTAAACAGTTTTGCAAGCAACCTTTGGTCATAAACAAAATCGGTACATATTGTTTGAAAAGTCTTAACATGTGTTAGAGGATCACCTTTACCATTATAAAGCTCCAAATTCGGGATTTGAACATGCTTAGGAGGGATAGCTCGAACAATGTCAAGAGAAAGTGGACTCGCAACATCAAATGTGGGCACACTAAACTTAGATTGATTCATAGAGGCAATTTGTTGCTGTAAAGAAGAGACAGTTTGTGCAAGATTATTAATGGTCGCTTCAGTCGAAGAGTTCATATTAGACGTGTTAGATTGTGATGGAGGTATTATGTTATTGAAAGAAGGTATTGATTGAGAGTAAGGTGGTGGGACACTATGATAGTTAGTCATAGGAGATGATTGGAAAGGAGGAACACTACAAGGAGGAATGGAATGGTTAAATGAATTGCCCCCTTGCGCCATGTTCATTTGTGGAGATGTAATAGGAACACTTATTGAAGGAATGAATGAAGAATTCAGATTAAATGAAGGAAGAGGGTTAATTGAAGAGGAAGGATTGCCCCCATGACTAGTGATCATAGGCGGAATGTTTTGTATAGAAGTAGTCATTATGTTTGATGTAAAGGTAGGTATACTAGCAATAGAAGTTGTCAAAGGAATAGAATGATTGACTTGAGTAGGATGTTGTGTATAACCTAAAGTTTCAGCACAACTCTTCATAAGCATCACATTCGAATCCACAATGTGTGCAATACCACGCAAAATATCAATTCCATTCTTATCACTTTGAACCATATGTTTTAGACCCTCAATTAATGAAAGAGCTTGACTATAGGGATACTCTTGAGACATCCATTGCTGAAAATCATCAAATTGGTTATCCAATTTCGAAAGTTGTTCTATAGAAACCTCATGGAGAGCTTCTTTATCATTAGGAGGATTAGAGGAATTACCCGTGTCCTCGTTAAAAAGGCTATTCAAATTAGGTTCCATCTCCTCGGTAATTAAACCTTGGAAAGACTTAATTCTAAGGCTTCGTCTAACGAGAATAGTGTAAGTAGGGCTTATTGTTGTAAAACTCATGCACTAGAGAGGGAGAGAAGATTTTGAATTTAGAGGTAGCAAATTTCAATAAAATCAGCCAATCTCCTAGATTTAAGCTGTTAAATGCAATCACGACAATCTCTCGAAATTTCGGAAAAAATGTTAGGGACCGTGGTGCTCGGGGTGCACACGGTCCTCGCAACTTTTTTTGAAATTTTTAGAGATGAAAGTTATGATGATTTTAAAGCTAATCTAAAAAAATTGAGTGATTTTATGATCTGTAGATAGGCCAAATTAAAGTTGCAATCTCAAAATTGAACCCTACCAAGATTGTTGAAAAATGCAAATTTTGAATTTTGAAAAAGAGAGGGAAACTAAAATTTTGAATTTTATGATTTTAGAGGGAATACTAAGAGCAATGCAAGCTTTGAATTTTAAAAGTTGACTCAATTTCACGCAAAATTCAATTTTGCAAGCGGAAATCAAAGTTGGTGCAATTAAACACTTAATTTCAAAAGTCACAACTTGCAAGAATTTGAATAAAGCACTGAAATTTCGAATGAATGCCAACACACTTTTCAGATTTAGGATAGTAAGAACACAATTTTGCCACAAAATTTCAATTTCAACAATTTTTGAATGATTAGGAGCCTTAATCCAAGCAATCACTAGACCAATTTTGACTTTAATTTTGAAAGTGTTATAATTGATAAAATCAGCCAAAATTCTGGATTTTAGCAGAAAAATACAATAAGATCTAGCTCCCGAAATTTTGGAAAAAATGTCAGGGACAATGGCGCTCGGGGTGCACACAGTCCTCGCAACTTTTTTCCAAATTTTCAGGGATGAAAGATATTATGATTTTGTTGCGGAATCCAAAGTTACAGCTGATTGGGAGATGTTTTGATCAGTAAAATTATCAGTCAAAGGTTGAACAAAGAAGGTTTTAAAAATTAGGGTTTTGACACTTAACCACTTAATTTTCAGAATTAAAGCACAAATATGAATTGACAATTTGTAATAGAAGGGTAGATCAGAAATAAGCATTAATAATTAAACATTTCACAAGCTCAATTACTAAAAAGAAAATTTAGGGTTTTTATGCAATTAACCTCTAAAATTTGCAAAAGATCAAACATGGAAATGTAATCAAGGCATCCAATTTTCAGATCTAACCATAAATAATCAGAAAGGATGTTCATGTCGGGTTCACCAAAATGTAAAGCGGAAAATCGCGAGCGAACCCTAAGTGTTCCCCCCACCACTCCGAGGAGAGGGGAAGGAGGTCACTAGGGTTGACGGTTTTCACTTAGGGGAGACTTTACATTCAAAAGAGGGGTTGAAACTCACAAGATCCAATCCCACACAATGCAAGATTGGATTCTAAATGAGTTTCAAGGGTTAAGACAACAAGGCTACCCTCTTTTGTAAAGAATGTAGATAGAAGGATTAAGCTAGGAATGCATGAAAAGTGAGAAAGATTCACTTATAAACAGAGATAGGAATATGGGATGAAGCTGTGGACCTGGAATTAGCAGTAAAATGTTGAGACGGCGCTATCCTGCAAATTTGAGAAAAAGTTGAGAGGACAATGGTGCCCGGCGTGCACACAGTCCTCTGAAAAATCCACGAAACGAAGGGGGATCTATTCGTCTCTGCACAAGGATTCCAGATCTTCAATTACAGCTGCGTACCTACAACCTACACATAGAAAAGAGAGGATGATTGGGGGGTTAGGGATTAGGGGTTTGCCCTTAGGTCAAACCCTAGTTTTGGAATTAACCAAGAAATGAGAAATGTTGTAAATGTAAATGATTGTAATGTGATAAAGTACCAATACCTTGTTGTAAGAATGTTTGTATTCTTACATGCAAAGGTGTAAATGTTGTTGTATGTTGTATGTTGTAAGTGGTATGTGATCTCCTCTTCAATGGTTGAATCCTTGTCTTGAATGCAACACTTAGCCTTGAATGGAGACTTAGAATGATCAATTACTTGAAGGAATGCTTCAATGCTTGAATGCTTGAATGTTTGAATATCGCTTCCGCCTTTTTTTTTTCATCTCTCTAAAATGGGAGAGGAAATGTAGTTTATATACTTGTCAATTAGGGTTAAAAGACTGATTTTTCTGACCTTAGGCCGACCAGGAAACATTATTTTCCAATTTGCAAACATAAAGACCTGAGACCCAAAAGAGACTGGGCCCAAAAATAGGGCCAGGGACCAGGGCGCTAGGCGCCCTAGTCCTGAAGGACCAGGGCACTGGGTGCCATGGTCCCACCTCCAGGGACAGCAGGGTGCAAGGAGGATCAGGCCAGGGTGCTGAAAAATGCAGTTTTTGATGTTATGAACAAGTTTCGAGGTCTCCATTCAGGTTCCGTGTTGCATCACCATCATGAAGACCCAAATGCAGTCGAAATTGAAAGTGTCACAATTTTAGGATGCTACAGTATGCTATAAGCAAGGTAACTTATTTTGAGTGCATAGAATCTCCTATAACATTCCAGATGTAAAGTTGCAGATATTTGTAATAATTTTATTGTAATATTTTGAAGTTGTAAGAGAAACCTTTAACAGGGTAAAAGACTCTAATCAAGTCTATAAATTGTAAAGCCTCTAACCAGGTACAACATTTAGATGAAGTGTTGTAAAATCCTTTAGCAAGGTGGATCTAACAGATCTGGTTACTCCTAATAGGGTAAGCTATCAGAAATAGCTAAATATGTAGCTCTAACCGAGCACTCTTTATTATTGCAGTAGTGAAGTTGTGGGTGCTATCCCCACCGTATTTTTTCTCTCTAACCAAGAGTTTCTGCATAACCAAAACATATGTGTTATGGAGTGAATCATGTATGATTGTTATCTATTTGTTTTAGCTTTATATTATGTTAATGCACTATTCTTTTTATGCATAACAGTAAAGTTATTATTGAAGAAAAGTTTTGGAGTACTGATTCACCCCTCCCCTCTCAGTACATTAGCTTTCCATATTGGGCCTAACAATTGGTATCAGAGCTCGAATCTTGGAATAGGGTTTAATTGCCTAAAGAGAAAGATCTTATCAATGGAAGGCTATAAACAATCTCAGAGGATTGTGTATCTGCAAGAAGAGCTAGATCATGTTAATCAAGTGATTGCAGGCATGCAAAGGCAAATGCAAAAATCTCTAAAAGTGAGAAGAAGATTATCTGATGATTTGCAGGACTCTCAAGAGTTAGTGGAACAAATTGAGACATTATCTGAGAATAGTATATCTAAAGAAACTGAAGAAATGATTGGAGTATTGAAAGAAAAGAACAAAGCACTGGTTGATCAACTAAAAGCAATGAAAAGAGAACATGAACATTTCAGCACACAGCTAACTGAAAATCTTGATGCATTGAGGACAACCAAGGATAAAGTAAGAGAACTAGAAAGAGAGAAACAACAACTTGAAGTCTTAGTATCTGATAAGAATGATGAAATCACAAGGTTGACTAGAATTCAACAAAATCTGTTAGATCAACTAGGTTATGTACATCATGAAGCAATTCTGAAGGATGATGAGAATCAAGCATTGAAACTTGAAGTATTAAGGTTAACCGATGAACTTGAAATAGAGAAGAAATCCAAAGAAACATTGAATAAGAGTTATGAAGCATCAAAGATGTTAGAATAACAACTGAATACAAGATGACCCAACAAAGATGTAGGACTCAATTACAAAGGAAAAGACTCTACCGAGAACTGAATTTATACTACCGAGAGAGGAGAATCATCAAAGCAAGCTAGAATCAAGAAGAACATCAAAATAAAAAAGCCTATTTGCAACTACTGTGGAAATCAAGGTCACACTGCCAACATATGCCAAATTAGAAAAGGCAAGCAACCGAATGTCACTAAGTCCAATGGTTATTGTTACAACTGCAATAAATATGGTCACACATCTAATCAATGTAGGACAAAGTTTGTTAACAATTATCAGAAGGCAAAATTCAAAGGGTTTTGTAAAAACTACAATAGATATGGACATAGTACGGAGAAGTGTTGGTTTAAGCAAAAGAACTATATGTGGTATGCACACTAAGCAAATGCTAGAGGTTACCGAACTCACACAGATCCTTACCGACAGTATTCTATAGTACCATGGGATTACAATACAAGGATATGGTGTGAATGTTGTGGGAGATATGGACATATAAGTGCCAACTATTTTATAAGGTTTGGGATGAACAATCAAAGATCATGGAGAAATCTTAGTATGGCATGTTTTCATTGTCACAAAGTTGGACACTTAGCTAGAGATTGTAGAGATCAACCTCGAAAAGACACTGAAGAAATAAAAGAAAAATTAAATATGATTTGGAAAAAGAAGGAAATTGTGTCAAATGAAGAAAGCACCTTACCTACCGAGTTAGGCGCACCTATTCCAAATTAATAGGTAAAGGTATGAAGGGACTGCATTCTCCCAAGGTTAAATCTTAACAGTTCCTATTTTATTATGTACTTAATTCAAAATTTGCATAATTAAGATGTATCAGTAAGTTTGAAATCCTATCAAAGTCTTTTGTAGCACTTTACAAGAAACCTGTCAAGTCGGTGAATACAGGAAGCTTGTCAAGTTGGTAAATGAAGGAAGTTTGGTTACTCGGTTAAAATGGAAAAAGGAGAGTAAATCGGTTAAAGAGGAACCGAGTGCATTTAATGTTTTTGACCTAACCCACATTGATCCCAATAAGGCATATTATGTACTTAAAAGCATTTTCGTGGTCATTTACACTTACCAAGTTTTCGAGAGAGCAGAGCAAAGCAAATCAAAGGTGATAAAACCTCCTACAAAGCTAATTCAAGGTATTTACATCAATCTCAATGCATTGTTAAGCTGATTTACCGATCTTATCTAGTTGCCATTATCTGCTAAGTATAAAGCATCAGTCATTTGAAAATCCTGAAACCCTAAGGATCTTTTGTTAGCTTTTATCTGAAATCTACAATGGTGCCCAAGATCCAAGATCCCATAGTTGTCAAGAATGTAGAGAAGCCCTCACTAAAATACTCTTTGACTCCCAAAGTTGCATCTGAACCGAATGACAAAACTACTTTCTCACTCATCACGGATAGAGTGTTATTAGTCAAGGATGTGAGATTCTTCACCAAATGTTGTGTTGAAGAACTTGGTCATGTTGAAATCAAAGACACCTATGATGAGTTGTGTACCGATGGTAAATTGAACAACAAGTATGAGCACATCAAGATCGAGAGATTAACTGAAGCCCTAACCTATCCCCATGTGTTCAAACCCTAGTGGGTCAAGTTTGTTCTGAGCAGAGTTCATGATGATTTCATGTGGCTAGAAGAGCAACCATTTAAGATTACCAAGGAAATCATTCATCTGACTATCGGTTACCCCATTTATGATCATGCTCGAGCCCAGAAGATGATATCACAGAAGGAATTGATCAGTTTAACTAGAGTGGAATCTGATTGTAGAGGATTAAAATTGAACAATGTCACTAATGAAGAATTAAAATGTGCCATTAGAGTAATGGCCTACTATTTCTTCCAATCGGCAAGGGAAAAT
Source organism: Cryptomeria japonica (assembly GCF_030272615.1). Lineage (NCBI taxonomy): Eukaryota > Viridiplantae > Streptophyta > Pinopsida > Cupressales > Cupressaceae > Cryptomeria > Cryptomeria japonica. The sequence goes on along the minus strand of NC_081408.1, from coordinate 694,166,065 downwards.
AGTGTACCCTGTGTAGTAGTAGACCTGGCCTACAAAATTGTGAAAAAGGGAATGAAAATTGACCTATGTGAGGTGTTGCTGAAGAACCTATTTGAAAATATGAACACCATCAGGAAGCCAAAGAAGAATAACTCGGCTAATACTCTAAAGTTTGGATCATTGCTGGTATGCATGTTTTTCTACTTTGAAAAATTCTTTCCATCAGTCGGTAAAGTTATTTGGGAACTACACCGACCAATCACCCATTAGATTAATGACTTCATTAAGAAGTTAGGAGATAATTTCAATGATATTATGGATGATTACTTCAGTAAATTTCAAGAGAAAATGCATAACAGATATAGGATTCCACCCCAGCTAGTGGAGAAATACAAAAATGATATATGTTTTGAAGTTGACACTGATTACTGTTATATGACTGCTATGGAACCAAGGACTCAATCTTTGTCACCGATGGGTTACGAAATTGATTTTGACATCACACAACAACAAATTGATGCATTTCTCACATTACCGAGGCATGCTACTGAGCTAAGGTATGGAACCTATGAGGAAGTAAAAGAAAAGGTAAAGATAAACATTGTAGTACCCAAAGCAACAAGAAAGGCAACAAAAATGATAAAGGCATTGTCAGAGAAATTTGGAGAAGACTCTTCCTCTACACCTGTCAAAGGCACCATTGCCATTACCAAAGAGGAATTTGAAGCCCAAGAGGCAGCAATAACACTAAGCACTGAATTGCCTAAGGGTAAAGTGTTGAAGAGAAAGAAACTGGATTCATCAAAGGCCTCACCGACTCCACCTCCAGTTAAGCGACCTAACACAAGAGCATCTGTAGCCTCACCGAGTAAGAAAACAAAGAGTGTTACTGTTCCCAAAGTAACAAAGATATACAAGAAATCTACTCTGAGACTCATTTTGGAAAAAGAGTCTAGTGATACCGAATCAGAGGATGCAAGCAAATTCCAGATTGCCAAGAGCAAGAAGGTAAATATACATAGTGTTGAAAAATTCTATGCTAATCTGAAAGAATGTGGTAGATTTGGAGGATTTAGATATGTCAAGTATGAAACCAGGAATAATGATGAGAAGAGACAAATTGAAGAAGCTGTCATCTGCACACTTCTAAAGTTCCGGTTAGCTCCATTGGAACTAGCTAAGTCACTTCCAAATGAATTGTATCTACATATTGATAATAGGTGGAAGTATGCAATGGACTCGGAGAAACAAATCAGAGAAAGAAGTTTGGTCCATCTCTTTCCTGACATGTCAGTAGCTGAAATTAAAGAACATCTGACAACCTACAACTTAGAGTTTCTCGTCAAACAAAGAGCCTTAAAACTGATGAATGGGTTGTATATTGAAGTGGAAAATGAGACAAAAGCAAAGTGGTAGGAAATCTTTAAAGTCAAGGATGTCAGTGAGCAAGCTATAGTTGAAATTGTTGATGTCACTGAGCAAGATCCGGATGTTACTGAGCAAGACCCTGCTGACACCATTCAAAAAGATGAAGATGTCATAGATACAGAGGTACCAGAACAGGAAATGATAGAAGGCAATGCATATGCAGAACTTGTATCTAGTGAATCAGTCTTGGAACAAGTTCAACCTTATCCACCGGTCAAGCAACCTGTCTCAACCGAAACCCCTCATGACACAGATCAAGGCACTGAAGGTCACAAGTCTACAACAGGAGAAGGTACTACTCAAGAACAGACATCTCAAGCACCTTCTAACACTGAGAATGTTGCATCTGAGACACCAAGTACCGAGACACCGAAGGACTTTACAGAGGCTAAAGGAACCGATCAAAGTGTTGCCTCTATCGAGCAACCTACCGAGGGTCATCAAGCCTCACAAGCCATTGTCTTAGTTCCATCGGTGAAAGGTAAAGAAAAGAAGATGAAAAAGCATAGTTTTAAAGTTGATTTGTCAAAACCAATAGTATTGCCCAATGTAGACATAGAAAAATTAAAGGGGCAAGCACTCATTGATTTCGGTGAACTATGCAAAGCAAAGGCCAAACAAGAGAAGCAAATGGCCATTCAAAAGAAAAATAAAGTACTTCAGAAGGTAAAAGCACTCCTAATAGATATGCTACCTGAAGCTATAGTATCAACTAATGCAGCCATCCACATTCAACTGGATGAACTTCTAACAAAGATAGAGACATCTGGAGTAGATGCATCGAAGTATTTGAGAAAGCTAAAAGACAAAGAGATCACTGCAAAAATGATAGAAGAGGTATAGAAAGCTATAGCTATTGGCAAAGTTAAACTTGTCAAATTTATTGCTGAGTTGACTCCTCAACTCAAGCACATTCTTTATTTATTTCAAAAACTCTACACATTTTCTTTATTCATTAAAGACATTAAGAATAAAACAGAGGCAACTGAGAAAGAGATCACCGATCTCTCAAGCAAGTTGACCACAGAGCCAAATTCAGTACAACAACTCATGGCTCAACAATTGGACCTAAGAAATGAAGAACACAAGATCAGGATGGACATAATGACACTTCAGACATTATTCCTTCCTCATCTTTCATCCATCCAAGAACAGATCAACCGAGCCACATCCTTATCTACTACACAAGAGGGAAGCACTCTAGATGGCTTAATATCATTATTGGCTGATATTCAAGAGCAGAATTCTTTAATGGACAATGTAAAGAATGTCTTCTCTGTTGCTCTTACCGATGCCCGGACCAAGTAAAAATCCATTTTTGACCAGCTACCACCCCCGAATGGTAATTAAGTTTTGATGTTTGTCAAAAAGGGGGAGTAATATGTTACAGTACTAGGGGAGTGATATAGTATTCAAAAATCAAACAACAGGAGTATAGTATACAGGGGGAGTATACTGAGCAAAGCAAGCAGAGTATCTAAGAGCAGTGAACCAAGCAGTGTACAGAACAGTAAGCAAAGTACAAAATAGATCACCGAGCATGCAAAATCAGAGTTTTGTATAGTATATCGATAAGGGGAGTATATTTGGATATATTATATTATTGACTATTGTATATACTATCAGCATAGTCAAATTTTGCAAGTATATAGATTATTGAGTTATAAATTTGAAAGTAGTTTTTGTCAAACATCTCAACTAATGTCAAAAGGGGAGATTGTTACTACTTATCAAGTTGCCATTAGTTTTATGTCAAAGTTATACTATATACTCTAGTCAATTATCTCTACCGAGATATTCAGTCGGTATGAACAGTCTAGTCGGTTACAAAAGAAAGTAGTCTCAGAATGTAGTATACACTGAGCTGTCTACTGAGTATCATTTCATGTCTACCGAGTAGAAAAGATGACACACCGAGTTGATATACATCGAGTGAAACGTGTTACCAGATTCATTGAACCTGGACATACATATGAAAATGTGTTACAAGATCAAGGAGCATCTAACCGTTATCACATTGGAAATTGCACTTAAAGATTGTGTATGATTTGGAGGTTATCTAACCAATGAAATAATTTGCATGGTTATTCATTCGATAAAACATGTTTGTAAGATTGAAGCAATGAATGGATCATCGTCATAAGAGATCTATTTATACAGCATGAGTTAAGAATTAAAGGTGTGTGCATGAGTGTAAGAAGATTGTTACAGAGACACAGAGGTCACCAAGAAGGTTTTCAGAGAATAGTCAAAGAACAGAGTAAACATAAGGGTTTACTGAGTTACTATATGGGTTACCGAGGTATGTTATAAGCAAGGTAACTTATTCTAAGCACATAGAATTTTCTATAACATTCTAGATGTAAAGTTGCAGATATTTGTAATAATTTTATTGTAATATTTTGAAGTTGTAAGAGAAACCTTTAACAGGGTAAAAGACTCTAATCAAGTCTATAAATTGTAAAGCCTCTAACCAGGTGTAGCATTTAGATGAAGTGTTGTAAAATCCTTTAGCACGGTAGATCTAATAGATCTGGTTACTCCTAACAGGGTAAGCTATCAGAAATAGCTAAGCATGTAGCTCTAACCGAGCACTCTTTATTATTGCAGTAGTGAAGTTGTGGGTGCCATCCCCACTGCAGTTTTTCTTTCTAACCAAGAGTTTCTATGTAACCAAAATATATGTGTTATGGAGTGAATCATGTATGATTGTTATCTATTTGTTTTAGCTTTATATTATGTTAATGCACTATTCTGTTTATGCATAATAGTAAAGTTATTATTGAAGAAAAGTTTTGGAGTACTGATTCACCTCTCCCCTCTCAGTACATTAGCTTTCCATATTGGGCCTAATAGTTAACACACCCTAAGTAGAAGGATCTACACTTGTAGAACCCTTGTGTAATACAAATGGTGATGATGGGACCAAGAACCTAGAGAAACTTTGTTGGGATTTATAATTGGTAGGCTTCTTGGGTCTCTCGGCTATGCCACTCATTAAAATAATCATATCATGTAAATCCTCATTTGTAGCAGTGATGTGATTTTATTTCATGAGTTCATTTAGAGAACTGACAATATTACCACTTGCTAGCACAAAAAAAACCCATTTATTGCATCGTGTACCTTCCACTCTTACTTTTTTCTTATCCTCATAGCCTGCAAGTGTTGCTTCCACCACCTTGAACAAATTAGACTCGTGTATCTTGTTGAAATCATCTAGAAGTTTAATTGCTTGATCAATATCAAATCAATTTATAACCACGGTTGTCTACTTTTCTATGCTACTTGAATGATTTGCACCATTCCCCTCCATTGAAATGTGATGTCGATGGGAAACTGTATTCACATGATTATTTATAAAGTTACAAACTGTTCATGTTTCCATGGATACTTCCCTTGTTCCATAATCGATGCCACAAATTTCACAATGGATCTTTAATTTAGGTTCCTCCCTTTTCTAAATATAATTTTAGAGTGAGTTTCTCATTGACAAATTATTCCATTAAATGATTCACTTTCTGATTCCAAGATGTCAATACATCAGGATCAACCACAAAGGTTTGTTCCATTGACTTAGACCCATCTCCAACTCTTGGTTGTTTATGTATACCTACCTCCACAATATCTCTATTGTGTTGAGGGTTTGGTGTACTTTCTACTATATTTGACTCAACCGTACCAACATACATTGTGTCATGTTTCCTCTTAATGCCTATAAGTGTTGTTATAGCTTTCATCTTTTGTTCTTGCTTTATATTTAAAGGATGCCCAAGCCCATTGATAAAATCGAAAGGATATTCAATGAGTTCATCATCCACAATTTCATGACGGATATCAATAAGTGTACAATCTTTTCAACAAATGACTATGCCAACAACAAAATTTTCTTCACTGGTAACAATTACATATTCCATATCTATAATTGGATCCATCTACATTATTTTCCACATGTACCTATCAGTTGATTAAGTAATGGATAAAATTATAATAAAAGATGCAGAAGTTTGGTTATAATATTTCTATGAAATGAAGGGTCACATGTTGGTGTAATGATGAAATGGTTGCATTGTTTGTGGTGGAACCAAGGTTCAAATCTTCGCCTAGACCAAAGTGGTATGTGAATATACCGGTTTGATCCCACATTGGTAGGAGGACTCTATGGTGGCTAATCTTGGAGGACATATAGGTGATCTTGGTGGATGTGTGGTTTGACTAACTGTGCTTGACCCCTGTTGGGTTTTTGTGCTCGCATACCCTATTCCTTGTAGGCGTGTGCTGCTCAGGGACCCAGTTTCTCATTGGCGTGTGCTTATTGTGGACTTCTATCAGACCCACATGGGTCTTTCATGCCTAGCAGTGTTGTATCAGACCCACATGGGTCTTTAACCTCTACTGGTTCGTGGTCCCTATTGGGTTACCCTACTCGTGGTTCTGCACTGTTGGTCTTGGAGATATATGGTTGAGGAAGACATTACAGAGAGATAAGGGTGTATGAACACCGTAACAATTGAGGATGAGGACCCTCAAAAATATGGTCTCACTATTTAAAATCTCCAATCAAAAGCAATTACCGACCCAAAAAAAAAAATTATTATGAAATGATGTGTATTTTCATCCTAGTGTATCCATAACTAAATGAAAAAGAAAGTCAATGAAGGTGTTTGTTTTCCTTGGCAGTTGCACCAAGGAACTGTGTCTTTTCCTTGCTATTCCAATAGGGCTTATGGAGGCATGATTTATGAGATCTTTTTGATGGTATGATGAAAGAACAAGCATCTGGTCTACTACTGAGAGGGGGGGGCGAATCAGTAGATAGAAAAACTAATAAAACTTTACCAATCTCAAAATCAATCTCTCAAAGTAAACTTAGAACTATCAATGCAATATCTCTACCAAGATAAAAAATTTCAAGCTAAATCAGTTGATTGTTACAACAGATAACATAAATCAACTTGTAAATTACAAACATCCTAATACATTTACTGATATAAGTAAAACTTCATATTGCTTCTGGTTATTATGACTTATCAAAGTAGATTAAGTAGTTAAGCAAATCAACCATAATAAAACATAACCACAAAAACATTCACCGCTTGACATAATATTTTTGACGTGGAAATCCAAATGGGAAAAACCACGGTGAGATGAGACTTACAAGATAACTATCTAAACTCTTCTGAAGCTCGCCCTATTAGGAGCCAAGCCTATTAAAGTTTTTACAAAAAGTCATGTTAAGAATTGATCCTGTTAGGAACCACCCAGTTAAGGGATTGACTATAATGCCTTGTTAGAAGCAATACCCTATGAGGAGTAACCTTTGTAAATGATTTAGAATCCAAGCTAATGGATCACCTTGTTAGAGGATTTGAATAACATCAAGCTTGTTAGAGCTTACTCGGTTAGGGGATTTAACTAATGTAATTGTTAGAAAACAACAGGAGATTGCTGGTCTGTTTGAATAGTACTTCACTTGCTTGTTTAGATCCTTTTCATTCCCATATATGCCTTTACTCAAACTACGGATACAACATCTAGTTTGGCAACCACACACTCAATTCAACTTTGCCAACAAACTCAAACTAAAGCAACTCATCAACCTTATAAATAAATCAACTAGGTCGGTAACACCACAAAAACCTAATTCCCATAGAGATTACAAACAAGTCGGTTCAAGTATGACCATTGGATTACATAACAATCTCTACACATCATTCAAGAAAGCCTTGACCACTCCTTGATCACCACTTCATCGAACTTAGTAACTCATCATGTGCTTTGCATTACATGCAGTATACTTGCTCATTCCCAAGACAAAAAAAAGTTACCTCAACAGGCTAAAATCACTTTGAAACTCTCTTCCTACAATATGCATACATATCATAATCATTACCGCTCATCATTAGATCATAAACCAATATAACCAACTCACCAAACTTAATCAATTAGGGTTTATCAAAACAATAGGTAGGGTTTACCGGTTCAACTCTCCAATACTTTAGCAATACTGATTCACTTCACAAAGTAACCTACCAGTTATAGTTTCCTTTCACTAGCTCTTCCTACCGGTTACAAAACAACATTGCAATAACAACATTAGTGGTTAATTGACATCAATGACACTATAACAAATTGTTAATGCAATCTTCATGCAAATGCCAACAATTTACCCCTTCAACATTGATGGCAATACACATATCAATACCATTGATTGTTGTGATTGTGAATAGGAATCCTGGTTTACATTTTACCATGTAATCTCCTTATCTTCAGCTTGTCTTCAGTTTGTCTTTAGTTACTACCTAGTTGTATATCATGCCTTTGTCAATCATACAATTCTGATCACAACGATCACATAGTTCTTCTCCCCCTTTGACAAAAATGCCAAAGTGAAAGTAAAACACGCAATGTAGAACTTCACTTACAACATCAACAACCTGCAACTTGATGCTCCCCTTGTGGAATAACTCCACTTCTACACCAATCCTGGTGGAAAATTCTACAAGTATCTCAGGGACTGATGTAATCTACATCATGCTCAATTTACTCAAAAGTAGTCTTAGAAAGAGGTTTAGTAAAGATATCTGCAAGCTTCTCCTTGGTAGAAACATGCTCTAAGATCACATCTTTACTCTACACTTTTTCCCTCAAGAAATGATACTTCAATTCAATGTGCTTGGTTTGTGCATGCAAGACAGGGTTCTTTAAAATATTTAAGGCACTGGTATTGTCACATAAGATCTTTACAGGTTCTGTAAACTTCATCTTAAAACCTTCCAAAATGTTCCTCATCTAGATAGCCTAGGTACAATTCATATAAGCTACAACATACTCAGCTTCAACAATAGACTATGAAATACAACTCTACTTCTTGCTACTCCATGAAACAAGTCTTCCTCCCAGAAAGAATGCTCCACCGGTTGTGCTTTTTCGGTCATCAACATTACCTGCCCAATATGCATATGTGTACACCTTCAAATCAAAGTTTCCTTCATATGGGTACCATAATCCATAGTCAACAATACCTTTCATATATTTGAAAATCCTCTTGGTTGCTATGAAATGTGTTTCCTTCAGATTCTTTAGAAATCTTGCAAGTAGACCAACTGCATGAGCTATATCTAGTCTGCTGTGAACAACATAGTGCAATTTTACAATCATTGACCTGTACTCTTTCTCCTCAATAGATGTGGCCTCATCTTCCTTAGATAACTTACAACGTGTAACCATTGGTGTCCCAACTAGTTTATAGTCACTCATACCAAATGTCTTTAATACCTCCTTCACATACTTAGACTATGTGATGAAAATACCACTCTTTATTTGCTATATTTGCAAACCTATGAAATTTTTTATCTCTCCCACTAGAGACATTTAAAACTCCCTTTTCATTTCATTTTCAAAGTCATTTCTCATGTCATCATTTCCTCCAAATATGATATCATGTACAAACACTTCACTAGCCGGTATTTTATCTCCTTTAGATTTGAGATATATGTTATTGTCTTCACTAGTTCTCTAAAACCCTATCTTCATCAGGTGTGAATGAAGCCTTTCACACCATGCTCTCAGTGCTTGCTTTAATCCATATAGTTCCTTGTCCAACTTACATACCATGTCCTTGTTGTCAGTTAAAGCATAACCATCTAGTTGCTCAATGTATACTTCTTCTTCTAGTATTCCATTCAAAAATGTAGATTTCATATCCATCTAATATACTTTGAATCATTTATGAGCTGCAAAAGCTAGTAAAGTTCTAACACCTTCCAATGTGGCCACTGGTGCAAAAGTCTCACAATAATCTTCTCCTTTGTCTTGTGCATAACCTTTGCAAACCAATCTAGCTTTGTTGCGAACTACAACACCATCTTCATTTAATTTGTTCCTAAAAATCCACTTAGTGCCTATCACATTTTTATTTATCGGTCGGGGTACTAGAGTCCATGTGTTGTTCTTCTCAATTTTTTCATGCTCATCCTCCATATCTTTAACCTAATGATCATCACCAAATGCTTCCTTAGTAGTTTTAGGCTCAATAATAGAGATCATGCAAGAATTATCTCTGATTCTTCTTCTGGTTAGCACTCCAACATCCTTATCTACAATAATCTACTCATGATTGTGATTGAGTCTCACATACCCCAGAATAACATGATCATTGTCTTCAGGTTCATCTTCATTATCATCATCTTCTTTTGAATCCACCTATTCTGGTTGAACTGGTACATCAGTATTCTCTTTACCAGTTTCAAGTTTCACAGGTTCCGGTTCCAAAAACAAAATGCAAGGATCTTCATCCTTTTTCTCCACA